>NW_020172724.1:4663864-4693988 GCF_003031525.2 Neophocaena asiaeorientalis asiaeorientalis
TCTAGGTATTTTTTGATTTCCTCTTTGATTTCTTCAGTGATCTCAGTTATTTAGTAGTGTTGTTTAGCCTCCATGTGTTTGTATTTTTTACAGTTTTTTTCCTGTAATTGATACCTAGTCTCATAGCATTGTGGTCAGAAAAGATACTTGATACAATTTCAATTTTCTTAAATTTACCAAGGCTTGATTTGTGAATCAAGATATGATCTATCCTGGAGAATGTTCCATGAGCACTTGAGAAGAAAATGTGTTCTGTTGTTTTGGGATGGAATGTCCTATAAATATCAATTAAGTCTATCTTGTTTAATGTATCATTTAAAGCTTGTGTTTCCTTATTTATTTTCATCTTGGATGATCTGTCCATTGGTGAAACTAGGGTGTTAAAGTCCCCTACTATTACTGTGTTACTGTTGATTTCCCCTTTTATGGCTGTTAGCATTTGCCTTATGTACTGAGGTGCTCCTATGTTGGGTGCATAAACATTTACACTTGTTTTATCTTCTTCTTGGATCAATCCCTTGATCATTATGTAGTGTCCTTCTTTGTCTCTTATAATAGTCTTTATTTTAATGTCTATTTTTTCTGATACAAGAATTGCTCCTCCAGCTTTCTTTTGATTTCCATTTGCATGGAATATCTTTTTCCATCCCCTCACTTTCAGTCTGTATGTGTCCCTAGGTCTGAAGTGGGTCTCTTGTAAACAGCATATATACGGGTCTTGTTTTTGTATCCATTCAGCCAGTCTATGTCTTTTGGTTGGAGCAATTAATCCATTTACATTTAATGTAATTATCGATATGTATGTTCCTATTACCATTTTCTTAATTGTTTTGCATTTTTTTAGTGGGTCCTTTCCTTCTCTTGTGTTTTCTGCCTAGAGAAGTTCCTTTAGCATTGGTTGTAAAGCTGGTTTGTTGGTGCTGAATTCTCTTAGCTTTTGCTTGTCTGTAAATGTTTTAATTTCTCCATTGAATCTGAATGAGATCCATGCTGGGTAGAATAATCTTAGTTGTAGGTTTTTCCCTCTCATCACTTTAAATATGTCCTGCCATTCCTTTCTGGCTTGCAGAGTTTCTGCTGAAAGATCAGCTCTTAACCTTATAGGGATCCCCTTGTATGTTATTTGTTGCTTTTCCTTTGCTGCTTTTAATATATTTTCTTTGTATTTAATTTTTGAGTTTGATTAATATGTGTCTTGGTTTGTTTCTCCTTGCATTTATCCTGTATGGGACTCTGTACTTCCTGGACTTGAGTGACTATTTCTTTTCCCATATTAGGGAAGGTTTCAACTATAATCTTTTCAAATATTTTCTCATTCCCTTTCTTTTTCTCTTCTTCTTCTGGGATCCCTATAATTCAAATGTTGATATGTTTAATATTGTCCCAGAGGTCTCTGAGACTGTCCTCCATTCTTTTCATTCTTTTTTATTTATTCTGCTCTACAGTAGTTATTTCCACTCTTTTATCTTCCAGTTCACTTATCCATTCTTCTGCCTCAGTTATTCTGCTATTGATTTCTTCTAGAGAATTTTTAATTTCACTTATTGTGTTGTTCATCATTGCTTGTTTGCTCTTTAGTTCTTCTAGGTCCTTGTTAAACGTTTGTTGTATTTTCTCCATTCTATTTCCAAGATTCTGGATTATCATTACTATCGTTACTCTGAATTCTTTTTCAGATAGACTCTCTCTTTCCTCTTCATATGTTTGGTCTGGTGGGTTTTTACTTTGTTCCTTCATCTGCTGCATATTTCTCTGTCTTCTCACTTTGCTTAACTTACTGTGTTTCGGGTCCCCCTTTTGCAGGCTGCAGGTTCATTGTTGCTCTTGTTTTTGGTGTCTGCCCCCAGTGGGTAAGGTTGGTTCAGTGGGTTGTGTAGGCTTCCTGATGGAGGGGACTGGTGCATGTGTTCTGGTGGATGAGGCTGGATCATGTATTTCTGGTGGGTGGGACTGCGTCCGGTGGTGTGTTTTACATTGTCTGTGACCTTAGTATGATTTTAGGCATCCTCTCTGCTAATGGATGGCATTTTATTCCTGTCTTGCTTGTTGTTTGGCATGGGGTGTCCAGCACTGGAGCTTGCTGGTCATTGAGTGGAGCTGGGTCTTAGTGTTGAGACCGAGGTCTCTGGGAGAGGCCTTGCCAATTGATATTACATGGGACTGGGAGGTCTCTGGTGGTCCAGTATGCTGAACTCAGCTCTCCCACCACAGAGGCTCAGCCTGACATCCGGCTGGAGCACCAAGACCCTGTCAGCCACACGGCTTGTAAGTAAAGGGAGAAAACAAAGAAAGAAAGAGAAAAAAATAAAATAATATAAATGAAGTTATTAAAATAAAAAAATTATTAATAGAAAGAATTAAAAAAGGAGAGCAGCCAAACCAATAAACAAATCCACCAGTGATAACAAGCACTAAAAACTATGCTAAGATAAACATAAAAATCAGAAACTAGTTGGTCACAACTGTAAGCAAACCCCAAGTCTACAGTGGCTCCCAAAATCCACCTCCTCAATTTTGGGATGATTTGTTGTCTATTCAGCTATTCCACAGGTGCAGGGTACATCAAGTTGATTGTGGAGATTTAATCCGCTGCTCCTGAGACTGCATGGAGAAATTTCCCTTTCTCTTCTTTGTTCGCACAGCTCCTGCGGTTCATCTTTGGTTTTGACCCTGCCTCTGTGTGTAGGCCGCCCTCAGGTGTCTCTTCTCAGCCCAGACAGGAGGGGGTTAAAGCAGCAGCTGATTAGGGGTCTCTTGCTCACTGAGCCTGGGGACAGGTAGGGGTATGGTAGTCACAATTGAAAACTATGCTAAGATAAACATAAAAATCAGAAACTAGTTGGTCACAACTGTAAGCAAACCCCAAGTCTACAGTGGCTCCCAAAATCCACCTCCTCAATTTTGGGATGATTTGTTGTCTATTCAGCTATTCCACAGGTGCAGGGTACATCAAGTTGATTGTGGAGATTTAATCCGCTGCTCCTGAGACTGCATGGAGAAATTTCCCTTTCTCTTCTTTGTTCGCACAGCTCCTGCGGTTCAGCTTTGGATTTGGCCCCGCCTCTGCATGTAGGTCGCCTGAAGCCTCTGTTCTTCGCTCACACAGGACAGGGTTAAAGTAGCGGCTGATTCAGGGGCTCTGGCTCACTCAGGCTCAGGGGAAGGAAAGGTATGGAATGCAGGTCAAGCCTGTGACGGCAGAGGCCGGCATGACGTTCCAGCAGCCTTAGATGTGCCATGTGTTCTCCCGGGGAAGTTGTCCCTGGATCACAAGACCCTGGCAGTGGCGGGCTGCACACTCTCCCAGGAGGGGAGGTGTGGATAGTGACTTGTGCTTGCACACAGGCTTCTTGGTGGCTGCAGTAGCAGCCTTAGTGTTTCATGCCTGTCTCTGGTGTCTGCACTGATAGCCGTGGCTTGCACCAGTCTATGAATCTCATTTAGGCGGTGCTCTGAATCTCCTCTCCTGGCACACCCTGAAACAATTGTCTCTTGCCTCTTAGCAGTTCCAGACTTTTTCCTGGACTCCTTCCCGGTTAGCTGTGGTGCAGTTTCCCCCTTCAGGCTCTTTTCATGCAGCCAACCACAGTCCTCTCCCTGGGATCTGACCTCTGAAACCCGATCCTCAGCTCCCAGCCCCCACCTGCCCCGGCAGGTGTGCAGACAAGCCTCTCAGGCTGGTGAGTGTTGATCGGCACCAATCCTCTGTGCAGTAATCTCTGTGCTTTGCCCTCTGCACACCTGTTGATGCACTCTCCTCCATGGCTCCAAAGCTTCCCCCCCACTCACTGCCCGTTTCCACCAGTGAAGGGTCTTCCTAGGGTGTGGAAATTTTTCCTCCTTCAGAGCTCCCTCCCAGGGGTGCAGGTTCCATCCCTATTCTTTTGTCTCTCTTTTTTCATTTTTCTTTTGCCCTACCCAGGTATGTGAGGAGTTTCTTGCCTTTTGGGAAATCTGAGATCTTCTGCCAGCATTCAGTAGGTGCTCTGCAGGAGTTTTTCCACATGTAGATTTATTTTTGATGTATTTGTGGGGACAAAGGTGATCTCCACATCTTACTCCTTCACCATCTTGAAGGTCCTCCTCTGTTGTTGAGTTTTAAGGGTTTTTTTTTTCCCTTGGGTATAACTTTTTTATCAAATATTTGTTTTGCAAATATTTTTATGTCTTTGGCTTGTCTTTTCATTCTGTTCACAATGCCTTTTGCAGAACAAATATTTTTAATTTTAATAAGCCCCCAAATTTCAACTTTTCTTTCATAAATCATGCTGTTGGTGTTGTTTCTAAAAACTCATCATTAAACCTTAGGTCATATGGATTCTTTCTTAGAAAGTTACCTACAATTGATTCAGTTTCTTTAATAGATGTAGCCTTATTCGTGTTGTCTATTTTTCCTTGTGAGAGTTTTTGTAGATTTTTTCTTTCAAGGATTTGATCAAATTCTTATAAATTATCAAATGTGTGGCCATAGAGTTGTTCATAATATTCCTTTATTATCTTTTTTAATATCCATGTGATGATTTGTAATGGTCCCCTGTTCATTTTTTTTATGTTAGTAATTTATGTGTTCTCACTTTTTTTCTTGGCTAATCTGGCTACAGATTTATCCATTTTACTGATCTTTTCAAAGAACCAGCTTTTGGTTTTATTGACTTTCTTTATTGATTCCTTGTTTTCAGTTTTATTGATTTCTGCTTTAATTTTTTTTTCTTTTTTTTTTAACATCTTTATTGGAGTATAATTGCTTTACAATGGTGTGTTAGTTTCTGCTTTATAACAAAGTGAATCAGTTCTGCGTTAATTTTTATTACTTCTTCTGCTTACTTTGGATTTAATTTTCTCTTCTTGTGCAGTTTTCTAAAGTAGAAACTTAGGTTATTGATCTTTAGGTTGTTCTTTTCTTGTATATACTTTTAATGCTATAAATTTTCTTCTAAGATCAGTTTTGGCTGCATCCCACAAATTGTGATAAGTTGTCTTTTCATTTGTTTTTATTTCCAACGTTTTTTTCTTTAATTTCTCTTGATTCTTCTTTGATCCATGTGCTCCTTAAAAGTGTGTTGTTTGATCTCCAAATACATGGGATTGTCCAACTATCTTTCTGTTACTGACTTACATTTTAATTTCATGTGGTCTGATAGTATATTTTGTATGATCTTTATTCTTTAAATGTTTTCAGATATGTTTTATGACCCAGAATGTGGTCTATCTTGGTGAATATTTTACGTGAAGTTAGAAAGAATGTACAATCTGCTGTTGTTGGATAAAGTCTTCTATAAATGTCAAATAGACGCAGTTTGTTAATGTTGTTGTTCAGTCAACTTTGTCCTTACCGATTTCCTGCCTGCTGGATCTGTCCATTTCTGATAGAGTGGTGTTGAAGTATCCAACTATAAGAGTGGATTTATCTATTTCTCCTTAGTTCTGTAAGTTTTTTTTAATTTTATTTATTTATTTTTGGCTGTGCTGGGTCTTCATTGCTTTGTGCGGACTTTATCTAATTGCGGCAAGCAGGGCCTACCCTTCATTGTGGTGTGTGGGCTTCTCATTGCGGTGGCTTCTCATGGCAGAGCACATGCTCTAGGCATGCAGACTTCAGTAGTTGTGGCTCATGGGCTCTGGAGCACAGGCTCAGTAGTTGTGGTGCACAGGCTTAGTTGCTCCACAGCATATGAGATCTTCCCGGACCAGGGCTCGAGCCCGTGTCCCCTGCATTGGCAGGCAGACTCCCAACCACTGCACCACCAGGGAAGCACCAGTTCTGTAAGTTTTACCTCATGCATTTTCATGTTGTTGGTGTTTTTTTTTAAATATTTATTTTATTTTAAAATTTATTTATTTTATTTATTTTTGGCTGCATCAGGTCTTAGTTGCGGCACACGGGATCTTCATTGAGGCATCCAGGATCTTTCGTTGTGGTGTGCAGGCTCTTCGTTGCAGCACACAGGCTTCTCTCTAGTTGTGGCATGTGGGTTTTCTCTCTCTAGCTGTGGTGCTCAGGCTCCAGGGCACATGGGCTCTGTAGTTTGTGGCATGCAGTCTCTCTACTTGAGGCACGTGAAGTCAGTAGTTGTGGCACACGGGCTTAGTTGCCCCGTGTCATGTGGGATCTTAATTCCCTGACCAGGGATAGAACCCACGTCCCCTGCATTGTAAGGCGGACTCTTTATCACTGGACCACCAGCGAAGTCCCTTCATGTTGTTTTGATAAGTACATATAAATTAAGGATTTTGTGTCTTCTTGGAGAATTGACCTCTTCATTATTATGCAATGCCCCTCTTTATTCCTGAAGATTTTCCTGCTCTGAAGTCAGCTTGGTCTGAAATCAACACAGTTACACCAAATTTCTTTTTTGCAGTTTTCAGCAGCAAAGAATGAGGGGAGGTATGTAAACAGGGAAGGAGTGAAAGTTTATACTAAGAATTGTTATTTAGTTGGACCCCAGTATGGCCAATGAATAATCCTGTAGGACATTTTGAGAAGCCATATGATTGAGAAGCCAGAACTGTCCACCTAAGAATTGAAAAAGGGAAATATTTAACCATTAGCTGAGTTCTGTATTGTAAAGAATGGCCATGTGAGCATAAACTTCTTGCATTACTTTGGGTTGCATGTGCAAAGAGTCAGTAAAAACCCGGAGCAGCAAGTAAGAGGCAAGTGGTCCAGGGCCAAGACCCAAGGGGAGGCATTGTCAGGCTGCAACTACATGAAGCTGTTCACATTCTTAACCCCACCCCAGACTTCCTAAAATAAAAACTCTGGAGAATGGGGATCAGCAGTCTGGATTATTTTCCCAGTTTATTGGGCAATAATTATATTATGTTACCTCTCGTCTTTTTGATATCAGCCATTCTAACAGGTGTGAGGTGATATCTCACTGTGGCTTTGATTTGCATTACCTAATGATTAGTGATGTTGAACATCTTTTCACGTACCTTTTGGACAATGTATGTGTTCTTTGGAAAAATGACTATTCAATTCTCTGACCATTTAACTAGATTGTTTTTTTTTTTTTGCCACTGAGTTGTATGAGTTCTTTATTTTGCATATTAACTCCTTATCAGACATATGATTTGCAATTTTTTCTCCCATTCCATAGGGTGCCTTTTCATTTTGTTGATGGTTTCCTTGCTGTGCAGAAGCTTTTTAGTTTAATATAGTCCCACTTGTTTAGTTTTGCTTTTGTTTTTAGTGTCAAGTCCAAAAAATCATTGCCAAGACTGATGTTAAAGAGCTTACCACCTATGTTTCCTTCTTGGAACTTTATGGTTTCAGATTTTTTAATCCATTTTGAGTTGATTTTTGTGTATGGTGTGGAATAGGGGTCCAGTTTCATTCTTTTGCATATAGTTGTCCAGTTTTTCCAACACCATTTATTAAAGAGATTATCCTTTCACCATTATATATTCAAGGCTGCTTTGTCATAAATTAATTGGCTATATATGTGTGGCTTTATTTCTTGGCTCTTCATTCCATTATATGATCTCTGTTTTTATTTGTATGCCAACACCACACTGTTTTTATTACTATAGCTTTGTAATATAGCTTGAAATCAAAAAGTGTGATGACTCCAGATTTGTCCTTTCTCAAGATTACTCTGGCTATGCAGGCCATTTGTGGTTCCATACAAATATTAGGATTTTTTTCTATTTCTATGAAAAAGTCTTTGGAATTTTGATAGGGATTGCATTGAATCTGTAGATTGATATGGGTAGTGTGACACTTTACAATATTAATTCTTCCAATCCATGAGCAAAGAACATCTTTCCATTTATTTGGGTCTTCTTCAGTTTCTTTAATCAGTGTCTTGTAGTTTTCAGTGTACAGATATTTTACTTCCTTGGTTAAATTTTATCCCAAGGTATTTTATTTTTGATGCAATTATAAATGGGATTGTTTTCTTATTTCCTCTTTCTGACAGTTTGATGTTAGTGTATAGAAGCACACCTAATTTTTGTATATTGATCTTGTACCCCACAACTTTACTAAAGTCATTTTCTAGTGCTAGAAGTTTTTTGGTGGAGTCTTTAGGGTTTTCTATATATAACATTATGTCATCTGCACATAGAGATAGTTGTACTTCTTCCTTTCCAATTGGGTACTTTTTATTTATTTAGTTAGTTGGTTAGTTAGTTTATTTTGCCTAATTGCTCTGGCTAGGACTTTGAGTACTATGTTATAAAAGTGTCAGGAATGGGCATCCTTGTTTTATATACCAGATTTCTTTAGATTGGTTTTAGCATGGTGTATTTAACTCCACTCCTCTACTTTTTTTTTTTTTTTTTTTGCGGTACGCGGGCCTCTCACTGCTGTGGCCTCTCCCGTTGCGGAGCACAGGCTCCGGATGCGCAGGCTCAGCAGCCATGGCTCACAGGCACAGCCACTCCGCGGCATGTGGGATCTTCCCGGACCGGGGCACGAACCCCTGGCCCCTGCATCGGCAGGCGGACTCTCAACCACTGCGCCACCAGGGAAACCCCACTCCTCTACTTTTAAGCTATGTGTGGCAGTATACTTAAAGACAATGCATAGTTTCATCTTGATTTTTTTTTTAAATACATATACTCTGTTTCTTTTAATTTGTGTGGTTACCATATTCATATATAAAGTGATTTTTATGTAATTTTGGGTTAATATCTACCATATTTATAACTGTTTTCTGTTCGTTGATTTTTTTTTTTATTCTTCTTTTCTTTTTCCCTCCATTCTTTCTCTCTCTTCTTTGGTTCTAACTAAGTTTTTTACGTGATAGCATTTTTTGTTTTCTCTCTTAGCACATCGATTATACTTCCTTGTTAAATTTTGTTAGTGGTTGCCTTAGAATGCAATATACATTTACAACTAGGATAAGTCTACTCTCAAATACTATCAAGTTGACCCTTGAACAACACTGGTTCAAACTGCCTGGGTCCACTTATAAGAGAATATTTTTCAGTAGTAAATAGTCCAGTACTACATGGTCTGTGGTTGGTTGAATCCGTGGATACAGAGGAACTGTGGATACAGAAAGCCAGCTGTAAATTATATGTGGATTAACCCTCATGTTCTTTAAGGGTCAACTGTAACACTTTACTGCTTCATGAATACTACAGGTAACAAAGTATTCTCAATTAGTCCTTCTATTCCCTTATAATATCACTGTTATTCATTTTACTTAAAATGAGCTATAATCATTATTTTTTGAACAGTTACCCATTAGCTCAATTAAGAATAAGAAAAAAAAAAGGGTATTTTACCTTCTTTTATTCTTTCTCTGGAGCTCTTCCTTTCCTTATCTTATGTAGATCTTTCTCCCTGAATAAACTTCCAATGTTTCTGGCAAGCCACTTCTACTAGCAACAAAATCTCTTAATGTTTGTTTGTCTGAGAAAGTATTTTTACTTCATTATGGGAAAATAATTTCACTGGATACAGAATTCTTGTTTGGTGATGGTTTACTTTTGTTCTGCTGTTCTTCAACACTTTTAAATGTTTATTCCATCCTCCTCTTGCTTCCATGGTTTCTGAAGAGAAGAATGTTATAATTCTTATCCTTATTCTTCTATAGGTAAAATGTTTCCCCTCCCTCCCTCAGGCTTCTTTCAAGACTTTGATTTTGGGTATACTGAATATGATATACCTAATGTGGATTTGTGTGTGTGTGTGTGTGTGTGTATTTTTCTTGCATAGTGTTCCCTGAGCTTCCTGGATCAGTAGTTTTGTGTCCTTCATGAATTGTGGAAAATTTTCAGTCATTATTACTTCAAATATTTTTTGTACATTTCTTTGTTTTGTTTTACTTCTGGTATTCCCATTGTATATGTTACACCTTTTCAACTGTTCCCCAGTTCTTGGATATTGTTTTAAAAATTCTTTTTCTCTTTGCTTTTGAGTTTGTAAAGTTTCTATTGACAATTTTCAAGCTTGTTGATTCTTTCCTTGAGCATGTCAACTGTTAAGTCCATCAAAGACATTTTTTCATTTTTATTTCAGTGAGTTTTCTTTAATGTTTCCTCTATTTCTTAGAGTTTCCATTTTCCTGCCTGTATTACCCATCTGTTTTTTCATGTTGTGTACTTTTTCATTAGATTCCTTTAGCATATTAATCAGTTAATTTAAATTCTTGATCTGATAATTCAAAAATCTCTGTCATATCTAAATCTTGTGAGACAGGAAGCCTAGAGGGGTCTGTAAATGGATATTTCCCTTTCCCCATGCCAAAGGCTAGAGGGGACTAGAGTTGGTTATTTCTCATGTTGGATAGGCTCTGTTACAATAGTTTTCTCTGAGGATTATCCTTTGTCAAGGCTAACAGAACACTCTGGGAATATTTAAAATGGTAACTTTTTCTCTCCCCCTGTCAGATACATGAGAGGGTTTTTCTCCAGTCTTCACAATGAGAACCTGGAGGGTCTCCTGTAGGGAAATCTCACAAAGTTGCCTCTAAGGCTGTATCACTGGGAGTTTTTCTCTCTCAGGTGAGTCCACACTCAGTCTCCAGCTATTAGTCTATTACAGTTTAAGTGTTCTTACTAGTTTCTGGCTCCAGCAGGTGATTTTTGATCCTGGCAAGCTTGTGATTATCTGTATTCATCTGTCTCTCCAGTTTTTAAGGCAGCAGCAATTTTTCTTATGACCTCAATTCTCTGATGGCTCTAAGAAGAGTTGTGCGTTTCTACTTTGCCCAGCTTTTATTCTGTTGGGAGGATGAGAGTAATGCCTTCCAAGTTCTTTACATTATCAGAGAGGAAACTGGAAAGTCTATGGGCATGCCTTTGATAACCAAATATGAGTTGATAAAAATTAGGAATAATTTGTTTGACAATGATTAAGTGAAGCACCATCTACAAAATCTCAGATTTGAAATAAATAAAATAAAAAAAATTTGAAATTCAAACTTTATATCTTTTTAAAATTATTATTAATTAATTAATTTATTTTTGGCTGTGTTGGGTCTTCGTTTCTGTGTGAGGGCTTTCGATGAAGAGTGGCAAGCGGGGGCCACTCTTTATTGCGGTGCGCGGGCCTCTCACTATCGTGGCCTCTCGTTGTGGAGCACAGGCTCCAGACGCGCAGGTTCAGTAGTTGTGGTTCACGGGCCTAGTTGCTCCGCGGCATGTGGGATCTTCCCAGACCAGGGCTCGAACCCATGTCCCCTGCATCGGCAGGCAGATTCTCAACAACTGCACCACCAGGGAAGCCCCAAAACTTTATATCTTTTTAATAAACAATGTTCTTAGCACACAGTGATGTTGCATTTGCATATTCTCTTAAGGCTTAAATAATGTAATGAATTTTCTAGTCCCTGTAGTGATAACACAATTGAGTGAATTTCTCTGTACTTCAAAGGGAAAAATGCACGTGCAAAATTTCCCTGGCAGAATTTTGGCTAATCTGATAAAACCTGTTTTTAAATATGCCATATGCAAATCTGAACATATTTAGGCAGTTAATTCACGAAGTCCATTTTAGGCTGGTTCTGCACCTTAAATGATATTCACTGAATCTAAAATGGAAAGATGGTAATTTTATCATAAATGTTGGGGAATATATAAATTTATTTCCAGTTTTTCTCAAATTTTAATTTCTGTGATCTTTTATATTCAACAAATATCTATCTCCTTGTTCTGAAATGAAGATATTTTAGTAAAAAAAAAGAAAGTCATAAAATTGCAGTATTAGAGATCCCCTGAATAAGGTTGTTTCTAGTTCCAGATCTAGTGCCCCCCCCCTTTTTTTAAAGAGAGATAAATAAGCAAAATTATGTATAATCAGGCTTGGTTCCAATTATATAAGACTTTGAAATGGATAAAAGAAAATCCTTAATATGTGAGTAGTTCTGTTATAATTTATTTGTTGTTATTCTCATTTGTTTTTCTTTAAATAGGACAAAAATCAGAATTTCTGTGCAGCACTGGGGCAACGTTCCTATAGACTTTATCTCAAGTCAGCCACCTTTATAGTCAGGAAAAATTCTCCTCTACTCAGAGATATGAGTAAACACATGCCTACTAAACATGACCGAACAGTGTAAGGATCTTATCAATAACATCTTTTAAAATGACTTTTAAACCATAAAAATTAACTGCACTACTGTAAATTCTCCCCTTTGAATCACAGTTGGAATTTCTCCAGTTCAAGGATCCATTCTGACAGTAGAGAATACTGAGAAAGCCTCTCTACAGAGCAATGATGCTTATATGTTCTTCAGAGAATGTAATCACATGGGTGAATTAATTGAGCTTTAAAAGACTTTGTCAGTAAGGAATTTGATAAGGTGGGAGAAAATTAAATGTGGGCCTAATGTTAGCCCACTGGACGAGAACCAAAATAATTAAAGTGCTGTTCCTGATTCCATAATATTGTGAACAAGCTCGCAGAGCTATCATTTCCGAACTCAGGCTGAGGTCTTAGTAACTCTACTGTGAATATGACATCTTGACCAAAATGAGTATCTGTGGCTATGAAGAGTGCTTCACAAGAAAGGCACAGAAATTAAATAGAAGTGGCAGCCTAGGTAGGAAAGTCACACTGGCTAGGCTCTCACTAGGAAGAGTACTTTCCCACCCCTGTGCAGAGCCTGGTATGCATCATGGATGGATGGCTGACTTCCTATTTAATCTCCAGTAAGTGGTGCATCTGTATAGCTGGTCCCTCTAGCCATAATCATGCTGCCTTTCTGGCACCTGTTCTTTTCCCTTACATCCAATTCCTGACAGTCTTGGAACCTCACCTTCTTTCACGGTGCTTAGGGTCATGGCTGGGCCATATTTCTGGTACGTTTCACAACATCTTAGATACCCCAGATTAACTTCCTAAGTAACTCTATTGCTGAAGTCTTCTGCTGCCTCTAAGTCTTGGAGTTGAACTCTAAGACTTTCTAAGCAAAATTCAAAAATTGGTGTCTCAGACTGAATTTGAGTCCCCTGCCCGTGACTCTGAACTAGGCTGTAAATGAAGCCTAGAGTCCTAGCCTCGACATGAGATCAGCTTAGCCCCTTTGTATTGGGTTGAAATTAAAGAATATACACCTATAATTTTCCCTGAGTTTTTTTAAAATCATGTGGCAAACTAAGAAACTGAAAGTTGACATTTTCCCCGCTGAAATATACTCTAATCACCAGTGATTGATTTAAAAATAAATGGCCGAGCTACTTAACTTAGCAAGATTACACACTCAGGAGGTTTCCATGTATTATGGGTAGCAACCATTCATAGAAGCAATGAGGTGCATGTGGAAAGAGCAAAGGCTTTAAACAGCCCTGAATCTGAATCCCAGTTCAGTACCCTCCTCACCAGAAGACTGTCAGCAAGTATTTTCATCTTTCTGAGCCTTGTGTTCCTGTAAAGCGTGCAACCAATTCACAGACCACAAGGTTATTTTGAAGGTTAAATAAAATGTCAAATAAATACCATTTATGACGGTGCCTGACACATGAGGATTGCTGGGGGAGTAAGTTATTTCTCCTTTATGGGTATTCCGTATACTCTGGAGATCTTTCAGATTCTGAATGGTGCTGAGATTCCAACACCTGATTATTGCTGGTGAGACCTGGGGCCTTTAGATCTTTGTGGTATCTTTTCCTCTCCAAATGTCTCTACAGGGCCTGGCTTCCCTATCTTGGTGGCTTCTCACCCACAGTGGGCTCTGTCTCTGTCCTTGCCTTGCTCTGTCCCAGCTTTGATCTCTGTGTAAATGATCGTATAGGACTGAACTCTGGAAAGGAAGTGAACTAAAACACTTAAGCCATGAAATTGTATAAGTGTGACTTTCCTTGACTGCTTGGAAGCTTCATTTCACAGGTGGGAAAGGGGAGAGTGACACAAATCTACTGGATTGCTATGGGGATTAGTTGGCATTGTGTCATTTAAGTGCTTAGTAATTGGCACATGGTCAGTTCTTAGCAAGAGGACCTTTATTTCCACACCTCTAAAACGCTACACAAAGTCAGCCGATAGCAATATGAATGCATTCTGCCAACTCATGGAGCAAGTTGCTAAACGGATGTGGACATTGTGACCTGCTCTTGGAGAGGACTCGAAGTCTAGTTTCCACTGTGACAGAAGCCTACCCCAGTGCCTTCGTGGCCCTCAGAAAAAGCCCTGTAATCCATCAGTTATGGCTTTCTGATTCCTGAGATTCCTTTCCATGAGGGGATTATTTGTCAACTTGGTCTCTAGATACGGGAAGAAAAGCTGAATTCTTAGAGAAGAAACTACTAGCCCTTCAGGTGGAATTATTTTAAGAGAAAAGGGGGCAACCAGATATAGGGTAGTAACACTAAAAAATATTCAGCATTTGTTTGTAATTCAAATTTGACTGGGCGTCCTGTGTTTTATCTGGCAACCTAACTGTCCTCGATCTCTGAAGTCATAGCATTCAGGCAGGCACGAAGTCATTCACCCACTCACTGGGCCCCAGTAAGCTTTTTCTCTGGTGGACAAGCCTCGTATAGTGTATGTATGTGTGTGTGTGTGTCCCTGTTAAAAGTGAGATGTGAGAAAGACATCTCCATTTGCTTAAAGCAGCATCAACATTTAGAATGGGAAAGTTACCTAACTGACATGACAAACTACCACTGTTCTTCAGTCCCACTTAACATTGTACAAACTTGTGTGCTGGACTGCAGCAAACCCTGAGATTGGCAGTCAACGGAGACCTGCTTCAGGAGAGCAGCTCAATTTCTCCTTGAGGCCACATCTAACCTAGTCTCCTGGCTGCCTGTTAATGTTCTGAATTTTTGCACTGAGTGACATCAGAGTGAAATAAGCAAATGATGATTTAGTGTATGGGGAATGAAGAACATTCATAGTGGAAACATGGGTGCGATAAAGAAGACTAACCCTCCCACACACGGTCGCTGAGTTGCTACTGTAATATGAATAAAATTTCTAAGACTCTCTGCCTCTCTCAGCTTTTTTTTTTTTTTAACATATTTATCGGGGTATAATTGCTCCACAATGGCGTGCCAGTTTCTGCTTTATAACAAAGTGAATCAGTTATACATACACATATGTTCCCATATCTCTTCCCTCTTGCATCTCCCTCCTCTCTCAGCTTTGAAATACATTTTTCAGATGATCTTTAGGGAAAAAAAAAATGTGTAGAAGCACAAAACATTATGAAAACCTCATTATATTCACATGTAGGAAAGAAAGGCACCGGCAGTGTATTTCATGGCAGCTGCATCTCTCGTTCTGAATGACTTGTACTGAAGTGTCTGCAAATTTGAAATTAAGTGCAGAATGTCATAATTTGTATGAATATCCATTCTAGCATATATGACTATGCTTTGGCTAGTTGAGAATCTCCATATTTGCTCAATTAGAAATGAACCACACTTCTGGAGAATTCTAAAGTTGACAGAATGCAAACACAAATCTCTGCAATTGCCGTCTTGAGATATTAGAATAAAAAAATGTGCAGATAGGTACTAGAGCCAAAGATGGGTCTGAACGGAGGATATAAACCTCTTTGAAAACGCAAATAGGAAGCTTCTAGTTTCAGATTCAGCACATAAAGAGCTTGGAAGTTGTCACTCCAGTCCTTATAACAAGTAAAACATGGACAGACTGCCACTCAATGATTTTTCTTGGATTCACTAGCCAGCTGAGTTTGCAGGGCTATCACACAAAGGACTGGAGAGACAGGTAGATCCAGAGACTCACAGCTGAGATGTGCTTACCTGGGACAGAAGACACTAGAGCTATCACTGGAAGGATTTCTTAGATGGTAAATTTGACCAATTGCTGGAGGCTGAGTGTGGATTAACAGGAAAATGAGAAACTCCTGGGGGCTGCAGTCTTAGGGAGGCCCTCCATACTTTCTTGGGCTTTACTTCCAGAAATGGCACCAGGTTCTTCTGGTGAAGATCCAAGGAAGATCTCCTCATGGCTCCAGCAGAGGGAGGAATAATCAATCGTTGGGGGGTTATACTCAGAACCTTCTCCATAACAGAGGCCCACTCTCCAGGGTGAAAAGTTTGACCTGAGTTTTGTCTCCAGCCTGCTCTAGCTTTTCTGTCTTGGAAAGGGAGGTGACTGAGAAAGGAGGCATCTATATAAGAAGAATGCTGTGATGGTCACATGTCAGAGACACAGGCCCATTAAAAGACTGAAATTTAATCATCTGATCAGAGAACACATCTTTACTCTACACTTTACTGCCACACAAACGCGGCCCCAGTATAATACTAGCGAATTACAGCTGAAAGAGCTGAAAGATACAGATTCATTGTGAAAAGGTATGGTTAGAGAAACCCATAGTGAAGAGGGGAGACAAAAAAAGGACACTGGAGAAATTTGAATTCTCTGGCACCTATAGATAAAGAAAACAGTAAACAAAGCTCAATTTCTAGCCAGATTTGCACAAATAGGAGGCCTATTTATGCATTTCCTAAAATAGGATATAAACTGCCTAGCTTTCAAAAAAAGCTGTAAGACATGCCAAACAAAAGGCCATAAAAAACACAGTCTGAAGAGACAAAGCAAGCCTAAGAACCAGACTCAGATTCGACAGAAGTGTCTGACAGGGAATTTAAAGTAACTATGATTAAAATGTCAAAGCCTCTAAATAAAAAAGTAGGCAGCATGCAAAAACAGATAGGGAATATAGGCAAAGAGATGGACTTCTAAGAAAGAATAAAAAGGAAATGCTAGAAAATAAAAACACTAACGGAATTGGAGTGCCCTTGATATTCTCATCAGTAGACTTGACATGATCGAGAAAAGAATCAGTGAGCTTCAAGAAAGGTTAATCAAAATTTCCCAAGCTGAAATGCAAAAGAAAAAACTCAAAAAAACAAATAACAGAACATTCAAAAATTATAAAATAATTTCAAAAGACGTAATATACACATAATTGTTGTACCAGAAGATCTAAAAAATGAAAATAGAGTAGAAGAAGAAATATTTGAAATAGTAATGGCTGAGAACTTTCCAAACTTAATGACAGGTGCCCATCATTATAGACTGTATGATTCCAATTATATGCCATTATGGAAAAGACAAAGCTATAAAGATAGTTTAAAAAGATCAGTGGCTGCCAGGGATTTTGAGAAGAAGTGATGGACGAATAATTGGAGCACAGGGGACTTTTAGCACAGTGTAAGTAGAATTCTGTATGATACTGAAATGTTGAATATGTGACATTATGCATTCGTCGAAACCCATAGTGCTTCAGAGCATAGTGAACTTTAATATAGGCAAATTAAAAATAATTGTTTTGGAGGCTGGAGGATCCCCGGGACAAATGCGGAATGTGACGAAAGAAACTAAATATATTACGAATACGTGAAACAATTTCACTGAAGGAGGTGGGTGAGGGTAAGTAACTGAAAATGAGTAGAGTCAGTAAAACTGAAGGCTAAAGGAACCACGTAGAAGTAACTGTACCCTCATTGATAAAGTCTTTTTCCCCAACAGAGGTGCAATTCTGAAATCCTATACATGTGTAGTATAACTGACCATTTAAATAAATAGGTGGTAGCTCATGGGAGCCAGATTTCTAGCTGTTGGAGGGAGAGGCTACAGATGAGTAAAGGGAGGAAGCTAGAAAGATTCATGCGGTAATAAATTAGAGATGGCTAAAACACTAGGAACTCATATTTAGGTTAATATGTATATTATATATATATAAAACTGATGGTTATGTATAGAAACATTTATTTATGTATTTTTTTGTGTGTGTGTATGTATGTATGTAGGTAGGTAGGTATGTATGTTTATACACTATTGCATGCCTGCAATAGTATCTGTACATATATATCTTTACTCTGTCAGTTGAGAGGACCTAGAAGCAATAACATTGCATCAGCCATAAGCACACCAAGAACCCAGAGCTTGGTTTCTAATACTATTCTCCAATTATTATTGGAAATAGCGTTCCTTGGAGAAATGGCCGATTTTTGGACTAGAGCAGGAAGTATACAAAATGGGCCTGGAGCAACACCTTGTAGCACCAGGAAGTAAAGAAGCACTTGGAAAATTTTAAAACTCCCCACAACAATATAGGTATATCAAAGCGTTCCAGAAGCCTTGTGAAAGAGTTCCTAACTGTCAAAGCTGGAACAACTTGAGCAACAAAATACATAAAATTGTATCAGACTATAACCCAATGTATAAAGTAAAAATTTATGTGTAATGATATAAATAATTAAATAAATGTGGAGAATAGACAAAGATTCCTGGCAGAAAAATGACAAATGATTTGTGTAGCTACTCTGTGTTTAAAGAGGGGGGACATAACTATTTACCACTTAAATGTTGGCTGCACGTGACTTTTCCAAAGATTACTGTATAAAGGGAGGAAAAAGAGAGTAATTTTACAGTGGTGAATCCTGACAGATGACAAACTTTACCTCCTGTCAGGTGATCCAGGTTAGCACTAGTAGTGATAAGTCCTTTGATGTGAAATGATTATAATGGTACTTTATCTCTGTAGTTTCCTCCCAGAAATCATGAGAAAATCATCAGGCAAATCACAGTTGAGGAACATTCTATAAAATACCTGAACAGTAATCCTCACAACTGTCAAAGTCCTCAAAAGCAAGGAAAATCTGAAAAACTGTCATAACACAAAGGAACATAAGGAAACATGACTCTTAAATATAACACAGCATCCTGGATGGGATCTTGGAAGAGAAAAAGGACATTAGGGAAAAATTAAGGACATCTGAGCATAGACTTTAATTAATAATATTATATCAATATCAGTCAATTAATTGTGATATAAATCTAAAACCTTTCTAAATTGAAATGTTTATTTAAAACTATAAGTTAAAGGGAAAACATTTAAATCATTCTTTATTTTATAAATTCTCTTGTTTGGGGAAAACTTCTTTGTGTTTCTTTCATCGCCCACATTTTATTACGGAAAATTGACAACAGTATTCAGCCAATTCAGACATCAAGATAATTACTCTTCATCGTCTTTAACTCCCAACAAGTAATTATTCAGTTTAAGAGAATGTGGTTTAGTTGAGGCAAGATGTATTTTGAGTGTTGATAAATTGATTGTAGGTTTACATGGGATTCTCTAACATAGACCAAATGATCTGGAGAATAGCAGCTGCTATTGAAGTTCTGTGATTCAGAGATTTAAATAATTTCGTGGACATGAAAGTATTTTTTAAACTATAGATTTCAAGATAAATATAAAGTATCATCACTATTTGTCAGCTCGTTAATTTATCCTTTCATTTAAAAAATTAGTTTCTTTGGGGACTTCCCTGGTGGTGCAGTGGATAAGACTACGCATTCCCAATGCAAGGGACCTGGGTTCGATCCCTGGTCAGGGAACTAGATCCCACATGCCTGCCGCAACTAAGATTCACATGCCACAGCTGAGGAGCTCACGTTCTGCAACTAAGGAGCACGCCTGCTGCAACTAAGACCCCACGCAGCCAAATAAATAAATACTTTTTTAAAAATTAGTTTCTTTAGATACTTTCTATATATTAATCAAGTCCTTATGCATTGAATAAAACTATCAGTTTTGAAATTATCCTCCTGAACAGTTTTACTCTTCATCCTCAGGTTGGAATTTTTTACTTACTGGGTTTTTTGTTTTTGTTTTTGTTTTTTTAAGAAAGGGATCAACAGATTTTGGATTGGCCAATGGATTTTTAAAAAAAATTTTGTTTTCATTTATTTATTTTTTTGGCTGCACTGGGTCTTCATTGCTATGCATGGACTTTCTCTAGTTGCGGCTAGCGGGGGGTACTCTTGGTTGCGGTGTGCGGGCTTCTCATTGCAGTGGCTTCTCTTGTTGCGGAGCATGGGCTCTAGGCGCGTGGGCTTCAGCAGTTTTGACTCACGGGCTCTAGAATGCAGGCTCAGTAGTTATGGCACATGGGCTTAGTTGCTCCACGGCATGTGGGATCTTCCCAGACCAGGGCTCGAACCCGTGTCCCCTGCATTGGCAGGCGGATTCTGAACCACTGCGCCACCAGGGAAGCCCACTTACTGGGGTTTTACTGTGTAATTTTTACTTGGTATTTTTCCAAATAGATAGCCTAAGAGTATAGAGTGGCACTGAAATGTCAGACCCTTTAAAACCATATGAATTGATCTGAACTGATTCAATTCTTCAAACTCTTTCAGTGTCTCTTAGGCTAAGGCTATTTCTCTAACTATGCCTCTCTTTCAGGAAGAGATTTTAGCATCAGATCAGTTTTGAGAACTTTAGAGAACTCGTTTTCTCATTTGTGAAACAGTTATAGGTCCTGTGTATTGAAGTCCTTCTGGGAGTATGAGATCCACTCTCAGCTTGATGACCAGGTCCCAGAGATTTAGATCCACCTGCAGATGATAGAGGTCATGTGGTCTTGCAGACAGAGTATGTCGTCTGGAGAATATAGTCATAGACAAATATGATTCATCTAAGTGGGGGAAATATTGAAGGACAGGAGGTCCTGGAACGTCACCACAGTGAAAATATGCCAAGTATGAGCATATCACTTCTTACTGGACATCTGCATTCAAGTGTTCCCTTAACACCTCAAACACGACATGACCAAACTGAACTCATCATCCCCCTCTATCTTGTGCCACACCCTCTTCTGGATGAATGACACCACCATCCATTCATTTGCTCAAATTGCAATCCTAAAAGTCATTGTTGACTCCTCTCTCTCTCTCCCATCCAACTGTCAAATCCAGTTGATTCAGTTGTCCTTAAACATCTATCAAAGTTTCCATTTTAGTTTACCTACCTCTTGTCTAGTCAGAGAAATGTTACTTATAATACAGCTTCTGTAACAGTTTACTAACTTTGTATCTAGTCAGTTCCCTTCCAGTGCACTCTCCACAGAACAAAGTTATTCTGAAATACAAATGTGTTTTTTTCCCTTCCTTCAAACCTCAACCATGCTCCTTGCATGCCTGTTGTGTGGAATGACTTTCAGTTGCTTTACTACTGCATGCTCTCTTTCTCACTATGGGCTTTACAGATGCTGTTTCCTATGTCTAGTATACCCTGCTGTTCCCTTCCCCACTTACCAAATGCCCATTCCATCTTTCATCCTCTGCCTGATCTCTACTCTCATTTCAGAATCATCTGAGGATTGTTACCTCTTTACAGAAAGCTTTCCCAGCCTTCCAAACTCTGTCTCCAAAGTCTGGATTATAACTTACTATAGGTCCTCATACTGCATCAATTATTTTTGTCTCTAACCCCTACTAGCTTGGAAAGATCTGTGTAAGCAGGGACGGTATTCCTGTTAGAGTTACCTCTAATGCCTAACACAATGCCTGACACATACTATGTGCTTAATAAATAATTTTTGAGTAAATGAATGAAAGAATGCTTTAGTGAATAAATGAGGAATTAATATTTAAATGTATATATGAAAGAATGGGGGATTGAAAAAGAAAATATTGAAAAAGAAAATATAGATCACCCCCCCACTGTCAGAATCAAATAAGCTTCTAAACAAAGTTTTTTAAAATTTTAAGTGGGTTTTACCAGGTTTTCAAAGGTAAAAATGGATTGAGGATTAGGATCTCTCTCTCTTTCTCTCTCTCTCTCTCCCCACCCCCCCACTTTCCTTCCCTTGTATTTCTGTGTGTGGGGTATGTGTGTGTGCATGGGCACACATGTACAAGTATACTTGTCAAAGGTAGGGGAAGATGGTGAGGAAAAATCATTAGGAAGAGCTTGATTTCTCTCGACGGGAAGGTAGAAAGCACTGAATAAATGTCAAGGTAGGAACCCTGTGACCAAAACTAGAGAGGAACATTTGCACTTTGACACTCATACTCAGTGGCCTAGTCCAAGACCAGGGCTGGACCATCAATATGTGGACTCGATGTTTAATGAATCAGTAACTTAAGTGCCCTGAAATGCTCCCCTGTTACCCTCCAAGTTTAGTTGGCATTGGCTCCCAAGCCTGGGTCAGGATTGACCATCAGTCTGTGTGGTGGTGGTGATCATGGGGTGGGGAGGTTGGGATCCAATGGGTCTACCAAAAGCAGAAGGTAGAAGAGGGAGGAAATCAGACAAATAATTATGATGTTATCTATTTACTATACTGATATATGATTTTTGAAGTCTTCTACATATTGAAATAGATTGAAAGTTATTCTGAAATACAAATGTGGTTTTTTCCCTTCCTTCAAACCTCAACCACGCTCCTTGCATGCCTGTTGTGTGGAATGACTTTCAGTTGCTTTACTACTGCATGCTCTCTTTCTCACTATGGGCTTTACAGATGCTGTTTCCTTTACAGATGCTGTTTCCTATCTCACACTTTTAAAAAAATAGGTTGACACAGCATAGGATATTCCTTCTTTCTTCCAGATCACTAGCATTCAAAGCTGCCTGGTAGAATAATATTTTAAGCTTTTTCACTTTAAGTCAAGGAAGCTTGGAAAATAGGACTGTTTCATGAAACTGAGTTTCTCCAACTTGGTGGGTCCAAGCAGTTCTCTGAGGTCACGAGCACCTCAGCTTTTCTTTTTTTTTTTATTATCTTTATTTATTTTCTTTTGAATTTTATTTTATTTTTATATACAACAGGTTCTTATTGATTATACATATTAGTGTATATATGTCAATCCCAATTCATCACACTACCACCCCTCCCCACCGCCACTTTCCCCCCTTGGTGTCCATACGTTTGTTCTCTACATCTCTATCTCTATTTCTGCCCTGCAAACCATTCATCTGTACCATTTTTCTAGGTTCCAAATATATGTGTTAATATATGATATTTGTTTTTTCTCTTTCTCACTCACTTCACTCTGTATGACAGTCTACATCCATCCATGTCTCTACAAATGATTCAATTTCGTTCCTTTTTATGGCTGAGTAATATTCCATGGTATATATGTACCACATCTTCTTTAACCATTTGTCTGTGGATTGGCATTTAGGTTGCTTCCATGTCTTGGCTATTGTAAATACTGCTGCAATGAACATTGGGGTGCATGTGTCTTTTTGAATTATGGTTTTCTCTGGGTATATGCCCAGTAGTGGGATTGCTGGGTCATATGGTAATTGTATTTCTAGATTTTTAAGGAACTTCCATACTGTTCTCCATAGTGGCTGTATCAATTTACATTCCCACCAGCAGTGCAAGAGGGTTCCCTTTTCTCCACACCCTCTCCAGCATTTGTTGTTTGTAGATTTTCTGATCATACCCAATCTAACTGGTGTGAGATGATACCTCATTGTAGTGTTGATTTGCATTTCTCTAATAAATAGTGATGTTGAGCAGCTTTTCATCTGCTCTTGGCCGTCTGTATGTCTTCTTTGGAGAAATGTCTATTTAGGTCTTCTGCCCATTTTTGGATTGGGTTGTTTGCTTTTTTAATATTGAGCTGCATGAGCTGTTTATATATTTTGGAGATTAATCCTTTGTCTGTTGATTCATTTGTAAATATTTTCTCCCATTCTGAGGGTTGTCTTTTCGTCTTGTTTGTAGTTTCCTTTGCTGTGCGAAAGCTTTGAAGTTTCATTAGGTTCCATTTGTTTATTTTTGTTTTTATTTCCATTACTCTAGGAGGTGGACCAAAAAAAATCTTGCTGTGATTTATGTCAAAGAGTGTTCTTCCTATGTTTTCCTCTAAGAGGTTTATAGTGTCTGGTCTTACATTTAGGTCTCTAATTCATTTTGAGTTTATTTTTGTGTATGGTGTTAGGGAGTGTTCTAATTTCATTCTTTTACATGTAGCTGTCCAGTTTTCCCAGCACCACTTATTGAAGAGGCTGTCTTTTCTCCATTGTATATCCTTGCCTCCTTTGTCATGGATAAGTTGACCATAGGTGTGTGGGTTTATCTCTGGGCTTTCTATACTGTTCCATTGGTCTGTATTTCTGATTTTGTGCCAGTACCATATTGTCTTGATTACTGTAGCTTTGCAGTATAGTCTGAAGTCAGGGAGTCTGATTCCTCCAGCTCCGTTTTTTTCCCTCAAGACCCCTTTGGCTATTCAGTGTCTTTTGTGTCTCCATACAAATTTTAACATTTTTTTGTCCTAATTCTGTAGAATATGCCATTGGTAATTTGATAGGGATTGCATTCAATCTGTAGATTGCTTTGGGTAGTATAGTCATTTTAACAATAATGATTCTTCCAATCCAAGAACATGGTATATCTCTCCATCTGTTTGTATCATCTTTAATTTCTTTCATCAGTCTTACAGTTTTCTACATGCAGGTCTTTTGTCTCCCTAGGTAGGTTTATTCCTAGGTATTTTATTATTTTTGTTGCAATGGATCATGGGAGTGTTTCCTTAATTTCTCTTTCAGATTTTTCATCATTAGTGCATTAATTTTGTATTCTGCAACTTTACCAAATTCATTGATTAGCTCTAGTAGT
Source organism: Neophocaena asiaeorientalis asiaeorientalis (assembly GCF_003031525.2). Lineage (NCBI taxonomy): Eukaryota > Metazoa > Chordata > Mammalia > Artiodactyla > Phocoenidae > Neophocaena > Neophocaena asiaeorientalis. The sequence continues at coordinate 4,688,168 of NW_020172724.1, forward strand.
TTTCTGGTGGCATCTTCAGGATTCTCTATGTATAGTATCATGTCATTTGCGAACAGTGACAGTTTTACTTCTCCTTTACCAATTTGGATTCCTTTTATTTCTTGTTCGCTGATTGCTGTGGCTAAAACTTCCGAACTTTGGTGAATAGTAATGGTGAAAGTGGGCAACCTTGTCTTCTTCCTGATCTTAGTGGAAATGGTTTCAGTTTTTCACCATTGAGAACAATGTTGGCTGTGGTTTTGTCATTTATGGCGTTTATTATGTTGAGGAAAGTTCCCTGTATGCCTACTTTCTGGAGGGTATTTTAATCACAAATCGGTTTTGAATTTTGTCAAAAGCTTTTTCTTCATCTATTGAGAAGATCATATGGTTTTTCTTCTTCAATTTGTTAATATGGCGTATCATATTGACTGATTTGTGTATATTGAAGAATCCTTGCATCCCTGAGATAAAACCCACTTGATCATTGTGTATGATCCGTTTAATGTTTTATTGAATTCTCTTTGCTAGTATTTTGTTGAGGATTTTTGCATCTATATTCATGAGTGATATTGGTTTGTAATTTTCTTTTTCTGTAGTATCTTTGCCTGGTTCTGGTATCAGGGTGATGGTGGCCTCGTAGAATGAGTTTGGGAGTATTCCTTCCTCTGCAATTTTTTGGAAGAGTTTGAGAAGGATGGGTGTTAGCTCTTCTCTGAATGTTTGATAGAATTGATCTGTGAAGCCATCTGGTCCCAGACTTTTGTTTGTTGGAAGATTTTAATCACAGTTTTGAATTCATTACTTGTGATTGGTCTGGTCATATTTTCTATTTCCTCCTGCTTCAGTTGTGTATGGTTATATCTTTCTAAGAATTTGTCCATTTCTTCCAGGTTGTCCATTTTATTGGCATAGAGTTGCTTGTAGTAGTCTCTTAGGATGCTTTGTATTTCTGCGGTGTCTGTTGTTACTTCTCCTTTTTCATTTCTAATTTTATTGATTTGAGTCCTCCCCCTCTTTTTCTTGATGAGTCTGGCTAAAGGTTTATCAATTTTGTTTATCTTCTCAAAGAACCAGCTTTTAGTTTTATTGATCTTTGCTATTGTTTTCTTTGTTTCTATTTCATTTATTTCTGCTCTGACCTTTATGATTTCTTTCCTTCTACTAACTTTGGGTTTTCTTTGTTCTTTCTCTAGTTCCTTTAGGCATAAGGTTAGATTGTTTATTTGAGATGTCTGTTGTTTCTTGAGCTAGGATTATATTGCTGTAAACTTCCCCCTTAGAACTGCTTTTGCTGCATCCCATAGGTTTTGGATCGTCATGTTTTCATTGTCATTTGTCTTTAGGTGTTTTTTGATTTTCTCTTTGATTTCTTCAGTGATCTCTTGGTTATTTAGTAACATATTGTTTAGCCTCCATGTGTTTGTGTTTTTTATGTGCTTTTCCCTGTAATTGATTTTTAATCTCATAGTGTTGTGGTCAGAAAAGATGCTTGATATGATTTCAATTTTCTTAAATTTACTAAGGCTTGATTTGTGTCCCAAGATGTGATCTGTCCTGGAGAAAGTTCCATGTGCACTTGATAAGAAAGTGTAGTCTGCTGTTTTTGGATGGAATGTCCTATAAAAATCAATTAAATCTATCTAGTCTGTTGTGTCATTTAGAGCTTGTGTTTCCTTATTAATATTCTGTCTGGATGATCCATTGGTGTAAGTGAGGTGTTAAAGTCCCCCACTATTATTGTGTTACTGTCGATTTCCTGTTTTATAGCTGTTAGCAGCTGCCTTGTGTATTGAGGTGCTCCTATGTTGGGTGCATATATATTTATAATTGTTATATCTTCTTCTTGGATTGATCCCTTGATCATTATGTAATGTCCTTCCTTGTCTCTTGTAATATTCTTTATTTTACAGTCTATTTTATATGATATAAGTATTGCTAATCCAGTTTTCTTTTGATTTCCATTTGCATGGAATATCTTTATCCATCCCCTCACTTTCAGTCTGTATGTGTCCCTAGGTCTGCAGTGGGTCTCTTGTAGGCAGCATATATATGGGTCTTGTTTTTTTATCCATTCAGCAAGCCTGTGTCTTTTGGTTGGAGCATTTAATCCATTCACGTTTAAGGTAATTATTGATATGTATGTTTCTATTACCATTTTCTTAATTCTTTTGGGTTTGTTTTTGTAGGTCCTTTTCTTCTCTTGTGTTTCCCACTTAGAGAAGTTCCTTTAGCATTTGTTGTAGAGCTGGTTTGGTGGTGCTGAATTCTCTTAGCTTTTGCTTGTCTGTAAAGCTTTTGATTTCTCCATCGAATCTGAATGAGATCCTTGCCAGGTAGAGTAATCTTGGTTGTAAGTTCTTCCCTTTCATCACTTTAAATATGTCATGCCACTCCCTTCTGGCTTCTAGAGTTTCTGCTGAGAAATCAGCTGTTAACCTTATGGGAGTTCCCTTGTATGCTATTTGTCATTTTTCCCTTGCTGCTTTCAATAATTTTTCTTTGTCTTTAGTTTTTGCCAATTTGATTACTGTGTGTCTCAGCATGTTTCTCCTTGGGTTTATCCTGTATGGGACTCTCTGCGCTTCCTGGACTTCAGTGGCTATTTCCTTTCCCGTGTTAGGGAAGTTTTTGACTATAATCCTTCACATATTTTCTCAGGTCCTTTTTCTCTCTCTTCTCCTTCTGGGACCCCCATAATGTGAATTTTGTTGCATTTAATGTTGTCCCAGAGGTCACTTAGGCTGTCTTCATTTCTTTTCATTCTTTTTTCTTTATTCTCTTCTGCAGCAGTGAATTCCACCATCTGTCTTCCAGGTCACTTATCCATTCTTCTGCCTCAGTTATTCTGCTATCGATTCCTTCCGGTTTTTCATTTCAGTTATTGTATTGTTCATCTCTGTTTGTTTTTTTCTTTAATTCTTCTATGTCTTTGTTAAACATTTCTTGCATCTTCTTGACATTTGCCTCCATTCTATTTCCAAGGTCCTGGATCATTTTCACTATCATTATTCTGAATTCTTTTTCTGGAAGGTTTACTGTCTCCACTTCATTTAGTTGTTTTTCTGGGATTTTGTCTTGTTCCTTCATTTGGTACATGGCCCTCTGCCTTTTCATCTTGTCCATCTTTCTGTGAATGTGGTTTTTGTTCCACAGGCTACAGGATTGTAGTTCTTCTTGCTTCTGCTGTCTGCCCTCTGGTGGATGAGGCTATCTGAGAGGCTTGTGCAAGTTTCCTGATTTGAGGGATTGCTGGTGGGTATAGCTGGCTGTTGCTCTGGTGGGCAGAGTTCAGTAAAACTTTAATCTGCTTGTCTGCTGATGCATGGGGCTGGGTTCCCTCCCTGTTTGTTGTCTGGCCTGAGACGACCCAACCCTGTAGCCTACCTGGGCTCTTTGGTGGGCCTAATGGCGGACTCTGGGAGGGCTCACGCCAAAGATAACTTCCCAGAAGTTCTGCTGCCGGTGGCTTTGTCCTCATGGTGAGTCACAGCCAACCCCAGCCTCTGGAGGAGACCCTCAACACCAGCATGTAGGTCTGGTTCAGTCTCCTATGGGGTCACTGCTCCTTCCCCTGGGTCCTGATGCACATACTACTTTGTGTGTGCTCTCCAAGGGTGGAGTCTCTGTTTCCCCTAATCCTGTCAAAGTCGTACCATCAAATCCTGCTCGCCTTCCAAGTCTGATTCTCTGGGAATTCCTCCTCCCATTGCCAGACCCACAGGTTGAGAAGCCTGACTTGGGGTTCAGAACCTTCACTGCAGTGGGTGGACTTCTGTGCTATAAGTGTTCTCTAGTTTGTGGGTCACCCACCGAGCAGGTATGGGATCTGATTTTATTGTGATTGCGCCCCTCCTACCGTCACATTGAGGCTTCTCCTTTGTCTTTGGATGTGGGGTGTCTTTTTTGGTGAGTTTCAGTGTTTACTTGCGATGATTGTTCAGCAGTTAGTTCACCTCAGCTTTTCAAAAGAGAATTCTTGGCTGTTGAATAGCTCAGGCAATTCATGAGATTATTTATTCTGTTATATAATAGTAAAGGTCTTCCATAAACACTCCTCCATAGTGTTAAAGAGACCTAATGCTTTAGAAAGGAAGAAGAAAGGCCTACTTTTGGGAGTGATTACTCATTATGTATAAGACACTATATTTTGGGGACTTAGCATCCATTATTTTATTATCTTCACAAAAACCCTGCACTGAAGGTATTGACATCCCTGTTTTACAGACGAGGGCCTTGAAGCTAGGGGAGGACAAGGGATGTCCTTAAAATTATCCTTGCTTAATCCAAGGTAGAACTGATATTAACCCAAGACTCTCTGAGTCCAGAGTATGGTCTCTTTCACCCCACCCTACCGCCTCTCCAACATTATTTTAGTTCGATTAAGGACCAATTTTCTAGTTACAAAGGTGGAGGAAGAAGATGTCTTTTTTCTCCAGCTAAGCAGTAACATGTAGTGGTTAAAAGCATGGGTTCTAGAGCCAGATTGTCTGAGACAACTTATTTTCTATTTGAACTTGAACATTTAGTTTAGTGTTTTCATGCCTCAATTTCTTCAAGTGCAAATAAGGTTAATAATGGCCCCAGAACTGCAGAGAGGGCTAAAGAACTTTGCACCTGCAAAGAGCTTTGTATTGTAAGCGATCAATAAATGTTCCCATTTTACTTGCCATTGCTACTGTTGTCATCAGTGGCATCTTTCCACAGAGGCCACAGCTACACAGAACAGGAACAACACTCAAGCACATTTTCATGCCACCTCCTGCCCCCCTAAGTCCCAGTCATGGAGAAACGAGAAGATCCCCTAGCCAAAAGTTATTTCTTGTCACTCTTGTAGAGTTCAGGCACACCCAAGGGCTGGGAAAAGTGGGTGCTGTTATTTGCAACCTATATATGTTTAGGAAAATGAAATCATTCCTTGCTTGGTCAGAGGAGTAAGAATGCATCTATCTGCCATTCGACAGTGCAGAACCAGCAGCTTGAACTGGGGATATTGTTAAAAGTGATAATTGCTTGTGTGCCCACGAAGTGTCACACCCCTGAAATTGTTCTCTGCTTTCCTTTATATTTTTTAGGGTGAGCCATCTTATCTGGGATACAGTTTGTTACGCCCAGTAATTATTTCCTTACAGGAAATTGTCCCCATTTCAATCTCTGCTCCTTAAGCTCTTTTAATTAAAACAAACAAACCAATAGACAAACAAAACAAAAACCCTGGAGATATTGATAAATGCAATAGGGAAAAATAAGGAAAAAAATTAAAATTAACAGGGATTTTGACCTGGAGGCCTGGCCTTTCTCAGAGTCTGGAATAATGTTAAAGTGTGGCTGTACTCATCAGAAAATATTTCTCCTCTCAGACTTCTGGAGAATTCTAGGTGGGTCCCCCTTTGGATTGGACATCCATTTAACACGACTCAACTGCCCTTTGTCTCTCTTTGGTCCTTATTTTTTTTTTTGTCTTTCCTATTTTGCTCCCTTTCCTAACTGACCTCTCCTTCTGATCTCCAGTTTAGTTTTCTGGAAAAGACTTGTTGGCCCAGCTCATCAGCATCAGCTGAACTTTTGTGCCTAAACCAATCGCAGGACCCCGCTATCTGCATCTGCTCAGGGCCCCCCACTGAACCTCAAGGCTCTTGCCTTAAAAGCTGAATCTTCACGCTCTAGTCATAGAAGGCACGTTGGCCTTTGTTAGCCAATGCTGAGGGAGGTGGCTTCCATTGGCTGATAGACTCCATGTTTACCCAGCACAGTAAAAGAACTAAAGTTATTCTTTGACAATTTAAGGGGCTGTTTTAGAATTTTTTTTCCTTTTCTTTTTTTTTTTTTTTTTTTTTTTTTT
>NW_020172724.1:4694252-4926675 GCF_003031525.2 Neophocaena asiaeorientalis asiaeorientalis
CCCCTGCATCGGCAGGCGGACTCTCAACCACTGCACCACCAGGGAAGCCCTAGAATTTTTTAACAAATATTTTAAAATATTAATTTGAGACATTATTTAAATTTTTATTGTACCTCTTGTGACAGAGTACTGTTTTTTCATTGAATTTCTTTTTATCTACTCCAGGGATTAGGAAAATGTTCCTGTAAAGGGCCAAATAGTTAATATTCGGGCTTTGCGTACTTTGCTGTAGCTACTCAACTCTGCCTTGCAGTACAGGGGCAGCCATGGACATACATAAACAAATGATGGCTCGGACAAAACACTATTTACAAAAATGGCCCATCCAGCTGGATTTGACTATGGATTGTCCTTTGCTGATCCCTGATCTTTGCCAGCACAAGTGCACTTATGCTGTGCTCACATCCTCTCACACCCTACACTCATTTTGCTTTTCTGTATTTCCTTGTTGCTGTATTGCAGAGCTCACTCATCCTGAGATGACTTATTTCCACAGTATTGCATGGGAGATCCTCTGTTGTGAGGCCACTCAGGGTCTCTTAAGTGGAGACAAAACATGAATTGCCCTACAAGAGAACGGATGCCTCAGAATCATCAACAAATGCATTTGGGGGAAATTTCTAGTATTGTTAAATGGAATGTTTTCTCCTAGAAATTATGCGAATGGTACTTCTGTCACACATAGCATGCATGTCTGCTTAGCCACAGGTATTTTGTTGAAAGTCAAAATGATAATACTCTCTCCTGCCGACCCTATAAGATGCTCCAGTGATAATGTGGGGGTGGGAGAGTAGCAGGAAATATATGTCTACTCTTCACATCTGTCTTAACTCTGTTGTTCTCTCCTAAAATGAAGTTGTTTTTGAGCCACTCTATCCAAAACCTGGCTGTCATTTCTAAGTCCTGGGGGATGCTACCACCATTTTATCTTTCAAAAAGCAAATTAAAAAAAAAACCCAGGGGACTTCCCTCGTGGCGCAGTGGTTAACAATCTGCCTGCCAATGCAGGGGACAGGGCTCGAGCCCTGGTCCGGGAAGATCCCACATGCCGCAGAGCAACTAAGCCTGTGTGCCACAACTACTGAGCCTTTGCTCTAGAGCCCGTGAGCCACAACTACTGAGCCCACGTGCCACAACTACTGAAGCCCGTGCGCCTAGAGCCCGTGCTCCGCAACAAGAGAAGCCACTGCAACGAGAAGCCCACGCGCCACAATGAAGAGCAGCTCCCACCCGTCACACCTAGAGAAAGCCCGTGCACAGCAACGAAGACCCAACACAGCCAAAAATAAAATATATTAATCAAAAAAAGAACAATCCCCAGCTATGAGATTTCTCTTCCCAGATGGTAGAGATGTATGGTATGGGCTTGTTTACAGGATGAATTTTATTCCAACTGTGAGCTACTTATTCTTCCAACAATTGTTCTTTACAAGTTTGTCTTTCTTCCTTGGTTATTATATGCTTTTGATCTGTCATAAGTGATCAATGTGGTATTTGACTCCAACAGAATGAACCTTTGCTGTGTATAAGACAACAATATTTTGGCATGTTTTAGCTCATGTGGACCTCCTGCCTGAGCTGTCTCAGCCCGTCTAGAGGCAACCGGGCATCCAGAATTTCTGCACATCTCTTCCTTGGGGGCATGAGCTTCCCTGTAGTTTTAGATTTTTCACAGTTGCTGATTTCATCCAGGGATATCACTGTGTGAACTTTTTTCTGAAGGTAATAGCTTGTGTGAGTGGCAGGGGATACTGAGGGAAAGTGGAAAGAAGAGAGTGTCCTTGTATTCCTCCAGCACTGTTGTTAGAGCCTGCATGCCTGTTATTTTTCTTTCACAATTTCCCCTTTTGCAGCAATTTCCTTACAATGTTTCAGATAATATTTGTTACATAGGAATAAGTTACGTCATGACACACCTACCATGATTAGCAATGTCAGTAAAGTTTAAGAAGGAATGTTTAGTGAACAGAAAATTATAAACAGAATCATCCCTCTACAAGTAAAATTCAGGAGTACTGAGAATTCCAGGGTAACCTCAGTCTAAACACACATGAGTATGTGTTTGGATCTGAACAAACCCAGTGATAGGGTGGATGATCTACCTTATCTGGATCCCTCCAAGGAACTCGATTGTGTTTGTTGTCTGCAGGTTCAAGCACACAGGGTCCTGGTTTCTCAGACATCCGTGCAGTCTATTTGCATGTGCCAGTTCAGAGTCCAAGCTGAGCGCATTCACATTATGTTGTTTTTCCGTATTTTCTGGAACAACACAGAGCAGAACAGGAGCAAAACAAGAACAAAACAGTCAGTAAAGCTCCCAGGAACTTGCAGATTAAAGTGAAGATAAATAACTCACCAAGGGACTGTAACACAATGTGATAACTGGTGTAATGGAGATTACCCCATTGGGTTCTCCAGAAACACATAAAATGGAAACCTCACCATGGGAGTTGTGGGAGCACGAGATAAGGGAAAACTTCTTCCCCGTGGAAATCTTCAAGCCAGATGATATGCTTCTACCTTGGTGGAGGAGATGAGAGAGGCAAGGAGGACATCCCAGGCAGAAGAACAAAATGTACAGTTACCTGGAGGTGAGGGGGAGAATGGCAAACTCACATGCCCTCTACCAACTGCTTTGTCCTCTCTTCTCCTGAAATGACAATCCCACCCAATTTTAATTCAGTCTAAAAATTTTAATGTCATGCCTGATCTATTTTCCATTATATCCCACACCTGTTCCATCAGCAGGGATAGGAAACTTAGTGATTTTCATGTACATATTCATCCATCCTTTATTTCATAAACTTATTTTTGAGATGCTTACCATTTAGTGACTTCAAGACTTTAATTAAATAAATGTTAATGAAGCAGATAATGAAGCAAGACATGCTTGAACTTTGGAGCCAGACACAATTGGGTTGGTTCCTTGATTCTACCTTTCACCTTCTAACTGTATAACTTTGGGAAGGTCCCTTGAGATCTCCAGACCTTCGAACATGGGCAGAAAGAAGCTAATTACTTGTTGCTCAGAGTGCCTGCCACAGGGTCATTCAATATTAACAAGTAGCAGTTCCTGTCTCCTCACTTTCCATCCCAGCTTACATTTCCCTTTTGAAACTTTTTAAAAAATTAATTAATTAATTTATTTATTTTTGGCTGTGTTGGGTCTTTGTTGCTGCATGCTGGCTTTCTGTAGTTGCGGCGAGCAGGGGCTACTCTTCCTTGCAGTACACGGGCTTCTCGTTGTCGTGGCTTCTCTTGTCGTGGAGCACAAGCTATAGGTGCACGGGCTTCAGCGGTTGTGGCACACAGGCTCAGTAATTGTGGCTCACGGGTTCTAGAGTGCAGGCTTAGTAGTTGTGGCACACAGACTTAGTTGCTCCACGGCATGTGGGATCTTCCTGGACCAGGGCTTGAACCCGTGTCCCCTGCATTAGCAGGCAGATTCTTAACCACTGTGCCACCAGGGAAGTCCTGAAACTTCTTTTATCGCATTTTTAAATGTACATTGCCTCTTCTGTTTGATTTTGAGCTCCTTGTGAGCCTAGACTACATGTTTCGGGTTTGTTTGTTTTTTTAATAAAATGCTTTTTTGGTTTATGTTTCTATTTTTGCTTAGTTTTAGTTTGCGGGGGAGTCCCGTTCAGTCAGCCTTTGGGTATAGGAGGAAGAATGCACGGTTTCCCTTTTGGCTTCCTCAAGCGTGGAAAAAGGGGAGATGCAGGAAAAAGCAAAGGGTGCAGGACTGTTTGACATGGGGCATGAGTTTGGGACCCAGGTCTGTTACTCTTAAGTTATTATATTAACCTCTTTGAGCCTCAGTTTCCTCATCTCTAAAATGAAGTTAAAGGTTCTCCGTTTTTATCCTGCCTACAGGATCGTAGCTGGACATTTGTCTCACTCAGTTTACAGTCTTAGCTCCCACTCTGTCCATGGGCAGGACCACAGGGATGTTCCCCAACCCCCTGCAGTAACATTCCAGGTTCCATTTCGTCCTCTTCATTCCTTCACCTGCCCCCCACCCCGCCCCCATCGTTTTCATTCTGTGGCCAGTACCTTGTTTTCCTGCTTGCTTTGTAATTCTGACGTCACCTCTGCACACCCTATTTCATAGTCCCCTTGCCTTCAATGGAGAATAGTCCTGGGGGCAGTCTTGCCCCATTTCTACCCCCACCTTCGTGTGCTTCCCCTACTATCCCTGCTGCAGAGGGACTGCCTTTTCTGGAAGGGAGTGCACATGTTATTCAATTCCACTTAATGAGGTAAGCAATGAAATATGTTTAAGAGAATATGAATAGGGCCGTAAATATAGCTGTGATAGCCTCCTGAAGACTATTTCAGATACTTCTTTGTGCCATGACAGTTACTTGAGTTGTTTTCTATCCTGTGTACAAGTTTAACTCGTAAATGTCTCTAGCAACAACAACAATGAAAACTGGGTAAACTCTCTTTAATTGGATGAAGATGTCACCTGTTTGTTTGTTTTTGTAAATTTAAGCAGGACATGTCAACAATTGTCCTGCTGCTATGATGTTCTGCTCAAAGTTATTGGGCTCTTCAACTGAATGGACTCTGATTTGGACATTCGTATCTTTTAGAATATGCAGACCTGGTAGCTGGATTTGCCACTGCCCCGAACTAGAGGGAGGAGTGTGTGTGTGTGTGTGTGTGTGTGTGTGTGTGTGTGTGTGTGTGTGTGAGTGAGGGCTGCATTGCCACCCTCTGGCAATGCAGCCCTCTGTCCGTGAACAGAGTCAAACTCAGTAGGATCACATGATGCAGAAAACACTGGCTGCTTCTGTCCAGCAAGCTCAAGGTAGAGGGTCTGACACTACCTGAGACCCCTCTCTGCAGCTGAGCAAATCATATCCTCTAAATGGGAAAAGTGCAACTCTCACAGTTCTCAGGGCAAAGAAGGTCACTGAGCCAGAAATATTGTGATACTTGGGTGATGCAGAAGGAAGAACAACGGACATTAAATGATCGTTTCTTGAAAGCTGAGCAGGGTGAGAACCTTCATGACACTGTTATCCAGGGAGCAGTCAAAACACTTCTACCCAGTGCTTGGGACTCACACACTGTATAGACAGTGTGAATAAAGCTATGCCCATTTTTGTATCTTGCTCTTTGGGAGGAAGTATCTACCATGTTGTGGACACACTAGGTTTCTTACATTGTTTCAAGTGATTATCAGAAGTAGATAGAAGTGTGGTGTCCCTCCCTTGCACAATCACTCAGGCAACTGTTCCTGATGTCTTCTCCGGAGTCTTCATTGTCACTTAGTCTCATACACAGGCAGAATATTCTGTTCCATCAGTCCATGTGTCTATTTTTATGGCAATACCATAATGTTTTGATTACTATAGCTTTGTGGTACAGTTTGAAATCAGAAAGTGTGATGCCTCCTGCTCCATTCTCCTTTCTAAGGACTGCTTTGGCTATGCAAGGTCTTTTGTGGTTTCATGTGAATTTGAGGATTGTTTTTCTATTTCTGTAAAAAAAGAATGCCATTGGAATTTTTATAGGGATTGCATGGAATCTGTAGATTGCCTTGGGTGTGTACTACTCAACTTGAAAACTTCACTCTGCTCATAGTTCATAAACGTTTACCACAATGTTTCATATTTATGTTTATATGCCCATCTCACCAGCTAGATACAGGATTTGTAGAATTCTACCTTATTTATCCTTATAGCCAAAGTATAATTCTAGAGCAGTGTCTGCTATGGGATGCAGGAGAGACTCCAATAGACACAGACAGTAACTTCCGCTAATAAATTTTAATCCTGTTCAGAGATGAAGCCCTTATGAGTTATTCCAATGGGTAGTGGCTACTCTGTTAGATAGATCTGAGCAGCTATTTTTTGCTTTAGAAAAGCAAACGTTCAGCCTTTTTTGAAGTATTTACAATTCCTTAGCATGTCACACAATCCTTTTAAAACATTCGTTTGAATAGCCTATGTTCCAAAACGTAGTGTATTAATAGAAAATTTGAGAAATAATAAGGCCAACAGAGCACGAAAGAACTGCCATTGAGAAGATAGTTTATTATTCACATTCCCAAGCAGGGGGACCACAGCCTGCTCTCAGGGACCCATGAAGGAATACCCAGCTGTGTCAGGAGGCCCAGGAAAAGGAGGAACTGTGGGCAAAAGGCTTTTTTGTGGCCTCCACAGGAAGCAGTGGGTGAGGCAGGGTAAGTAGGCTTAGAATTCGCTAGTTTGAATAATTTCAGCAGACTCTGGGGCATGGGGACTGTCCTTAGTTGTCTAGTACCTGAGCCTGGAGTGATTGGGACAGATGGACAGTAGCCCAAAGTGTGAGAGCCTGATAAGATGGTGGTTGGGAGTGTGCTCTCTGAATTGGTTGGTTTGTATTTGAAAAGTACACTCATAAGCTAGTGGCTTACTACCTCTAGGAATCGGCTAATCCTGGGAGGGGCCGTCCCTTCAGGGTCAGCAAGACCCAGACGTCAAAGCAACAGAAATAGAAAATAAAGGACAAGGTTATTAAAGTCCATAACGCCAAAAGATATTTATCTTTCTCTGAGCACGAATGGGCATGTGGGCAAGACAGCAGACTCTGCAGCTCTCTGGATACAGCTGCTGTTACAAGACAAGAACGATTGCTATGATATGGCTAGGACGGAGTAAACTTGAATTCTCTACGTATTTTTCTTGAAGATTATATATATAAACACCACAGAGACTTGAGAATTTTCCAGATACCTTAAAATCTATTTGATTCAGCTATAGCCGGATGCTTGAATCACTTTCCTTATGGGTCACGTGTGGTTTATCTTGCTTCTGGATATATCTTCCAGAGATTCTTTGCAAGTATCCTCTGTTGCTTCTGACTCTGTCGAACCATTACTGTACTTACCTTTTGGAACTAACCCTGTCATCTTCTTGGATCCTGTAGCTTACTCCATGCTGCAATAAACTTGTCACCAGGCTCCTGTTGGTATCACTGCTGGATGACAATCTGTTTCTTTTGCCTTAACTGGGAAGGAAGGACATGGATAGCTACAGCATAAGATTATTGTATATCCATAATTACCCCCTACTGCCCTTTGTTTAGGTAAAAGAGATGAAACTAAAAAGTCACGTTTTGTAATGACAGAAGGATCACTTGACGCGGGTCTTTCTGACATCAGCGCTTGTGAACTTTTTATTTTATTTTATTTTATTATTGAAGTATAGTTAATTTACAATGTTGTGTTAGTTTCAAGTATACAGCAAAATGATTCCGTTTTATATAAATATATATTCTGTTTCAGATTCTTTTCCATTATAGCTTATTACAAGATACTGAGTATAGTTCCCTGTTCTATACAGTAGATCCTTGTTGTTTACCTATCTTATATATAGTAGTGTGTGTATGTTAATCCCAAACTCTTAATTTCTCTCCCCCCGCAACCCCTGCTACCCCTTTGGTAACCCATAAGTTTGTTTTCTATGTGTGTGAGTCTGTTTTTGTTTTCATAAATAAGTTCATTTTTGTCATATTTCAGATTCCACATATAAGTGATATAAGGTATTTATTTGTCTTTCTCTGACTTACTTCACTTAGTATGATAATCTCTAGGTCCATCCATCTTGCTGCAAATGGCATTATTTCGTTCTTTTTGATAGCCAAGTAGTATTCCATTGCATATATGTACCACATCCTCTTTATCCATTCATCTGTTGATGGACATTTTACTACTATTTTTAATAGAGATTCTATGTTGAAGTGATACTGTTTTCAATATGCTGGGTAAATAAAATGTATAACTAGAGTTAATTTTTCCTTTTTTTGTTTTTGTTTGTTTGTTTGTGTTTTGCTTCATTTACCGTGTCTTGGCTGCCTTAAATAGATTTGAACAAATACAAATCTAGAGTCACAGTGCTGGAAATTCAGATCTCCGGCTCTGGGGTGGGGCCCAGTTGCAGGTGTGTTTGAAAAACTTTGCAGTTATTTCAGAGCTGTAGCCAGGATAGAGAACCACTGCCTAGAGTGCAGAGGCCTCTGCTTTGCTGTCTGGTACCCAACCTGACTCAGGACAGCCCCTGATGGGATACTTAACAACATGGGCCTGAGAAGTGCAGATAGCTCCAGGGCTATCACCCTAAGTAGCTGTGCAAGTAGCTGACCTTGCAGATGCTGCTTATAGGTCATGCCAGGCCACCCCTAATATTTAAGGCAATAGGAGTTGAGATTCCTTTAACTTACATCTCACCTGGCTGAGGGAGGTGGAGATCCATTAAACCAGACTGGGAAGGGTTGGGTGTTACTTTGGGACTGAGTGTTCTGTGAGGCAAGATTTAAATGGATTTAGTGGATTCGATTTCTCACTCTATCAAAACAAGTCAAACAGTAAAAGGCCTATAAACCACTAGGTCAGATACTCCCCATTGTCAAGAAAATAGCATGTTATCATTCCAAGTCACATGTCTTGCTCTTAGAATGTAACTTTGCCAATGAACAGTGAATCCTAAGTGATAAAAACTGGGATTAAGAGTATGGATTGGGGGACAATTATTACAGGTTCAGAAAAAATAGAGTTCTCACACCCTTTAACCCCAAAGCCAGAAGTCAAAGACTGGTTTTATGATAACATTGTAAACTCACCAATAGATTTATTTTGATTGAATTTGCTTTTTACTTATAATTTATTTGTGGGAGAAATAACACTTGGAAAGCCAGTACATGTTAAGCATACCAATGGGAAGACCCAGGGCTGTTCATTTTTTTTCCTAATGTGTTTTATAGCATTCACTTATCTATAGTCGGCCAGAGCTATACTGTTGGGGAAAGGAGGGAGAGAGATAAGGGATTATTATGGGAAGGTTTATATTTGGTGGGGACTGTGCGGGAAGAAAAGGAAATTACAGGTTGAGAATAAATGTGTTTATGAATTTAAACTGTTATTTCCCCTTAAATATCAAATTTTATGTATAATGTACATCTCAAAGCACTTTGTATGTCAATAAGATAAAATACAATTTTGAAAGTTAACATTTTATTATGAAGTAATTATTTTACTTTTTCACAGTATTTTAAATGATGCCCTTCCACAGTCGATGGTGAAGGGCAACAGAATGAATCCCCGGGGTAAAAGGACCCCTTTCCAAGAAAATGTTGCCTCTTTTTGTTACCTCACCAGGTAGAGGGCCCAACCAGTAGAATGTCATTAGACATCCAACCCAGAAGCTGTTGAGTTCAATGAAAGCCTACTGAATACCCTCCCTTGTACAGAGCAAGCACAAGCCAGGTGCAAGGGTCCAGTAATGAAGATGCTCTTGCCTTCGAGGGCTCTCAGACTGGGCTGTGGGAAAACAGATACGTGCATCACTGACACAAGACAATGCAGTTATGGAAAGAGGCAAAAGGAATGCAAATGGGCCCTTGAGAAGAGTTTTCAGATTGGATAGTACTTACATTGTATAGTGTTTATTCTGATAGTATTTACGGATCATTGGCTATATTAGTTTCTTAGGACTGCCCATAACAAAGTACCACAAATTGGTAGTTAAACAACAGAAATGTATCGTGTCAGTATTGTGTCATAGTTCTGGAAGCTAGAAGTATAAGATCAGGGTGTTGGCAGGGTTCGTTCCTTCTGAGGGCTGTGAGGGAGAATCTGTTCCTGCCTCTCTCCTGGCTTCTGGTGGTTTCCTGGAAATCTTTAGCCTTCCTTGACATGTGGATGCATCACCCCAAAGTCTGCTTCCATCTTCACATGGCATTCTCCCTGTATGTGTTTCTCTGTGTCCAAATTTCTGTTTTTGCTGAGGACACAGTAATATTGGATTAGGATCCATCCTAATGACCTCAACTTGATCATCTGTAAAACGCTGTATCCAAAGAAGTTCATATTTACGGTTATTGGGGTTAGAACTTCAAAATCTTTGTGCAGGGGGGGACACAAATCAACCCACAATGGTGGGAGTTCTGCAAGTAGGGAAGAGGAAGGGGCTTCCAGGTAGAAATAACACCACGCTAAAGATATGGGGCATTTCAGTACCTCCTGGTCATCTCAGCTCCTCTGCACTCACATGGTTGGGCTGGACCCCTATCCCCTCTGCCAAGCAGCATTCTCGGCGATCCTGGCCATCGCTTGTTCAATCTTCCTGATATTCTCATCACATACTCTCTCACTACCCCTCCCTGCCCGTGTGTATTTAATCTCATTGATCTCAAGGTGAGGACCCATTTCATTCGCATTCAGGACCTCTTTCACCTTAATGAAATACTTTTTTTTCTTTAATAGTGCAGTCATCAGGCCATTTAGCGCTTGTTCATTTTTGTCTTCAAGTTCAAGAAAAGACTCAACTTCAACTTCAAGAAAAGTGCAAATCCCAGTTTCTAACATTCTGAATATTCTCTTTCCTTTCATTCTCTTTCCTGATCACAGTTCATTTGCAGTTCCTTGTAAACTCCTAATATTTTAATCTATCTCCAACATTTGTTGGTTTTTAAGAACAAAATTGGGAGGAGGCTTTCTTGTTCTAAGAATAATTAAAACTGAAATAAACCCACTTAAACTTAATCCAGTTAAAATTATGACAAAAATTCATAGGTTTACAATCAGGGAGAGACTGATCTACCCAGATTATAAGGTTGACTTGATGAATAGAAATAAATGCTAGAATTAGGCAGGGCGGAAACCTAGGATGAAGACTAATTTCATAAATGGTGGGATCATTAGTGAACTTGTCTTATAATGACTTTTGCTTCTCTGTGTAGACTTTTACCTGCAGGGCTTCCGATAATGAATACTTGGCTAAGAAGGAGCCCTGGTGGTATTGCTAGGTTGACTTTCATAATGAACTGTCAGAGTAATCATGCTTGCACTGACACCTACTGGTGGCATCACAAAGGGTCTTATTTGCATATGTTGACGATGAGGTGGTCTAGGCAGAAAAGTTTTGCTCCTGTATATGACCTACAGGCTTACAGGTATGTGTGTGTGTGTGTGTGTGTGTGTGTGTCTCCGTGTTTAAGCTTCACATTACTTGGATGCCAACACATTTCAGGAAATCATGCTTGAGTTTTATCTCTCACAGACTTAATTAAAACTGATGATACAAAGGAAAGATTCCCAAGAGGCAGTGGGATCCCAGGGCTCCATACTTGGAGGGGACGTGGAGCTTCCTTTTAGAACATTTCCCATTCCTTCACATATACAGGGATGTGGTCACCCACACTTCTATCCTTAACATAGAGCTAACCAGACGGAAATGGTATATAAAAGCTGCAGCTGTGATTTTCTGTGGGCATAATATTTTTTTGTAATGTAGTAGAGTTTAACAAGTATTCGCAGAGAGACTTTTAGCAGTCTAAGGAGAGTTACAGCTTCCAAAAGCATTTTCCTCAGGCAGCTTTGCCTACTAGGACCTAAACTGTAAGCTGTCTGGTTTAGCAAACAGTGCTGTACCCACAGGTTTTCCAAGGATTCTGGGGATCATGAGAATGTAAAAGACAGAGCCCCTCCTCAAGGAGGATCACTTGAATTTCATCTGCTAAAACATCTGGATAGGAAATTCAAAACTACTAGTAGAAAAATTCAGTTAACAAGAGGCAAAAGTGCAAGGAATGATCAGTAAATAAAACGACAGTAAAATAAATGCCTTCAGTATAGGTCTCAGGGCACAGGCAGAGAGGCCCCGAGGCAGCAAGTCACGGACTGCCTGTGGGTAAGGTGAGTTTTGCATTAGGGAAGTAGAGTACTTTAAAGGCCTGTTGTTTGGTTTTGTTTTGTTTTGTTGCTTCAACACTGGCTTCAGGAGGAAAAGGGAAAAGGAAGGAAACTGCATTTTGTGTATCCATTACATGCCCCTAGATGGACACTTTATTTGTGCTCTCCTATTGAATCTGTAAACAGATATGTGAAGTGTGTAGGATTTTCCCCATCATTGATAAAGACAACGGTTGAAAGAAGATGAGAACAGTTGTAGCTGGTGTTTAAACCGAGGGGTAACATTGGCCAACCACACTGCTCCCTGAGTGAGGTGGGTTCAGGGGGAGAGTGGGGTTAGCAAAGGGCAGCGCTTGTGTTTTTCAGAGTCTTGGGCCAGGCTGCCTGCCAAAAGGATTTTTTCCACTGGTCCAATGTCAGTTTCCAAAAATTCACCATAATGTTATTACCTTCTCTTTTTCCACCTTTATAATATGAAATATGATCGTATAAAAAGAGAGGAGCGAGTCGTGTGCACCACAGAAGAGAAAAAGGAACAGAGCTGGGAGACAATGCAAACACATTTTACCAATTCCTGTCGAGCCAAAGATTGGTTTTGCCCTCAGAAATGACTTTATAATCTGGGTTTTTAAAAAATGGAATGCAAAAATATTGATGTTCCATAGAATAATAACAACAGTTACCATAGATTAGATAGAACCAAATTAAACGGCCAGTGTCCAGCCATTTATTGCCCCCATGGCAGTTTTATATTGGTTCAGACTAATACTTAATGATTACTCCAAGTTAGGCACTGCAATCCTCTGTATATTCTATCTCACTCAATCCTCACAACTTCCGTACAGTGAAGTTCATGGTTGCCTCGTTACAAGCAAGGCATTCTCTGCTTTCAGGAGTTAGGCTGGAATTCTAGATCCTAAATCCAGGCTAAGTGGTAGAAGACAGGGTAGGTTTGGAGAAAGTGCGTCTACCTTGCAGTACGTGGGATATACATGACAGAGGACCCAGGGAGCCGCGGGGGCTGCCTTCATGGTTCCGTTAACTTGCTCATTGCAGGTTCTCCAGCAACCTCTACGTCACTAAATTAAAGGACTTTGTTTTATTTGGCCTCTTAGAAGCATTCAGTAGCCTATTTTTCTAGAAAAAAAAAAAAAAAAACCTGTATCTTTTCTTCCATGGCACTATCAGGTTTTATTATTATCGTTTGTTTTATTTTCCTTTTATTTATTTATTTTTTCTTGCCTGATTGGCTGCTCCTTTTTTTCTTTTAATCCCCTCTGCAGGATCCTTGTCTACCCTTCCATGAAATTTTGGAGTCTCTCAAAGCTCTATCTTAGAATAGAATGCCTAAGATTCTCTTATTACTCTATATTTTCTCCTGGGGCTGTCTTATCAACACACTTGGTTTCAGTATATGCATAACCCCAAATATTTTTATCCGGAATCCTGTCTCCTCCTCTTAACCCAGATCTATACATGTAAATGTCTACTCTACACTGCCACTTGGCTATCTTATAGGCTTTTAAAACTTACCAACTCCAAAGCTGAATTTAATATCTTTCCTTTCAAGTCTGATCCCCCTCCAATAAGCTCCATCTTAGTTAAGAGCATCATCGTCTAGTCCCTTAAGTATTTTCAGCCTAACTGCTGGGCTTCCCTAGTGGCTCAGTGGTTAAGAATCTGCCTGCCAATGCAGGGGACACAGGTTTGAGCCCTGGTCTGGGAAGATCCCACATGACGCGGAGCAACTAAACCCACGCGCTACAACTACTGAGCCTGCGCTCTAGAGCCCGCGAGCCACAATTACTGAAGCCTGTGCTCCTAGAGCCCATGCTCCGTAACAAGAGAAGCCACCACAGTGAGAAGCCCACACACCGCAACAAAGAGTAGTCCCCACTCACAGCAATTAAAGAAAGCCCGCACGCAGCAATGAAGACCCAACGCAGCCAAAAATAAATAAATTTATTTTTAAAAACCTAACTGCTTTTTACTTCTGTTTCACTTCTGTTACTATTATCATAGAAACATCCATCATGTCTACGCTGATATAATGGCCTTCTAACAGGACTCGGCATTTACTTTATCCCTTCTAATCTTTTCTGTAAATTGCAGGAAAAATAAATGTAAATATTATCACATCACACACCTCTTCTTTCAAATTTTTCAGTACCTTCCTGCTATTGTAAAGACATGTTCATTGTATACCATGTTCCTGTTGTTTCCGTGTTGCTCCACTAAGCTGGGAGAGGATAGAAAATAACTTGTGCAAAGGCCCTGGGGTAGGGTAAATAACTTGAAGAGTCCTGAACATGCCATTTTATCTCCTACCACAGGGCCTTTGCACAAGCTGTCTTCTCTTCCTGGACCACTTTGCCCATCCCCATTCTTCTTGCCTAGTTGGATCCTATTTTATACTTAAAATCTCTGGTCTCTGAATAGGTCGATTTTCCATATTATATTATTTTGTAGGATTATATACCTCCTTGTTATAACATTTATTACAGTCAGCATTTCATATCATTGCCTTTATTTAGACAGAAAATTGAAATTTATAAAGGTAAAGTAGTATACCTTTGGTTACTCATATTAAAGGTGGCTAAAATTAAAGTCAGATCCAAAATTGCCAGACCCCCAACCCCTTGCTTCCTGCTCCTCATTGTGCTGGTTCTTGTGTAGCACTCTGAATCAAAGGCATTGAGAGCACCATCGTGGTAACTACACCTGAGTCTATAAATCCACTCGCAGTCTTTGGAGTTTTAATTTCACTCTTGATTTTGAACTCAGAAGTGATTTTATGCATTTCCCCAGGCTACATTTGACTAGCTTTAAAAACTAACAAAGGGCTTCCCTGGTGGCACAGTGGTTGAGAGTCCGCCTGCCGATGCAGGGGACGCGGGTTCGTGCCCCGGTCCGGGAAGATCCCACATGCCGCGGAGCGGCTGGGCCCGTGAGCCATGGCCGCTGAGCCTGCGCGTCCGGAGCCTGTGCTCCGCAACGGGAGAGGCCACAACAGTGAGAGGCCCGCGTACCGCAAAAAACAAACAAAAAAACAAACAAAAAAAACACCCAGTAGATGTTATGCGGAGATCATTGTTTAGTGGATAGAGTCTTATTTCTTTTGTTTTAATAGGTATTGTTATCCACCATTTTCGTAGTTCTTTTTATTGGCAGAAGCAGGGTGGAGTAGATTATTATATGTAAATCATGCTTATTCCATTAGAGTCATCAACTCACAGCAATTAAATGAAATGGAATTCTTTATAAATTGGTACATCTACTTACTTGTTTCCAAATTCAGTTGGAAGATTTAATGAGCTTACAAATGTGGATGGAAAGGATGACATTCTTTAAGATGGCAAGATGCCCAAACAAGGTCTCAGTGACAGGTTTTTTTATCTCTTTAATCTGAACCTTTCAAAATTTAAAATGTCAACCAAGGCTTGCCAGGGCCACATGATTGCCCCTCTTCATTTAATCAGAAATGTGGATAATGTGGTATTTCTCTTAGGTTTACTTTCTGTTTTTGATACTCCAGTCTGAATAAAGACATTGAAAATGTAAATAAGCCTAAGAGGGGAGAGAAGAGAGGATAGTTCTTCTAATACATTGTTTCCCAATACACTGCTGCAGGAAGAAGCTTTAAAATGTACAGTCGTATCTGAAGAGAGGATATAGAGCATGATCTCAGGAAAGAAGGAAAGGAGAGAGAGAGGGAAGGAGGGACGGAGGGAGGGAGAATGAAAAGAAGGGAAGGGAAGGAAAAAGGGAGGGGAAGAGAGGGAGAATGAAAGAAAGGAAGGGAGGGAGGGAGGAAGAAGGAAGGGAAAGAGAGAGAGAGAAAGGAAGGAAGAAAAGAAAGGGAAAGACTATAGTCTCTGTGTTGTATAAAGAGAGAAATGAAGACAAGAGGAGGATAATTAACAGAAAGAAAGTTCTGAGATCTATGGATAAAAAGGTCTTGATGAGATGGAAGAACGGTTTCAGTAGACATATTTCAGAAAACGAGCTAGAAGTGTAAATGTCAGTGTCTGAAAAGTGAAATGCTTGTGTTTGAATTCTTGTCACTTTTTGCAATATAAGATGCTCTAAGATATGACCTTGGTAGTAGAGGTTGAGGTTGCTGTGCCAGATCGTTGGTATTGAGGAATGAGTAAATATTCACCTGTATATTGAAGTTCTCTTTCATTAATGATGTCAGTCGTAGTAATGGGTGGATGAATGGGAGACTGACGGCCAGGGACCAAATCAGAAAATGCAGTGGCATCGGTATCACATAAATTGGAAGTCATCACCGGCATAAGAAGGTTCTGATAGCAGATTATTTGGGGCCCCACCATAATTTTTAAAATGTATGTTCCCAGTATGTTCTCAAGTCATGAAATGTCTTTTGATAATAACATTCATAATTGTGATATCTGTGTATGAGTTCTGATTTAGCCATGCACATACAAAAAAAATAAATAAAAGCGGCTGTCCTATAGACCATTGCAAAGAAACCGAATCATAATGACGTCCTCGTGTTTTCCTATTCATGACAGGAACAAAAAAACTTTGCTTTGAAAGGCTCCTACCAGTTCAGAAGTACGAGGACGGAGATTGTCTCTGCTGTGCCGTGCTAACATCCGCTTTAATTCTCTTTTTCAAATTCACAGAGAGTGAAGAAGTTTATCAGAGGCAGGTGCTGTCAATTTCATGTATCATCTTTGGAATTGTCATCGTGGGCATGTTCTGTACAGCATTCTACTTCAAAAGCAAGTAAGACCATTTCTCTCGGTGTTAAAAGGTTACTTCTCAGAGGAAGTACTTTGTCTTTCTTTAAAGTGCTGAGCTCAGTACTCAGTCTGAGCTCCAGGCAGAGGGATTTTGCGCAAATTGTGTCCATCAGACTTCCATAAGTAACTCCCAATCTTTTGTAGCCTGTGGTGAATGTATACAGTGTGTGCATGCATGTATGTGTGTGTGGTTTATCTTTGATGCACGTGGCGATCGTTCCTCTGTGTAATCGTGAACACTCTGTGTTCTTTGCACTTTCGATTGCCTGCCGGAATTAACGGCTCAACATTTGCCTGTCACTAAGGGGTTAAGTCTTCTGAAAAGAGAGGTCACTGCTATAGACATAAACATTATCAACTAGTATCTAGCCTTTCATGGAAAAAAAAAAAAAAAAACCAGTTTCCTTTTATAGTGTTTTTACCTGCTACCCATCAAGGTTTTAGCCAAATATGAAGTATGAATACTGTAAAATCTGCTTTGCTTCACCATTTAATATGCACGTCTAGAATATGCCCTACACTTACCTTGCCAAGAAACCAAACCTTCTGCCAAAAGCACTGCTTTTTTGGGGCTAATAAGGTAGAATTAAAAATATACATATATATATGTATATAAGTATGTATGTGTGTATACATATATATTTACTCCACATAACTTTGGTAGAGGTATTTTATTTATGTAAATGACATAATCTACACTTAAAATAAGAAATGCAGATAAAAATATTAAATTCCTTGGTTTCTTGGAACGTATGCAGGCCTTGAGAAGTTGGCACAGATTCTGTTCCTACAGCTTGTCGGAAATCCAAGCCAACATGTAATTGCTTTTCATTGGACCTGTATTTTTCTACCCATTTGCTCTTCTAAAAATGGACCAATTTCCAAATACGGTCTGTGATACCTGTCTTCATGTCGTATATGTTGAACTTTAAAAAGAACAGCGATTAATGATTTTAAAAAATAATGGAAACTCGGGTATGAATCCAGAATTAGTGACTATTATTTTTTAATACACTATTTCAGAATAGGTTTAGATTTGCAGAATTACCGTGAAAATAGTACAGATAGATCCAATGTACTAGAATGTACACTGCCCAGAGAGAGTCAGGACTTACCCAAAGGCTTGTATTCTCTTGCTTATGTATGTTTTCCTTCCCATAATCCTTCGAATGCTGCCACTCTGGTCCTTTCTCCATTCTCTCGTCACCCGTGGTATGGCATGACCTCACGCGATGGAATATTACAGCACATTGTTAGCTGATGAAAGTTTGAACATAGGTAACATGAAGAGGTAGAAGTGAGCAGCGCCTTCTTCAATTTAGGGGATTTTCTGACTGAGTTCATTGAACTCCAACAAGGGGATTGAAGGGCACACTGAAAGAAATTCTTTTCTCCTCACTCCCGATAAGCCCGTATATTCCTATAAGTAGTTAATCGAACTATTAATTGAGCCTTTCATATCTGACTGATACGGCTCACATAGCAACTATAAATTCTTCTAGGTTTTCTTTTTACTTTTAACTCATATGGGCTAAGAAGTGTAAGGCTGGGAGTCCTTAGTAGACCTTGGAAATGCAAGACATGATTCATCTCTAAAAATGGAATCAGAATAGGAGAAGAGATGTTCCAGGAGCAGAATGATTTGTTCCAGGGACAAATAATTATCACAACTGGGAAAGCACAGGAGGAAAAAGGAGAACCGGTGCTACCAGTAGAAAGCAGATGTGCTCATAACTTGCCCTGACTATAGGTTATCACCCTCTGAAGTAAGAGATTTTAGATCACCAAGTAAGGCTCTTAAGGACAGGCAGTGGATGTTCTGATATGATGCTATGATTCTCTTCAGCTGTGGAGGTCTAAGTCCCCCAGCTGCTAGTACACAGCTGTAAGAGTTACCTGACCCGAGAGAGCCAGCATCCAGTGACAGGTCAATGTGAAGCTTTGAAGGCCTAGACCTTTGCCCCAACTTGGGGTGCAAGGCCATGCCAGTTTCCGAGCTCCCCGTGGGATTTGCGGAGGTCTTCACTGAGACTGTATCACATTCCAACTTCTCCCTCTGCCCAGTCCTGCTTCCTTCCCTTCATTTCCACAGACGTTGATCCAAAGAGCCCTCCCTAATAAAAATCCTGCACGCCATCTCCATCTCAGTGTCTGCTTCCCCAGGAAGGCAACCTGTAACATTACAAAAAACGTCTCCCGATGGACTGGTGATGCCTGATATTCCACCACTTTACACCTCATTTCTTTCTGATGAATTGAGCCAGAGCAACTTGAAACTCACTGAACTATAGAATCACACCGACATTGTTAGGCTAGTAGGTTCCAGTGTGAAATGCCCGTATCTTGTCTTCCCCAGAGCAACTGCTCTCATGAGAGAGCTAATGGTATTGCAGCCGCCTCTCACTTCCTTCGTTCCCACTTGCTGAGGGGAGGAGGAAAGAGCAAAAATGTGTGTGCTTGGAAGATCAGAGGGATGATGGGGAAGGAGGCAGGTTCAGAAAAGAAAGCCCATTGATTCTGGAATATTAGTGAGTCAGGATGGGAGCAAGAAGAGAGTAAAGGAAAGCAAATTATAAAAAGGATTTAGGAAATGCAGTCAGAAGTTTTTATGAGGAAAATTCCTTTAGAATTTTACATTTCCCAGACGCCGAATTATGGAATTACTGAAAAGATCGTTAGTATTTCTACTATTTAATTCTTAGGAAATTAATTGGGTCCTGACTCTGTGCCAAGCCCCCTTTTGCTACTTCATGATGATTCACTCAGCAGAACTTCCTCATCTCCAGTTTGCTTCATCAGTGAATCCCTGATAGGATTTTGTGGCTAACATGTGCTTCTTAAAATGCTGATATGATAGATTTGTTTCTAACAATAGGCTACAGATTAGCTGTTAGGAAGTAGATAATTACAAGTGCATTAAAGCAACAGAAGTAAAAGCCCCCCAAATGATTGAAAAGATAAAATCAATATTTAAACAGAGCTACATCACACCAGTATTGTAAATTCAAATGATGTAATGCTGCTCCAAGCCTCTAAATACTGTAGCAAATACTGTGACTTGCTTGTGAGAGAGGCAATTAACAAGATCTCTTCTTTTATCTTGGAGCCAGTGTTCTAATTCCTCTGCAGCATCTGCCCATACAACTAAGCATGTGTTCTCACATTTATGGAAGAGAGCCTTTCCAAACTCCATTGACAGATGAGGAAACTGAGGCTCAGAGAGGTTTTAGAAATCAATCATTTTGGTTTGGGGAATCAAAACAAAGCTGGTGGGTGGCAGAGCCAGAATTCAAATCTCAGTCACTGTGATACTCGAGCCCATGGTGTATAGAGTGCTGTCTCTACCTGGAAAGGCTCACTGCAAGAGATGGTGCCCAGTCTCCACCAAAGGCTCTCTCCTAGGCACGGACCTTAGAGAAGAGGCAAAAAAGTCTAGGGGGGATGATTCTGCAAGGTTTTTTTGCCTGTTTATTTGTTCATTTTATAGGTACTGAGTCTTCTGCTGATAGATAATTGCTGTAGAGCTCTTGGGAGAGAGCAGCTAATAAGCCAGTAATTCGTCACATCCTTCTGATATAGCCACTGAATGGTCAGAACAACAGTCACTCCACATCTGCAGAAATATTTTACTTGGAGTCCCAAACCTGAGAATAATCTCAGCCTTCCCATCAAGAAGCTGCATGACCATGGGCAAGCGGCTTGACAGTCGTGAGCGGTGGCTCAAAGTGCAAAGTACACAGCCAGACTCGCTGGGTTCAAATCCAGCTCTACCACTTACTAGCTATGTGACTTTGGGCAAATTATTTAACTTCTCTGTGCCTCGGTTTTCTCATCTGTTAAATGAGTATAGGATTAATGCCGCATCACACACGAATTATCGTGAAGAATAAGTAAGTTGAGATGTAAAACACTTAAAATGATGCTTCGCACATAGTAGGTGTTCTTTAAGAGTTAACAATTTTTATGATTTACAAAAGTTCTAATAAAAATCTACACTCAGGGCTGATGGTAAAAATAAATGAACTGTTTCTAAACTGTAAAAAAGAAAATAGACCCGTTATGGTATATGTGCAAGCCACACTTATATGAATTGGACAGATATAAACGTAACTTTGCAAGTGTGTTATATGTGGTTGCTAGGTCCAAGCTTCAAAGTTTTCCACTTGTCACTTCTTCAGAGCATTCCTAATTCTTTTCAGTTGAGCACTCAGGGATAGGGACCTCTTGCATCCAATAGGGACAGGACAAGGAATTACATTTCTGTCTGCCTTTGGAGTGCCACTGGGTGTGAATCCTGGATGATAACAGATAATGCCAGTATTCCTTGGTGGGGTTGAAGATAAAGGGAGGATTCTCCTCGTTAAGTGAGTTTATCTAGCTTTAGCAAATGACAAATATAGATGTTGGGAATGAATGAACCTCAAAAAATATGAATAGGATAAATGTATGTAACTATTTATACATGGATTTATTTAAACCTGCAGGAAACAAGCTAAACAAATTCAAGAGCAACTGAAGGAGCCACATCACGGTAAAAACTACAGTCTCAAAGCATCCAGCACAATGGCAAAGTCAGAGAACTTGGTGAAGAATCACGTCCAGCTGCAAAACGTAAGTTACACGTCTATACATCTCTTCCTGCAGTCCATCTCAGTGCTTCCAGTCCAGAGGGGCTGGGGAGCCTGTGATCAGACTTGCATATTTTTTTCAGTACTCTGTAGATTTCTCCTTAAATCATGTTGCATTTTCGTGTGCGCACACAAGTACTGGATAAAAGAAAGAAAAATTAACTCTCAGCTCTTGATTACAATCTGTAATATAATTAATCTCTGGAAGCAAAAAGAGCTTCAGTTGTTTGTTCCATAATCTCTTACTGAATCCTTACTTACCAGCAATGGAGCTGGGCACTAGGGGTACAGTGTTCCCTACTGTAGGAAACTGATAGAGTAAAAAATACACCCAGAGGAGGCTTGTAGGATGAGATGGTTGATACTGCAGCAGAGATTGGAGAAGAGACCAAAGGGAGGTGGTGGGGGCAGAAGTGGAAGCAGCCACAAATCCAGGCTTGAACAGGATTTTGAAGAATATTTAAGGTTCACCAGAGAGTCAAAGAGCAGAGAACACAAGACTAGAGCAAAGAGAAAGAATAAACCCATGGAATCCTAAGAATACATGCTACCTTGAGGCAACTCTGAGTTAAGGGGTGTGAGAGAAATCAAAGGTCAGAAACATGGGAGGGAAGAGTCGTGGTCCCAGAGTTGGGACTTCCTAACACCAGGCCTTAAACAGATACCAGAACTTGAAGTTAAATAAATGCAAGCTCTTTGAATCCTACGTTCTTTCTAAAGTGGTTTTAAACATTTCTGAGCTATATTACAAAACACTAAGTTAAAGACAAGCAAATGTTCCCGAACAGGTCCTGCTGCTTGCAGCGCGAAAGAAAGCCAATACTCCAGAGACAAACGTAACTCCCAAGATTTTGCTCCGTGAAAGTTTTTAAGAGAGAATCGAATCATTGGCCCGGGGGGTGGGGCAGGGAATCAGCGTCTTCATAATCTTCCACTTTGTGCAGACTTTCTTCTGATTGGTTTGTGGTGAGGTAACAGGGTGGTAGTCCAGGAATCTGGTGTTCAGCCTGAAGTTGCCATCCTCTACCTAAGCAGGGGCCTTAGTTCCTGCAGAAGAACTCAAAGATATCGTTATGAATATTTCATGAGAAGGAACCAGGCCCCTGCCCCATGCAGTGCTATTGTTTCTTGACTGTTCCGCTTTGTTTCTGCATTCCCTCCCTTCCCTGATTAGTCACTGTTTCAATCTGCTCTTTGGAACTAAGGGAGGGTCAAGGAGGCTGAATGAAGCCTATTTCCTACAAACCAGAAATGAGGACACAGAAAGGATTATGTATCCGGCAGGGCCCCACAGGGTCCTGCTCCATTTCACAAATGCCATATAAGGCATACTGGAAGATTCCTATTAGGGTAGCAATTCTTTGTCCCCCACCAGATTGCACTTCCAGATTCTGAGACACAAAACGAAAGCACAAAGGCCATGATATAAACCTAGTATTTGAGTGTAATACGCAATCACCCAGGACACGTTGACACCCCCTCCAAATGCTTGAATCACTGGGAATTTAAACATCATTTGTGATTTTAGGAAATCATTACCCCAAAAGTCGCCATTATGCTATGCGTGACAGATGTACTTAGATGTTTAATGCGGAATTCATAAATCAGAATTGCTTCCCAGCAGAGTTTTGTTAAACTTGTAATCATGGTTGTGTGTAGGGATTGTTCTTTTCAGAAACAGGGTGAATGCTTTTGCTAATGATTTCTAATGAGTGTTATCCCATCACTGTAAAGACAAACGCAGTGATGGAGGGCTTCTTTGCAACTGAACCTGTCAAAGATAAAGCCGGAGTCTAGTTAAAGTAGTAAGGACAGACTTTTGATCAGTAATATACTGGTGCGTTATGGAAGAGAATCCAGTTTGAACTGAACCCAACTTGCATTCTTACAGAGGTGACTGGGAGTTTTAAAAGGAGAATGAGGGAGTAGGGAGGGGAAACAGTGGGGGCCTGACAGAGTCAGGGAGGTGAAAAATTACAGAGTTGGTCATAGAAATGCGATTAGGCCAGCTTTGTCTGTTGGCTGGCCATTATTGAACTTAGGATCCTGTTGTTGCAGGAAAAATGGGGTGCAAGAGGATGGTCATGCCCCAGGTCTCGGGTGAGTCCCTGGGACGGGCCGCCAGGTGAGGGTCCTTGGCTCTTTGTAGGAAAGAATTCAAGAGCTAGCCACAGTAAAGTAGACAAAGTGTGGGCCATCTCAGAAGGCAAAAGGTGGCCCCCAAATATGGGGTGGTTTGTTTTTATGGGCTAATGAGTGGGAGGATTATTCCAACAATTTTGGGAAGGGGCAGATGTTTCCAGAAATTGGGCCACTGCCCACTTTTGGCCTTTTATGGTTGGCCTCCGGAAGTGTCATGGTGCCTCCAGGTGTGTCATTTAAATGCTGATGCATTACAGTGAGCATATAATGAGGCTCAAGGTCTAGTGGAAGTCAAATCTTCCACCATCTTGGACCTAGCTGGTTCTAACTAGTTTACGTTGCGTCCTGTTCTTAATGGTTGTGTCATTCTTTTAAAGGCTGTGCCTTGCCCCGCTTCCTTCCTGTCTCACTGTCCTTCTACAGAGACTGGGAGACTGAGTCCCTACCCTTCCTAATGATTACATTTCAAATAAATTGTCTTTCAGGTGCATGAAAAAGACTTTCCCCAGTTGTAGGAGATACATAGCGCATCTCAAAGGGACAAAGGAAGGTTAACAATCCTAAACCCTTTTTAGTAAATGCTCTGAGAAAGAGAGGTCTGGGGACTACCTCAGGCATTGGCTAAAATGAATGGTGAATTCTTTTGGAGGCCTTGAGGGGCCTTTGTTGGCTTGTTCGTTTTTGGCGGGTTTCGGCAAGCATTTTAAGGGGGGGGTGGGCTAGGGATATAGCATTGTGAGCTGTTAGAACTATGTTAGAGTTTACTCAGGTCTTTCAGTGTGAGGGTGAGTGGATGAAATATTTAGGCAGAGGATCTGCAGTTTTTAAAGGCCAAAGTTGAGGCCTAATCGAAAAAAGGCCTTAGAGGAGCCTGTCTACTCAAGAAGAGAGTCTGTCGGTCCCTATGCATTGTATAGGGCTGCAGACAGAACACACACACAGTTTTGTATTCTTTCTCACCGAACATATGGTCAGCAGCATTTTCTCTATGCTTTATGATCTCCACACATTCATTTGGGAGACAGCATAATGGCCCACAGAGCGGTCACCTCACAATTTACTTCTCCTTCCCCTCCCAGTAGACACTCATGTTTTCTATTGTTTAATTATTAAAATTAAACTCTTCCCTCATGTGTTTCCCCCACCCCTCATTTAACTGGAATTATTAGGATTCGGACAACAAGAAAGAAATTATCAACTGTAGGGCTGCCACACTTGGAAGACCTTTGGGTCCTACAGTTTTCTTTTCTTTTTCTCTCCCTCTTCCCTCCTCTTCAGCCCAGCCCTCCCCAACGTTTTGTATGTTGGCACAGGGCAGCAGAGTTTCAACTGGATGATTCCCCCAGAGCCCAGGATAGGAAAGTGTCTTTTTATATTCATTCTGTTTTTGGATAAAGAGAGGATACAGATGACGTTTTATCTCTGAGCTGTGCAGCTCAGACTGAGAGTTGAACGCATGTGCTGGGACTCGAACCCGGCCTAAACCCAGATTGGCACTTGAACCCACAGCCTTTTAACTGAGATCACCCACCTGGTTCTAGGACTTAATGAAGCTCAGGTTCTTTATGTCTCGTCACAGAAAGAATTCAGTGAGAGACGAAGTGATAGGTAAGAAGTGGATTTATTTAGAGAGATACACATTCCATAGATAGAATGCGGTCATCTCGAAAGGCAAGAACAGCCTTGGGAGAAACACGTTCCACAGACAGCATGTAGGCCGTCTCAAAAAGTGAGAGGCCCCGAAATACGGTGTGGCTAGTTTTTATGGGCTGGGTAATTTCATAGGCTAATGAGTGGGAGGATTATTCCAACTATTTGGGGGAAAGGGTAGGGATTTCCAGGCCCACTTTGAGGCCTTTTATGCTTAGCCTCTGAACTGTCATGGCACCTGTGGGTGTGTCATTTAGCATGCTAATATATTACAGTGAGCATATAATGAGGCTCAAGGTCTACTGGAAGTCCAGTCTTCTGCCGTCCTGGACCTAGTTCATTCTAACCAGTTTTCGTCATGTCCTATGGCCATGTCATTCTTTTAAAGGTTGTGCCCTGCCCCCTTCCCTCCTGTTTCATTAGGATAGCACATTTCAAGGGATCAACACTCTGAAAGGCTACACAAAAACTGGGAGTTCGGGCAGAGAATAGATGGGAGAGGAAGGCATTTAAGGACCCTGAAGAAAGAGCGCAAGGTGCATTGAGGAGACCTAAGCATGCCAGCCATAGCATTCCACACACTGGCGGCTGGGCTCAAGAGACTCCTGAGCAGATCGCTTTACGAGACTAGTGTAAAATGAACAAGTTGCTTTCCCAAAGGTACATATCGGTTTCAGTGCAAGAAAGCAATATGGCCCCTACCAGCTTTGTTATACCTTTGTCAGCATTTCTTTTGCTAATTTAATAGGAGAAAATTGTATCCTTTAATTTCACTGTTTGAGAGGGTAATATGATCTCTGTTCATATATTTCTAGTCAGATTTCCACTGTGGTGGATTATACGTTGATACCCTTGCTCATAGTTTTATTTTAAGAAGCAAATAAC
The DNA here is from genome assembly GCF_003031525.2 of Neophocaena asiaeorientalis asiaeorientalis. Lineage (NCBI taxonomy): Eukaryota > Metazoa > Chordata > Mammalia > Artiodactyla > Phocoenidae > Neophocaena > Neophocaena asiaeorientalis. The sequence continues at coordinate 4,720,013 of NW_020172724.1, forward strand.
AATTTAACAGCAATTTTTCATGCCATATGTTATGGGAGAAAATAGTAATAGAGAATACATATCAGTAATCCCTTAAAAAGAAATTGAAATGTTTAAGAACATTTGCTTTCCTACAATGCTGTGCTTAAGATATACGAGAAGCATACAGGACATCTGAGCAGTTGGTCAAGTAGCAAGTAGTCTTAGGGAAAGCAGTAATTTGTCATGTGGCTAAGAAATACCTGCGTGCATATTCAAATGCAAATGTATTAAAGAAAATTTGGAAAAGCATTTTTCTTTTGTAGGTCTATAGTTGTTTTCTTCAGACAAGAGCCACGAGGAAATACCAATGTTAATGATAACAGCAAAAAATGATAAATAAAATAACGATAATAATAACAGCAAATAACATGTACTGGGTACAGACATAGAATCATGCTAAATAATATAAATACGTAGCCTTATTTAGTCCTAACAACAACTACTTACTTTACACCCACGATGTGCAGAAGAGGAACCTAGGACTCAAACAAAGCTTGAGAAAGTTCTGTCAGGCAGCTAGCTAGTGAATAGCTAAGAACCAAACCCACATCTCTGTAACTCAGTGGTTCTCAACAGGGGGCAGTGTTGCCCCACAGAACATCTGGCAAAGTCTCGAAACAATTTGGGTGTTGCAACTTGGGAGGGAAGTGCACAGGTGTCTATGAGTAGAGGGTGCTGACAAATACGCGGCAATGCCTGGGGTAGTCCCCCACCACAGAAAGTGATCTTTCCCAAATGTCAAGAGTGGTGAGAAAGTCCGGAGTCCAAGGTCTAGATGCAAGATGTGTCCACTAGGAGATTCTGACAGCCTAGCACGGGAGTTCTATCACCAGTGCCCACTTCAGGCATTTATTTCTACTGCGTGGAAGGAGACAGGTAACCCTGGTAAGTTGTAATCCTTAGGAGGGAAAATGTCCCACTTTGCTTACCATATCTGGCAAATTTATCTTTATCTTATCTTGGAGCCCGGGTTAACTATTTGAAATTCTCTGCAGTGTTTAACAAATGAATTGGCTGTTTCTGGCACTCCCTTAAGTTCATTAAACATTCATGGGGAAGGGTTTCACTTGACAGTCATTTAACAAGATGTGAAACACCCAATCCAGTGAAGCAACAGGATACTAAGGGAACACTTGACTCAAGCTGCAGAACTAGACCTGGCAGTGCCTTAGAAGCACCTAGCCCCATACCATCCTTTACAAATGAAGCATTTGTAACTCAAAGAGATGAAGTGACCTCATTTCCTGTGTCCCCAGAGAGAGAGAGAGAGAGAGAGAGAGAGAGAGAGAACGCTGGGGCTAGAGTTATAACCTCCAGACCAGTCAAGGGAGTGAAACTTCCCAGCACCTAGTTCAGGGATCAGAAACAGAAGTCATCAAAAGAGAGATGATCTATTCTTTCTTAAAATTAAGGGAAAGTATACATTAGTGAAAAGTAAAGGAACAAAATCATGTACCGCTTCCCACAGTTTTTTCAATAACCATCTTAGGAAGGATAGGTTTGTGGGAGTAACATTCAATGAGAAAGAACTGGAAGATAATATTTGCACGCTAAAGGAGAACAAGAAGAATTTAATGCCTAGTACAGCCTTGATAATTGGTACAGAGAGGCATTTATTCTGTAATGCTTTTTGAATTTTTTCTCTGTTGGACACTGCATGAAGATCTTAAAAAATACAAACAGGAGATGGATCCTGCCAGGCTCCATGGGACCTCATGGGCTAGTGCTAGAAACAAACACGTAAGCATATACTTTTCTTATCATGTGGATACATTAACTCAAGTTGCTATCAGATAATGGAAAAGGACATCTAAAATTGGCTGGGGGAATCTGCGAAGCCCACACCGAAGCAGGTGACATTTACGCTGAGTCTTGAGAGTGAGTTGATGTTCATCAGATAGTTTGATAGGGGTTGGTCAGAAGAGGTCATCTCTTTGAAGCATGAATCATTCTAGTCTAAAACCTGATCTCTTGTTTTAAATATCAAATTCTAACTTATGGATTTGCTATAGATTCATACATTCATCTGTTGATTCAAATATGTATTAAATATCTAGTAAGGACCAGGGATATCATGATGACCAAAAATGACAGTGTTCCTGCGTTCAAAGAGCTTACTTACTACTGTAGGTGATAGACATTAATCTAAGAATCCCACAAACAAATGCGCCAAGGCCTACAACCAATAGTGAACGGTGCTGCAGAGCTCACAGAAGGCAGGTCTGGGAGATAACCTGACAATAGGAACAGCTAAGAGCTCTCTGAGAAGCGGGAATAACATGTGCTCAGTTCCCCGTGGCTGAAGCGGGCACGTGGTGAAGGTGAGGTGGTGGAGGGTGAGGGATGAGAGCCCGGAGGAGTGCTTGCTGTGCTGGGTGTCTGGAAAGGGTGTCTAGCTCTATTATTCCTCTTCAGTGGAATGTGTTAAAGTTTGACAGCAGTTGTTATAGTTCTTCCAGCTCTGGTACATGGTGCAAACATTCTTAAAATAACCATAACTGTTGAGTTGTTTTTAATTACTCGTATTAGAGATCCAGATGAAACCACGCTCTAAAACATGTGATAACCACTCAGCCTCACGATCTTCTGGGCTCAAATCAGACCCGCAATAAAGAACTTTTTGACACAGACATAGGTGAGCTGAGAGCAATGCGGAGACAAGACACTGAAAACCTTAAAACCATTTTACAATATCCTCCCTCCTGGCTTTATTGCCTGGGGTTCCAGACCAGGTGATTACCAACCCTGTCAACATTGCTTTCCAACACAGCATGGCTTTCATTTAACTTTCTCTGACTCGGGCTGCTTGCAGGGGGCAGACCTGCAAACAGCATACCTTGCTGTACTTCCAACATGCTTCTGTTTCATCTGACAGTTCTATTGATTTTAGGGCACCACTAAACAGTGTGCTAGAAGCAAGGCAGGTGATGGTACAAACAACAGTGGGTGTCCTCAGCACCCAAGAACATTTCCACAAGGAGGGCTTTCAGGGAAGCCAGTCGGGATGAACGCTTCCCCATGAAATAACAGTATGACCAGGGTCTGTGTGGGTGTTTGAAAGGAGGAAGGCTGAGCTCAGGCTGAAAGGACCAGTGAATGGTCTGTGCCATCTTCTCATTCACGATTAAAGTGACATTACGTCAAATGGGGTTTTAACAAAACACGGACAAACACAAAATGTCAAGATCTGTGTGAGTACAGGAAAAGAACATGGAATCAACTGCCGTACCTTGTAACATTGTACAGAAATGTTAAGGGGGAGGGCCAGACATGCAGCTAGCCTGAGCACTTGAACTTCACTGGGGATACTATCAGATGGATGAGATAAAATTGTGCCGACCTTAACTCCTCCCAGGGAGGAACCATAATAAACGCTTTTAGCACAGATTATAAAATGTCCAAAGGCTATAATCCTGGTCAGTTAAGCTGCCTTTAAGGAGAGTCTATGCAGACTCTTTTGCTGAGCGGGTTTTGCACCTTGAAGGCCTACAGCTAAGCTACTCAGGAAAATAAAGGAAAGCTGAATACTGCCTTTAGTCTCTAAATTATTATTATTTTTGGTATGTATCTTTTGTTTTAATTTTTTAAGTGAACTTTATTTTGTAGGACAGTTTTAGATGTACAGAAAAGTTGCAAAGTTAGTACAGAGAGTTCCCATATATGCTGTGCCCAGGTTCCCCTATTATTAACATTGTACATTGATATGGGACATTTGTTCAATTAATGAACTCATACTGATGCATTGTTATTAACTCAAATCCATGGTTTATTCAGAATTCGTTAGTTTTTACCTAATTACTTCTTCTTTTCCAAGATCCCATGCGGATACCACACCACATTTAGCTGTCATATCCTTTGGTTCCTCTTGGCTGTGACGGTTTGTCAGACTTTCCTTATTTTAATGACCTTGATAGTGTTCAGGAGTCCTGGTCAAGTATTTTGTAGGATGCTCCTCTACTGGAATTTGTTTGATGTTTTTTCTGATTAGATTGGTATTACGGGGTTTTGTGAGAAAGACAATACAGGTAAAGTGCCTTTTTCATCACATCCTATCAAAAGTGCATTCTCTCAATATGATTTATCACTGTTGATGATTCCTTTTGTCATCTGTCTGAGGTAGTAATGTCAGGCAGCTCCATTGTGGTGTTACTCTGTCTTCTTCCCCATCTCTTTCTACAAAGTTCTCTTTAGAAGGAAGCAACCACGTGTAGTCCACACTTAGGGAGGGGGGAGTTATGCTCACCCTTTGTGAAGGCAGAGTATTGACATAGTTATTTGGAATTCTACTGCAAAGAATTTGTCTCTTCTTCAATTATTGAGTGGAATGCGCTTCCCTTAGGGAAGATCGGGCTCTGGTAAAAGTCTCTTTTCACTGAAAAGTCGACAGTTGTAATGCAGAACATTGTGTGTGCATTTCAAAATGGTTACTTTCTCATCAGAGACATGAGACGATTTTTTATTTTTTCGTTCTTTTTTTGTGAGCATCTGGTGTGGTCCTGGAGGAGGTTAAACTCAAGAAAGTGTGAGAACACTTCCTAAGACTATAGCCCTGAGATAACTTTTACTTTCCCTCTAGTCCACATGCAGATTCCAAAAACGTATTAAATTACCACTTAAGTACTCCTACCAGTTTATGGTTGTGGAAGATTCTTCTGTAGGTAAGCTTGTTACTGACCAGGGTTCTTGGCCTCCCTTGCTCGCTCCCTGAGGGGGAGGGGAAGGGGCGAGCTGGTTCTTTATATGGGGTGAGGGTAGGGGCGGGTCCAGGGGTCAGGCCAAAGGGATGGCTTAGGTGGTGCTGCGTGCAGGGCGCATGCGCAGTACCCTGCTTTTGCTCCGGGCATCTCAGAAGTGGCAGTTGGGTTTTTGTTTTTGTATATTGTCATTCATAATTTGCCTCAACTGCACTATGTAGATATTTTATTTTTATTTTTATTATTTTTTTTTGTGGTACGCGGGCCTCTCACTGTTGTGGCCTCTCCCGTTGCGGAGCACAGGCTCCGGGCACGCAGGCCCAGCGGCCATGGCTCACGGGCCCAGCCGCTCCACGGCATGTGGGATCTTCCCGGACCGGGGCACGAACCCGCGTCCCCTGCATCGGCAGGCGGACTCTCAACCACTGCGCCACCAGGGAAGCCCCGATAAGTGAGTTTTATTGCCATTATCCCCTAGTTAGCGGGACTAGTAAGGCGGACAGAGTCAATAGGAGGAGCTTTTCTGTGGTGGAGTGTTTCCCTTAAACCCAGCAGGGACAAAGGAGCTGCTTCCCTGGTGGGGGTGTCTGAGCAAACAGGCAGAATGCAAGCAAGGGTACAATAGCAAGAATGGCACACAGGAGTCCAACCCGCCGCATCCTCTTATCTGTCGATGGTGTCTGTCTTTTGAATAGGTGTCTCAGATTTTCCACCGGCTCACAGGTGTACTCTTCTGTTGTACCTGCGGGGGTAAAAGCTTTAATGTGGGCAGATGTATCCAACTAGATATCGCTTGCAGTTTGACAATGGGGCGGGGGGGGGGGGCGGCTAAAATTACTTTATAGGGGCCCTTCTATTTTGGCAATAGTTGGTTTTTTGGGGGACCCCTCTTTCCAGGTTTTAAGAACGGTCCCCGGGGTTTATGTGTGAAGGAACGGCCCCTTTCACTTAGTGGGAGTTGGCTGTGCCTTGTTGGCGTAGTCCTGGATTGCCTTCTGATCGTGTTCTAGATTAATAATAATATGCCTTGTTGGCGTAGTCCTGGATTGCCTTCTGAACGTGTTCTAGATTAATAATAATATACCTCAGGGTCTGACTCACTTCCTCATCCAGCAGAATGTCAGCAGTAAGAAAAGGCCTCCCATAGGTCATTTCAGATGGGCTAAGCCTCAGACTATAACTGGGGGCTACACGGACCCTGAGGAGTGCAATAGGAAACAGGTTGGTCCAGGGTTCACGAGTCTCTGGCAGAGCTTTGCTAAGGCTTTCTTTAAAGGATGGTTCATTTTCTCTACCTTCCCTGAAGACTGGGGGTGCCAAGAGATGTGTAGCTTGTAGTCTATCCCTAGGGCCATTGTGAGTCCCTGTGTGATTCTGGCTATAAAAGAGGGCCCGTTATCACTCTGGAGGGACTTTGGAAGTCCCAACCGAGGAATTATTTCTTGTAAAAGGGACTTACAGACTTCAGTAGCCTTTTCAGATCGAGTGGAGAAGGCTTCGTCCCATCCCGTGAAAGTATCAATGAACACAAGAAGATATTTATATCCTGACAACAGGGGCATCTGGGTGAAATCTAACTGCCAGTCTTTCCCCCAGGTATGTCCCTCAGCATTGAACTGGCCTGAGTAACAAAGGGGGGATTGGATGGGCCTGTGGTTTATCACGGACACATAAGCACAGGCAAGCGTTACTTGTTTTACTGTTCTTTTAATCCCCTTCCCTGAAAAAGCCTTTTGCATCAAGTCCCACAGTGCAACCCTCCCATGGTGGGTGGCATCATGTAAGCTCTTAGTGAGTTTCCGTTGTTGGGCCTCAGGGATTAGAACCTTATTCTCCTTTTTATACCAGCCTGTGCTTCCTTTCTCATAGCCCCACTTCTCAGCATTTTCCTGTGGGGAATACTGGGGAAGGCTAGGGAGTTTGGCGCAGGGGGGCAATCACTAGGGCCATAACTTGCTCAGGCTCTTGCAGTAGAGCTGCCTGTTTTGCAATTCAGTAAGCCTTGCTTGGCTAACGTTAGATCCATCCCTCTGATGGCCCCTACAGTGGATCACTGCCACCTGCGTCGGGAGCCGCACTGCTTCTAAAGAGCCAGAAATTAAATCTTTATGAGAGAGTTTCTAGCGGTTAACCTGTATGTCCCGGGTGGCAGGGCCTTGGCTTCTGTGACTTCACCGAGACTGACTGTGGCATACCCCACCTTTCGGGTTCCCATTTCTATAAAACTGCTCCCATCAGTAAACCATTCGACCTCAGGGCTGTCAAGTGGCTCATCTAAAAGATCAGACCTGCTGGAGTAAGTCTGTTCTATGGTCTCTATATACGAACACACTAAGTCTCCACTCTCAACAGCTGGACGCAGAGTTGCCGGGTTCGGGGTTTGACACACCTTTAAAGGTAATGTTGGTGGTGTCCATTAGGAGGGCCTGATATCTTGTTAACCTTCCTCCAGTCAACCAATGATGTCCTGTGACTTCCAGTACAAACTGTACCTAATGAGGGGTTAATACATCTAGGTGTTGTCTCAGGGTGAGCTTGGAAGCCTCACCGACCAACAGGGCTGTGACAGCTACTGCCCGCAGGCAGCTTGGCCATCACAGGGCCACTGAATCCAGTTGTTTTGAAAAGTAAGCCATTGGTCTCTGATCCAGTCCCAGCTTTTGGGTCAGGACTCCTAGTGCTATCCCTGACCTCTCATGAAGGTATAGGGTAAAGGGCTGGTGCTCTACTCAATGCAGTCTTTAGAATCTCAGAGGCCTGCTGGTGGTCCCTATTCCATTGAAGGGGCTCCCTTTCTTCTCACTTTAGAACCTCCTGTAGGGGTTTTGCTATAAGGCCATAATTTGGAACTCAGATATGACAGAACCCAGCCATCCTGAGAAAGCCTCCAAGTTGCCTCTTTGTGGTTGGAGATGGTAGTGCACTAATTACTGTTCTTCTGTCTATGGCCAGGGCTCTTTCCCCCGGGGTCAAAACAAATCCTAAATACTAAACCTGTTGTTGTGAGATCAGAGCCTTGGTTGGAGACACTTTATATCCCCTTTTTGCCAGAAAATTTAGGACCCTAGCAGTATATTGATCTGAATCTTGTTTGGTCTCACTACTTATCAATAAATCATCAACATAGTGTAGCAGAGTTCCCTTCTCAAGGCTCAGTTCCCTTGCTAACACATTTCCAAAAAGATGGGGGCTGTCCCGAAAACCCTGCGGAAGGACTGTCCAGGTATATTGGGTAGCCTCCAGGGTGTCAGGGTCCCTCCATTCAAAGGCAAAAAGGCATTGAGAGTCTGGATGTAGGGGAATACAGAAAAATGCATCTTTGAGGTCCAAAACAGAAATACTGAGCATTTCCCAATACTTGGGCGAGGAGGATGTGTTTGGCACCATTGGGTGAATAGGGATGACTGCCTCATTCACTGCTCGCAAGTCTTGCACAAACGGACGCTCCCTGTTAGGCTTCTGAACAGGGAGGATCAGGGTGTTGTAAGGGGATCAGCAGGGCCTGATGTGTCCGTGTTTTAGGAATTTGGTGAGCGGTGATTGGATCCCCATCAGGGCTTCAGGCTTTAAAAGATATTGTCTCTTTCAGGGTCCTTTCCCTCGGCCTTAACCTTATTTTCATTGGGAAAACATGTTTTGCCCTTCTTGGAACCAAGGTATCCCAAACTGCAGGATCTACTTGTTCTCTAATTTCTTGCGGGGAGGTCTTGGGGAATATTTTGATGACCAGCACATGGGTCGTCTGGGGCTACTAATAGATGCACATTCTTTATTTGAATTTTCTACCTCGTTGGACTACGAATATACTAGCTCCTAATTTATTTAGCAAATCTCTTCAAGGAAGGGGTCAGGGCATTGTGGCGTATACAAAAAGGAGTAATGATAACAGACCCGACTCTGCAGGCAAGGGGAGATGTAAATCGCCTTACCTTTGGCTGTCCGTCAACTCCCGTCACGGTAGAGTCACGGTTGGGGAGGGGGCCGGCCTAGTCACAACAGAGGAGGTGGCTCCAGTGTCTACAAGAAATTCAGTTCTCCTACCCCCGACGTCAAGGGTGACCTGAGTCTCCGCTGGAGTGATGAGGATGGAACGAATAGGATCTGGAGCCAGGCAGGCACTCGTCCCATCAGTCGGTATGTGGGAATCTCTCATCTGAGAGATTCACAAGGAACTGGGGTTGGGGCTGCCCCTCTGGCGTCCCACAGGAGGGCGCTCAGGACGTTCCCCCTTCCAGTGCCCCTCCTTCCAACAAAAGGCACACTGGTTTGTGCCCAGGCGGCTTCTTGGTGGTCTGTCCAGCCTTCGCGGCCTTCTAGGGTCCCCTCGAGGTGGTGGGTGGATCAGAGGGGCCAAAAGCTGCGTCTTCTTTATCAGCCTCTTATCCTTATTGGCCTTTTCTGTTAAGTCTTGATGGCTATAGACCTTGAAGGCCTCCTCTACCAAGGTTGACCATGGGGTTTACGGCCCAGCCTCAAGCTTTTGTTACTTTCTCCTGATATCAGGAGAGGCCTGGGTGATAAAATGCATGGCCAACAGTGTCCTCCCTTGTGCAGACTCAGGGTCTAAATTGGTGTACTTCCTGAATGGCTCTGTCACCTGGCTCAGGAAGACTGCCAGCTTTTCATCTTTTTTCCTGTGTAACCTCTGGGATCTTATCATTTACAGGCTTCACCAGATACCTTTCATTCCTTCTGATAGATGAGTTAATGTCTCATCCTAGCCTGGCCTACACGATCTTCATTGTACCAGTGTGGGTCACGTTCTGGGATTGCGTCCCCCCCGGCCTGATAAATTTGGCGGTGTGGATAGGTGACCAGTAGGCCATCTATGTGTTCTCTGGCCTTTCTCGGTATATGCTCCTTTTCATCCGGGGTGCAACTGGGCCAGAATAACCATGGTGTCCTGCCAGGTAAGAGAGAATGTTAACCCCAGCCTGATGAATTTGTCAGGGTTCTCTGAGAACCTGCCAAACCTCTCCTTACAGATTCCTAAGTCCCCCATCGAGAAGGGGACATGTACTCTAGTAATCCTTCCATTCCCATTAGCTACTTCCCAGAAGGGGTAAAGGCCTTGTGGGGCAAAAGTGGTGGCTAACTTTGAACCTCATCAGAGCCCCATTGGAGGAAACGCGAGGGGCTCCGATTTTTGAGTTTCTGACTTGACAGGGAAAGGTGGGGGTCTGGGAGTTGAAGAAGATGGTGAAGGGGAAGAAGAAAGGGGGGCCTGAGAAGGAGGCTTAGTACCCCGATGGCTAGTCAGCAGTTGAAAGAAGGGGGTCTGTGAGAACGCCTGGCTCTGAATCTTTTGGGGGCAACACAGGAAGAGAGGCTACATATAAACCACAGGAATCCCTCAGTCTGGAGTCTACACGTATGGGCCTACACATATGGGACCTCTCCCCATTTTTAAGACTGCTTACAAAATAGGTCCAGTTGTAAAATGGTGTTAAATTTAAGGGATCCATTCCATGGCCACTTCTCCTGGTCACCCAAGGTATACGGGAACCAGGCCGTGTTGCAAAAGAAAATCAGCTTAGTTCTTTACTGTCTCCAATTGTTAAGACTGCAACCCAGAGGTGAATCTCTGGGGATTCCCTGGGCATCTCCCATGCTTACATATAAATCTGGAAGCTGACAACTAGAGATCCTGGGGGCCGGGTGGAGTCGAGGTCTAGTGTAACGACAAAGGAGATCACAGAATTCCCTCCCCAGAGTGAGTGACACAGACAAGGAGTCTCCAGGATGAAGGGGATGGGAGTATAGGTAATGAGGACCAAGGGAGAGGACAGGAGAGGAGGGACAGAAAAGACTGAAAAAAAAAGAGACAGGAAGAGATTGCCTTTTCAGCCTGCCCCCCGAGGGTGTCTATTCAGGCACCAGCCTGTGCACTTCCAGAAAGGGCCAGTGAAGGAGGGAGCACCCTGTCCACTGCCCACCAGGTGATCAAGCCCCGAAACCAGCCAGTTGTACATCGTCTGCGGGTCGCCAACCCACAGGTGGGACTCTCACCCACACATACACCGGTATATAGAAATCTGCCGCTTCAGCCTGTTCCCGATGAGACTTCTCTTGGCAGAGGAAAAGAAAGGTGAGAATATTGGGAGGATCGGACGTCCAGCCACTACGTGATAGGATTGAACCTCTGTCACTCTCATGTATCTCCCATCAGGGAAGGCCCACTGGACCAAGGTCTGCTTGGTGTGAGGCGAGCCTCTCCCACCTCTGCTTGTGACCTGTCAAGGTGAGCTGTCGCCGGCCAGAGGGAGCAGGTCTCACAAGCTGAGAGCAATGATGCTGTAGCTGCCCGACGTCTACTGTCGCGGGAGGATAAGACAGAGAAGTAGGAGAGGACAGAGAAAGAAGTAGAGAGATTTCAGGAGAGGGAAAGGGAAAGTGTTGAGGGAAAAAGGGCAAAGGGGAGGGGGACAAGCGTCGCCTGAATGAGGGTACTGAGGCCCTCAGGGGCCAGGAAGGCAGACTTACCAAACGTGGTGATGCTGAAACAGGAGGTTCAGGTGGCCGCCTGTCACCCACTGGGAAGCTGCATTCGGTGGTCGGTGGTCCCGGAGGTACCCAGATCCCCACCCGGGAATGGAAGAATGTGCCGGCAGAGTCACAACAAAGTATGTTACTGACCAGGATTCTTGGCCTCCTTAACAGAAATTGATAAGAGGCCAGACGAGAAATTCAGGCAAGGCTCTACTGGGACTCAGTGCTGCAGCAGGAGGGAGTGAGAACAAGTAACAGTTTCCCTTGCTCGCTCCCTGAGCTGGGGTGAGCTGGTTCCTTGTATGGAGTGAAGGTAGGGGCGGGTCCAGGGGTCGGCTTAGGTGGTCTGCCCACCCCCTTGGTGATGCTGTGTGCAGGGCGCATGTGCAGTACCCTGCTTTTGCTCCGGGCATCTCAGAAGTGACAGTTTGGTTTTTAGTGTTTTGTATCTTGTCGTTCATAATTTGCCCCAGCTCTGAGCATGCACGAGGTTATTGTTAGTCCTGAATAGATTCTTCGTATTCTGGTGCTGGAGGAGGCGTTTGTCCAGGTGCAGGCACCGCAGCAAAGGCTCCCAGGCTGTCTCAAGGTGATCTGGGCTGATTCTCTGTATTCACTTGTCTTTCCAGGTTTTAGAGGGGTGGTTTGCCACCTCAATTTGGATGTAAGAATAGCCATTGATTTTGTTTGTTCAGCTTTTCTCTTATTTTAAGGACAGGAATGACAATTTCTAAGCTCTTTGTCAGATCTGAAAACTGGAATCTATGTCTAAATTCATTTGAGCCAATATGTATGGGATATTAGTTTGAAGGATTGCCAAATTATTAGGTTTTTTTGTGTTCCCACTTGTCTCAACTAACCTTGGATTGGGGTACCAGCAATTTAAACCTGCATCTCAGATTAAATGTAGCCACTGAAATGAAAACGATTCTCAAAAAGGCTATGAGAGAAAAATCCAAAATAATCAATTTTGGAGACAAATTTTTGTTAATGGACCACAATAATACCAGTGAAAGCAACTGCATAGTATAATAATAATCTAAGCATTTGAAAGAAAAGATTTAGAACATTATATCTATTATGAATGCCATGAATAAGCAGAACAAGTAAGAGGTTGATTCTATTCAAGACTTTTATCCCAGATTTTGAACAAGGCCCTCTAGCTCTCATGATCAAAAGTCTCATTCAAAGCAGAGGCTCTGAACCAATGGCCCCAAAGCTGAACTAGGCTTTTTTTTTGTTTGTTTGTTCTGTTTTTTTTTGCGGTACGCGGGCCTCTCATTGCTGTGGCCTCTCCCGTTGCGGAGCACAGGCTCTGGACGCGCAGACTCAGCGGCCATGGCTCACGGACCCAGCCGCTCCGCGGCATGTGGGATCTTCCCGGACCGGGGCACGAGCCCGTGACCCCTGCATCGGCAGGCGGACTCTCAACCACTGCACCACCAGGGAAGCACTGAACTAGGCTTTTTGACATACATTGTTTTTGAAAAAGGAATGGGCTGCTGACTTTTAATGATTTGGCAATTTCTCTAGAAAATGTGGGTGTGCTAAGAAACGCTGGCTGATGTCACCCACTGATAGCCCTCTGCAGAAGTAGCACAGAAGTTACCCCCTCCGACTTGCCACAGATGTCTCCAGATAATCTCACCTGTGTCTATAGCTGAGGCTTCCAACCATCTGAGTTTGTCTTCTCAAGCAACTTATCAAAAGTTGGGAGAAAAAAAAAAATTCTAGTAGATCTTTTATAGAACCTGGAAGTCTAGAAATAGAAATTCAGGATGTTGTTTACATTTCAATAACATGTTGATTCAATTCACTTTTTCCATGGATGATTTATGATAAACAACTTAATTAGTCAACAAAGTAGTACATGTGAAGGTATTTCCATCATTTTTTGGATCTTTGTAACCTGGGGCTGTTGAAAACAACCACCTTTTCCAAATTACCTCCGTGTCTTCTTTTTGTTCCATGTCAACTCACTCCATTTTGCAAGAAGTCTGAATAGCTTCTGTTAAGTCCATTTTGTAGAATTCATATTCTGATTCAAGATATGGTCATTACTAACACTATGTGGTTTGTTTTGGAAGTACTTAAAAAGAAAACAATTTAGTTAGAGATTTTGAACTTAAAGTTACTTACATAACCTTGACAATTTTCCTAGTCTCCATAGCCCATACCCACCAATATACTTTTTCCCAAGGATAACACCTAGTTAATAGTTTACTTTTGTTTCCCATCTGCATCCCGTGTGGTTGTGTGCACACACACACGTGCAAACACATGCACAAACATATGTATATGTACATACAAAATCTATACATATATATATACACACAAAGCTAAATGTATATACACACACTTATATATACATCTGTTTACTGCATTTTCCTTATTTGCACATGTGGATTCATATTATGCATACTTTTCATACTTTGATTTTATTCAATGGCTGTATATTTGTGGCCATTTCTGTTGTTTCCAGTTGCTTCTCTTTTGTGTTTGCTTTCTCTTTTGTTATTAAAAATCGTACCACTGACAAACTTTGCTGATTATATCATTTCCAGCTTTTACAATTAATGATGGAAATCCCTAGAAGTAGTAATCTACATCAAAGAGTACCAGTACTCTGCATCAGCGTACCTATATTTAATATTTTGCAACACATTGCCAATGTGTACCCCCAACAAATTAGCACCAACTCTATTTTCCTTGAACCTTTGCCTTTAACTAAGTACTCCTGAAATGTAACGTTCTCTATTCTGATTTTCACCTCTACAGTGAGTTCAGGTATATACTTTTTTGTGTGTATTCTGCATATCTATCTTTGTTTTTCTGTGAAATTCTTGTTCATATATTACATGTGAATATCTGGATTTCAAAATCTAATTTGGTCATTAGCCTTCAAAAAATGTCATTTCTCAGCATAGTTTTCATTGGAGTTTCTAGAAAAGAAACTTGATGATCCTTGTTGCTTGTTCAAGTGCCAAGTGTCCAGGGAGTGTTAAACTTGACAACTGCTGCCTAATTGAGATGCCATGTGATATTTCTCTGGGAGCAAAGTTTTTCTCAATATGCCATAGCTATAGGGTTTTCTTTAGGCCCCTGCCTTGTGATATCTCATAGTCAAAGGTGAAACCAAGGGTTAATAACTATAAAGAGTAAACTGTTCACACGCTTCTCTTATTAGACATGGTAATTACCTGGTATCAGGCTGAAAGAGAGAAACAGTGGAGAGTAGTGGGCAGATACTCTAAATCAAAGCCTTCCATAAATCTGAGACTTGTAAAGTTCACTCAATTAGCATTTATTGAATCCCTATTGTTAGTAGTCCATCTACTAATATTTTGTAAAATGTGCATTGAATTAAAAATTCCTTGTATTAACTTATATAATATTGTATATCAACTATACTCCAATAAAAAAATATGTGTGATTTTGGCTCTCAGGCATAGTGTGCCATGGGTAAAGACTGAAACGAAAAGATAGACTTAGGATTCTAACGTGAAGAACCCTGTTGAATGGACCTTATCTAATCACAAAGAGCTTTGGGGGCAAGAGGGGAGAGCATATTCAGTGTGTGAGAAATGGGGTGAAAATGGTGTTTTTGTCATTCTCCTGATCAGGTGCCCAGTGGAAAAGTTACTGGTGAGTTCCAGTAACATTAACTTTGATACCCAGCTGTAGTGTCAGAGGCCCTGCTCTCATAACTGCTCCTCCAGCTCAACTCTGTGCATGTGATTTCCCACAGTATTCAAAGGCGGAAAGGCATCCCGTGACTGCATTGGAGAAAATGATGGAGTCAAGTTTTGCCGGCCCCCAGTCATTCCCAGAGGTCCCTTCTCCCAACAGAGGAAGCCAATCTGTCAAACACCACAGGTACAGGTAGCTAATCATGGTGGGAACGGGTGCGTTGACACAATGTATAACACTGGACAGCACATGCCGAGGAATGACAACATTATTCAGGAGAGATGATTGTTCTTGCTTCTCCTGTAGTTCCCCACGCAGTGGATGCTCAAGCAGCTCCTGGCAGGCAAAGCAAAGATACCAGCAGGCAGCAGTGCCCCTAGAGGAAGCCTAAAGGTACTATTAACAGCACCCATCAAGTCTGCAGACACAGACCAGTGAATGAAACTATTGCAATCTTAAAAACATGATTTTTCCCAGCCTGCCTTACCACTGTCTGCAAATTTAATGACTAATTCTTCCCTAGGCAGCTGATAGGACATGCTCCAGGTCTTCCAACATGGCTCTCACACAAAGAAAACTTTCTCTCCTTTGGTTTATTAGATCTTCCATTATCAATGGAGTGGGACTCTTTAACAAGCTGACGGTAAAAATTGGCTCTTTGTGGGGGAGAAAGCCAAAAATAAAGTTATCTTATAGAAGTTTTACAGCATTCTGAGGCTGAGCAAATTCTTCAGCATCTTCTAGTCACATGCTGTGTTTATACATAAGGAATCTGGAACTCCAGAAATTGAAAGTTTTGTTCTAAAGTGCCAACATTTGATACTTGCTACAACAGACATTATGTTTATGTGCATCCAAAAGTATTGATACGTCGTCAGTCTTTGTGGAAGCCGTCCAAAGATTTAAGCTTCCTTTTCTTAGTAAGAGGTACAGTATTTTAAAAATACTTAATTATGGAGATTAAAAGTTTTTTAAATGGAAACGGTAAAAAAATAACAATTGTTCCCAGCAATGGAAGATAAATGTTGTTGACCCTTGGTTTTCATAGATGTAGGCAATTTTTCATACATGTAGGCAATATTTTGAAAACCACCGTGAGAGAAGTATGCATTATTCAAGGAAACTAACTTCTCCCTCACCTTTCAGGGAGTCCCCAAAAAAGATTTTCTTGATGCTGGCCACATTTACTGTGAGGTTTTCATGTCACTCTTGATACTAATCATTAGTACTTGATGGTGATTTTTATTCTTAATCTACATGGGTAGAGACTGAGGTACCAAGGGTTTGCTAAGTTAAAAAAAGGTTTCAACACAGGATGAAATATGTTTGGCTACTGGATAAACTGCTTTAGTTATTAACTACAATTCTTGGTTTGTTTCTAGGAATCACTCACAGATCAAATAAGGAAGTCTCTAAGAGACCTTCTTTTTTATTTGGTTCAATGACATTGCAGTATTTGTTGGCATACATTGCGTCCTGATAGATAGGCAAGGGTTGATTTATAAAGTGCTTTTAGAACTTTGTAAATTATAGTTCCATATATCATAGCTTTTGTTTTGTAAAACATGCAGTAGACTTAAACGTTTTCGTGATTGATAACCTAGTCACTGATTTATGCATCCTGCAAACTGCTGTGTAACTTCCTGAATGCCGTTGGGTTAGAAAGCTTGAACAGTTGATTGATCAATAGGTATAGAACTGTTTTTTTAAGATGGGTTACTAGCTCATACTGCTAGACTTTTATGAATAATTCATTTCTTTTGTGCACTGCAAATATGACTCCTTTGGATAACTCATTTATGAAACAAAGCTGTTAATTCAAAGCCATTATTTCTCATGTTTAGTCCAAAAAAAAACCCTCTTTCTTTTTAAAGAAGAAATCTATTACGTCATGTTATACTTATTACATTATATTTTGGCAATATAACTCATTTATAGACAGTACATGTAGGTTTTTTAAGGTGAAATAAGTCCAGGGTTTTCAGTGATTAGTATGAGCCTTTGAGTTGTCAGTTTGGGCAGAGGAATCAAGGGAATTTACTTTGTTGAGCAGCTACTAAGTGCCAGACTCCCTGCTAAGCACTTTACATACTTTTTTAATCCCCATAGCAATACTATGAAAATACCTAAACAAGTGCTAATACCTTTATTTGCATCTCTTCCACCCACCTCTAGGCTCTACCTTTTTCTGCCTTGCCTTGTACACTAAGAGGGCAGCAGGCTCACTTGCCTTTGGGCTTCTGTTGGTTTCTTGCGATGCACAGGCAAGCTATGGCAGGGCAGAGGCCAGTGAGGTCCTAACACTTCTGCCCCCTCCCTCCCTGCCTGGCTCTCTCAGCTACAGCCCTGTTTCTGGCACTAGCCAAGAGGTCCTCTTCTCACAAGCCCTTTCTCTCTACAGTCAGATAACTGCTCCTTCCCCCTGTCCTTTCAGTTACAGGGATGGTAACAGCTTCCCACTGTTACCAGCCCTTATGTACAGTAGTATCCTGTTGTTTTTTTTTTTTTCAAACAGTGAACACACTTTTGTAAATAGCAAAATCTTCCCAAATGACCCAATAGAGAGTGCCATCTATTTCCCCCAGGACTCTGACTGATACAAGTACTTTCCCCAGTACCATACAGACCGGATGCAGCTAATTCTAGCATCCAAGGCTGACTACCCTGTGGACTCCACAATTGCCACTGGATGGTACAGATAGAAGCTGGAAGGGAGGGAAACAAATTAGTTATTATAGAGCTCCTTAAACTCGTTGGCTTAGTGACCTAACTAGAGGTCCCTTGTTGTTAGGCATGTTAGGACTCAGTACACTCAACCCAGAAATAGTATGATGAAGAATGAAGTCGTAATAACGTTGCCAGGTATGATCTGGTGTTTGCACAAACTCAGGAAGTTAACGTTGGGCTTGACGAATACGAAGTTATAAAGTGTGATCATTTCGCCTTGCCCGTACCAGGAAGGTGGCTACTAGCACTCATTTGTCGGGTTCTCAAATGCTGACCTTAAATAATATTTGAGAAGTTTTGTATTTATTAAGTGGAAATAACAGTAACGTTGGTGGTGGGGGGGAACTTACAGAACTCCAAATAATGTAGTAATATGGGTAAAATTCATTTGGGGGACTGGTTCCTATAGAACTTCATTGAAATTTTGAAAATGTTTTTGCTGTTCCTGTGTGTGGTTTTATTGCTATTTTCAGAGCTAAATGAGTAGGAACGCAGAAATTCTAAGTTTCCTTATTGGCATCTCATGGAATGGCTGCACAGGAACAAAGTTCTCACAGTTCACATGGTAGTAGGGTCAATTCAGTGGGGTGGAGGGAGGAATGGATATGGAATAAGTAATGCGTCAAATTAGTAACTGATTTCTCTAAAGAGTCTAGCTCTTTGTCTGACGTGATCTGTGTAGGGATCTTACCTGAGGTATATCCCATTTATGCCTTGCCCTTTGATGGCATCTGGCATGGTTATTTGGGTATTTGGATGTATGGGTCAAGAAAATGTACGATCAGATGTTTATTAAAAGCAAACTCAAAGGGTTATTATGGGATTATGTAAAATCACGTGTGTGAAACTTTTGAAAATTGTAAAGCACTATAGAATTTAAAGAATCTTTCATTCAATAAAAAAAAGTTAAAGCAAACTCAAAAGAAAAATAATTTAGGTTCCCAGGATTTACGAAAATTTGAGACAGTGAACTGCAAAAGTAACATATGTATTAAGGAGAGAAAGGCAATTAAAATAAGGTTGGTTTATTCTACCACTAACACAAGTGAAATTTTCCCCATAAAGCCCTTAAGGCTTCTTGGATTTAGTTCTTGGCAGTGTTTAATAACAAGGCCATTTTTATTTCTATTAAAGGCACTTTTGTAGCTTGGGTAATGAGGGAGGAGGGGAATCAGGAGCTGGAGAATTCCTCAAGCGCACCTCGTTGGCTGGAAAGCTGGTGTTATTTTAGTCCATTGTGCTCCAGACTGGAAAGCCAGAAACACAGGACTGGAGCTGCTTTTCTTCTCAGTCTCTCCAAAGATAAAATGGATCCAGCAACCTGCGATCCCTCCTAACATATATCCTACAGGCATGGATGGAGCCTGACCTAGAACTTTGAGGATCTAGGGTGGAAATGCAGTGCTTGAAAAGTTTCAGCAGCCACCTGTGAGGTTATTGCTGTGATCAATGTGTTTGTTGGTTTTCTTTCCACCAGCAGGACTCTCTCCTCTTGCTGCAGCCCAGGGCAAAGGAGTGGTATGCTCCATAGGAATGCCTTCAGAAGGACACCCCCCTCACCCCGAAGTAGGCTGGGCGGAATCGTGGGACCAGCATATCAGCAACTCGAGGAATCAAGGGTCCCAGACCAGGATACGATACCTTGCCAAGGGTAGGTCTTAAAAGCAACGGAATTTAGGGAGGGTGTTATGAATGATATAGTTTTAAATTGAGTTATTACGTTCCTTGGGGTTTTATTCACTGATTCCATCATTATTTGGCTATTTATGCTTGCTTCCACCTTTGTTCCACAAAAGAATAACTTTAAAAAACAGATACAGTGGAAATAAATAGATATTAGGGAAATGGTAGATGGAAAAGATATATAGCATTAAGTATATAGACATCTAGACACTCTGTTATTATTGCAGTTGCTAAAATAACTGGGAATGTGTCTTTGATTTTAAAACACAGAGATTTCTTAGGACAACTAAAGTGTTCCTTCATCCTTAGGTTTGGGAAAAAAACAGTGCTTAATTCTCTAATCACTATTGTGGACAATACCGTAACAATAACCTGTAACTTATATATAGCATCTGCTCCTTCGAGCATTCTTGAACAAGTCTCAGTCAGTGTTGACAGAGTATTGTCAAGGCACAGCTAGCTGAACTCAGATCTCTAGTTTCATTCACGGTGCAGGGATGGAAAAATTGGCTTTGGACTCCGTGGCTGTTGCTCATCCTTGCAGTGTAAAAAGTGTCCCTTCCTCTCAGTGGACACAGACCCTCATAGGGCTCATAGCATGGTGAGTGGAGTGTAGAATGAATTTTAGCCACCACTCACCTAACCGACATAAGCTGTTCAACCAAGTATGGCAGCCCTTATCCAAACTGACTGAATTTCAAATCTCATCTTTGCCCCTTACTACTTGTATGAATTTGAGAAAGTTTTATCATCTGAGCTTACGTTTTCTCGTCTATAAATTGAACAAAATAATACCAGCTTTCCTGAGGGTTGTAGCGCAGATTAAAAAGAAATTACATGTGTCAAGAGCTTGTACCTGACACGTGGTAAACAGAGGAGGGGTACTTGTAGCTATTGTCACAGGAACCATTATTCTTACTCATTTCAAGAGCAGTGCAATCGGGCTTTACTCCAGAAATGCCAAGAATCCATTTCCTCACTCAAGCCAGGTTCTTGTCGCATCTAGGTTCTCGTTGCATCTAGTTTTTCTCTCTCTGAATCAGCCAGGCTAGGTTTCTTTGCTGCTTTGGTCTGGGTGATTTTTCCACCCTGTCTGTAGCAAGTTAAAAGCCAAAGCAGGTTTGAGGTCTGTCCCAGACTCTTACCTTTGTCTTTTCTTCTGGGTGATACGTATGCAACAGTGCCATGTCTGACGAATCTCAGCAACAGATTTCTGTAGGGAGACCAGAAGATAGGAAATGAATAGCCTGTGTCTGGATTTTGTAATTTTGAAGCAATTCCAAATAGACTAAAATATATTTGGTAAGATCTGAGGTGAGATTTACACATTCAACATAACAGCTAAGTTGTCCAAAATGTATAATGCAAGTCAAGAAGTAGTTTGCATTTCTCTTTGCCTTATATCTGGAAAAGGGGCTTGCATTTAGCCTCTAATTAATCATGTTTCCTAATTACTTTTCTTCTGAAATCACTAATAATGTCTGTTACTTAGGTTTCTTTTTTTTTTTTTTTCCCCCTGGGGTGAACGTTGGAGTGAGAATGAGTGAGGTGAAATCAAGTTAGAGATTTTGTGAGTGGAGAGAGAACCCAGCCCATGCTGTCTTTCTTGTGTTGGGCACTGTTACGGCTATTGTTTTGTTTGGGATCAATCATCGTTGGGTTTGGAATATTCTCTCCAATTGGCTAGCCACCTGTATTTTCCTATGTGATATGCACCTGATGTTGATAAACGGTGACTCTAAGTCACTGTGTGCTCAGCACATGAGTCTCAGGGAGCAATCTCATTCGTAATTCTTGACAACAGCTATTTCCCACTCCTGGGGGACTGACCGTCTCTCCGGACTGGAAATGGGATTGGTAATAGAATTTCACAGCTAAAGGCCCTCTTCAAATCTGGCCCTAGGCTGGAGGGGGAGTGAATGAATTTATAAGAGCCAACTGCTGCTTGTTTATCAAGCATGTGGGTGCTGTCTGCTACTTAGATTCCCGGTGTATGTGATGTCTCTCCTTGACACTAACTTCAACCCAGCTTGAACCCAGTGCCTGACTTAGTGAAGCTCGAGGAGGGAGTCAGGTAGACAGGAACTTCTTCAAGAGCCTTTCCCCTGATCAGTGGATTGATGACAGCCATGGCAGTGGCTCACAGAACTGTGAACTGGGTTATGTCAGGCAAATCAAACTAATGGAATCATGTACTAGCCAGAAAGAGATGGAATCACAAAAGTTAGATTGCTACCTTCAAAGTAGAAGGGATCGAAACAAACTGATTATCCACCTCACTTAAATAGCAACTTTACAAACTTATATTCAGTTATTCTTCAGGAAGTGTCCAGATGAGCACACTAAAGATAGCAGAATTTAACCCAAGGTGGGATAGCCCACGTAAAAGAAATGGATTGAATACCGGCCTTTCTGACTAAATAAACCAGGAAAGGAATGTGAAGAAAAGTCACAGTCATGGATGGTGATGTGTAAATGGAATCTCTAATTGTATGGCTCCAGAGGGAGAAGTAGATTCCTTCAAATTAGTGAGTTCATTCTAATTCCATATGCACCAAGAACTGGGTCTTGGAGTCCTCTGGGGAAACACTGATTTCTTGGCCTGACCCCTGAATTACTGGGAATCAAACCAAATGACTAACTGTTGAAATCTTCCCTCTTTAAAAGGATGCTTTGACTCACATAGTTACAGAGGAAATGTACTTGTGATTGCTTTGTTGAGGGATTGGAGGAAAGGCAGTCCAACTGGTCCAAACTGGTGTTTTACAGTCAATGAATGACAGGCTCATGGATCAAACGTGTGACAGAGTCGTTGACTCTGAAGGGATACAGAACTCTGAGTATCTTCTAATCAAGAATCATGCCTAGAAATGTAACTCTCACTTAAACTTCTGGAGAGCAGTATCACCTCCTAATCAAAGACCAGCGCTAGGACACTCAGAGCAACTCCAGAAAGGAAAGGAATAGTGAAGAGGCATTACTTCCGTGAGTCCTCAGAGCAGTCCCTCTAGATCAGTATTGCTACCTGATGGTTTTAATTAATGAGAGAATTAAGGTAAGGCTGCTGGGTTTGCCTAAGATTCCAGAGCATGTAATGGTGGTGAGACTTGAAATCCTCTCTGATCCCAAACACGACTAATTGTTTAAAGTGCATCTCCATGTTAGGGCAGCCTTTCAGATGTCAGTTGTTGCCAGCATGTGATCCGTACCTGGCTTGTGAGATGATGTGTAAGTCAACTCCTTCAGTCAGCACGCAGGCATATTAGAAGACTGCTCCAAGTTTGGCTTGAACTGCCTTTGATTACTTCGTAGTCACGTGTTTTGCCGAAAGACTTACTTTCACTCTCAAGTTCGGAGGATTTGTTGGCAAAGTAACCCCTCCACACTTAATTAAGTAAGAAAGAAGAAAGCTTGTTACGTTAGTTAGTTATAGCACAGAGATAAGCAAAACAGTAAGAAAGAAACGTATTTACAATCACCAAATTGGGGAAGCACCTCCATCCAGATGCAAGCAACGCTGTGACGTCCCTTGAACAGCAATTCGGAGTCCCAGTTGGAAGGTCCCGGGCGTTGTGCCCGCTCCATGGATGAGAGTTCAGAGTGCAGCCCGAAGGAATCCTGCTTTTAATGCCAAGCTGCAAACTGCTTACGTGCAGATATGCCCCTCTGGCTATTATCATAAATGCTCTGATCTCTAGTCGTAAGTCTCCGGATGCTCACTGATCCCCGGGATTTGGCCAGATTCCCAAGGCCCAGGAAGCTTCGTGACTTACTCCCTTCCTTACCTGTTGGTTCCCAAGACTTGTTAGCACCGTTTCTGCTGACCTGCATGTAGTCCAGCAGTTCGGTATGTAGCTCCCTTCAGGGTCTTTGTTTTGTCAGAGGCGTGTTGTTGCCTCTGAAGCCTGAACAAGACTATTAATTTTTTCAACGTCGTGTCACATTGTGGACTTGCTGAAGCGTCAACAATTGACTGAATCCTCTAAGACACTTACACCTTTATCCATCATTTTTACCAATAATGTTTAGATCCAGGTATTAAGAATTGGCACTATCACCATCCCATTTCAACCTGGTAGATTCTACTCACTGATACACTCTGATGATGATCCATGTGAAAGACGATCTTACCCTCCTTAATTTTCTGTGCCATTGGTGAATCTGATAGCAGACGTTCTGTATCTTCACACACGTTAATGGTGCTAAGGAAAGAACACAACAGCCCGCAATTTGTCCCCTTTCTTCTTGTTGAAATTGATTCATTGGTCAGAAACTTTAGGTTCAGATTTGCACTCATAGAACACTAGGGAGAAAGTCGTTGAGGTCCCCCAGGGAATTTCTTCGTATGTGGCTATATGATTGGCGCAGGTAAAGATTTTACATCTCAAAAAAGGTTTGAGATGCCCACTCATTTCTGGCTTTGATAGTAACAATTAACATAAGACAACGTGGGTTTAACTTCTTCCTCTGCTGCTTACCAAGGGTGTAATTTGGGGCAAGCCCTTGGGGTATCCCTTAGTCCAGTTTATTTATCCACCACGTGGTAATAAATAAACCACACAGTTTTGTTTTCTTTTTCATCAGTGGAGGTAATTAGAGGTGAAAGTGCTTTTTGAAAGCTCTATGTGAATGTCTGTTAGCTCTTGTTGACTGGGATATTAAGGGAGTGTTTACCTTGAAGATCTGTTCATGTATTCCTGAGTCCGTTCAATCAAACTTTATTGATTGCCAACTCCGTACTAGGCCCAGTAAGGGAGGGTAGAACACAATAACACCTAAATTTGTTCCCCATATTTTCACACTGTCTGGCAGAAAGACAGATCTCTAAATTGCTCCCATCTTGTCTTTAGAATAAAGGTTTCTAATATTTAGTATGCGACACACTTCATTGCAATTATTCTTTCCATGGATAAACATGATTTTTATTTACATTATAGTGTAAGACGAGGGGAATGAGATTTATTATACTGAGGACGAATGTGTTTAGATTGTGCTTAAATTTTAATGTTTAAGGTTAAAATTGAGGAAAAAGAATTGAGAAATAGAATACGTACTACTGTTCAAGTCCCCAAACTACATTTCCGTGAACCTACGATATCCCTGCCTCACTTTTTGGCACTGGAAAGTTCAGAGGCAATGGAAAATTCACTAGCTCTGAACAAGCAAGAGGGGGGCCAGCCAGATTCTGGCATATTTAAACCACTTGGAACGGCACGATGGCGTTCTCAACAAGCCATTTTACCATGCGCCCATGAACTACCTTACTTGGCTCCAGAATCCATGTGAGGAACGTTACTAGCTTGGTCGAGGCCCTATGGAACTCACTTCATGTTCATCTTGGGCAGACAGAGGAACTGTGTGCCTCTCATCCCATCTTTTAGGCTCAGCAAACTGGCAGTGAGGCAGTTCCTAAAGAGATTGGATTTGGTCCCCCTAAAGTCAGTGTGAAGCAGAGAAACTCAGGACTTTAGTACCTTGATGCTTAATATTGGGCTTCCTGATTGCCTCCACCTAGGGTGGCCACAAGGAGTCTACACTGGACTAAACCAGGGCTGAGAGGGTGGTCAGGTTGATGGAGTGGAGTAATGCCGTTATGGGTTTCCTGTTTGTCACTATGGAAGGGCCACACTTACCTGCTCAATCCCCATTTACTTTGTATTCTAGGATAGAGGTCAGGAAGACTATATCCCACCTGCCTATACAGCTGTGGTGTGTTGAAAGATCCCTGGACTTAAAGTAAGAAGATCTGGGTTTGAGTCTCAGTCTGTCACTTATTTTCTGTGTGACCTTGGGCAAGTCACTTCACCTATCTGAGCTTCAGTTAACTTCTCTGTTTAACTGGGAACATAGTATCCGTCTCATGGGGTTGCTGTGAGAATTCAGTGAGATGGTGCATGTGGAAAGTGCTTTGTTGACTGAATAGTGCTCTCAAGAAGCTGGGAAGAGCACAGAATACGTAACACTTTGTTTCTTCTTCAGGTATTCATCCAGTGGTTTAACAACCCAACAAAATGCATCAATAAATATGCAACTGCCTTCGAGAGAGACAAACTCCTATTTTAATAGCTTGGATCAAACGGACCTGATGGGATATTCATCCCCAAGGGCCAGTTCCGTGCCCATCATCCCCTCAGTGGGTCTAGAGGAAACCTGCATGCAAATGCCAGGGATTTCTGAAGTCAAAAGCATCAAATGGTGCAAAAACTCCTACTCTGCTGATATTGTCAATGTGAGTATTCCAGTCAGCGATTGTCTTATAGCAGAACAGCAAGAAGTGAAAATACTGCTAGAAACTGTCCAGGAGCAGATCCGAATTCTGACTGGTGCCAGGCGGTCAGAAGACTACGAACTGGCCAGCGTAGAAACCGAGGGCAGTGCGAGTGAAAACACAGCCTTTCTCCCCCTGAGTTCCACGGCCAAATCAGAACGAGAGGCCCAATTTGTCTTAAGAAATGAAATACACAGAGACCCTGCATTGACCAAGTGACCTGAGATGTAAGAATCTGTGCATTCTATGCTTTGCTCAACAGGAAAGAGAGGAGATTAAATACAAATTATTTATATGCATTAATTTAAGAGCATCTACTTAGAAGAAACCAAATAGTCTATCACCCTCATAGTGTTTTTTAACAAAATATTTTTTTAAAGGGAAAGAAACGTTTCAGGAGGGATAAAGCTTACCACTAAAGCTTTTGGGTAGAATTTTGAATACAATTTCATTTAGTCCCAACACTGTCCTCTTTGGCTCTCAGTAGACGCGGGCAATTCAGACTCTCAGCCCCACAGTGCCAGTGACCTCATGAAAAAGTGCTGGCAGTTACCCGGTTTCAAAGAGAAGAGACGTATCCCAAGGGTGGGCATGCCAGTGAGCAGATGGCCCTTGCCATTTGGCTTGCCAATCCCTAAATTTCTATTCACTCGACAGCCTCATCACAGGTTATGTCACGTCGACAAATGTAGTGTTTTCTATTTACTTTTTGAAGAATGGCACAAAGACTCTGGAAGGAGAGGGACAGGAGACAGAGGGAGTCATGGGGCAATCTTAGCCACTCTTACGTGCCAGCTTCCTCTGAAATTTGAAGGCACAGAATCTCAGAGGGAGGTAAGAAATTATTACAGAAAAAGAGACAAAAAACATCACACTGTCGTGTCACTAAAATCATGCTAATAGCTAATAGAAATGTTTTCGTTTGAGACCGTTTAGGGGCTCCAAAGGAGCACTTCTCAGTGTGTGTGCCTGTGTGTCTGGGCTTGCTCACTCGAGCACCGGTATGCTGTATGCACATATGTTCATCGTGCGTATGTGTGTGCATGTGTGTGCGTTAAGCTTGCTAAAATTTGTTCTGAAACATCAGGGAATCTAATATTCAGAAAAAATTTCCCTCTTAGATCTGTTCGCTTTAAATTTTTCCATTAAGTATAAAGTTCAGTTAGTAAATCAAGGTCACGTGCATGGTGGGGTCCTATAAAACTCTTGACAATGTCTAGACTATTTTCTGATGTGAATATTTTTGAGAGGAACAGCTATTGGCTCATTAATGATATCAGTATCACAAGGCGAGTTGGGGATGTGTATTTTGAATCATGCGTACTTCAATTATTTATACAAGCCAATGATCAAATTGATAGTTAGTTACCCTTTGTTTTCTCATTTTCCTCATTACTTTTTGTAGCAAGTCTACTACGCGTGGACCAAGACATTGGCTTCTGTGGTTAATATGGAAAGAATAAATTGTTGAAATTACAAAACCCAGCCTATTCAGTTCACAGGAAGCCCCCCAAAGAACAGTAAATTGTGTTGTATGTTCATTTGGAATAAAGCAATATTTTTACCACCGCTAAGGTGAACTGAAACTTCTGAAGATTTGTCTGTTTCATTTAGCCTTATTTTCACGGGGCATTCAAGGACATTAGTGTTCACATAACCAGTCTTTTTCCAATTATTGGTGGTGTTGAGTTGTTATGTTTACACTGTTTTAAATAAAAAGGCATAGTATTTGAAAGTATATAAAAGATTTCTTTTACTGAAGTTTCGGAAAACCTTGATTAAAACTTCCTGTGGAAGACTCACATTCCACTGAAAAGGAATGTAACTAACTATTTCTGAATCAAATATTGAATATACACAATTCTTAATTAAGGTTAAGCTGTTTCTGTTTAAAATACATTGCAAATTGCTCTCTGAGAACATTCTTTCTTTGATAATAGACATAAATAGACATAATGCCATACAGGGAAAATAAAGAACATTGTGTTCTTATCAACACTGTTTAGTGGAAATTCAAAGGTCTCAAATGTTGAAAACATTTTGGTAGAAATGCATTTTATATTTAACAAAAGCTTCATGGTGTTCCTTAGTTGTCCCACTATTGTTCCTTTGTTTTGAATATAGAGGTAATAATACTAGACTCTTAAAAGGGATTATTACAACTTTTTAATGTCTCAATTATCTAAATTCTCATTTAGAAATAGTATATCATTGGGAAAATTTTAGAAAAATGGTTTTAATTAACTGGTGTATAAAAACCCCATAACTTGCATATTCGATATGCTATTGTGTTGAAATTTATCACAATTATCAGACATTCACTGGAAGTCCTCCCAAGTCAACCTTGTCTTGGATTTTTCACTAAAATGCTACCTGTTGCATATCTAAACGGATTCATACAGGATCCACCTAATTAGGAGTTTGTGTATTTTGTGACTCACTGCAGTTATTTCTTTTTTAACATCTTTCACTGCAGTTATATTAATATATCTTTTGCTCTAAGGAGATCGAAGGTTGTCAATCAAACTTAAGTCCTGATCTGACCCCTTATTTTTTTTTTTAAAGTTGAACTATATATTATGTGATTATAAACAGCCTCGTGCGTTCTAAAATGTATGAAAGTTACACACATCCCCTGGCGGCCCGATGTAAAGTTTAGAGATAAAGTTATGTCCAAATTGATAGTAGAGACAAAAATCCTCCGTAAAGAACAGTTATTAATGGTCACTTTCAGTGGCCATTTGTCTCCTTTTGGAATGTGAAGCTCTCCTGTGAAAAGGGTCCACACTCAAAAAGCACCTCTTTGGGCACCAGCAGACAAGTGCTGATAGCATCAAGACTTTCAAAATTGATCTAACGTGGCCAACACCTGGAGTCATCGATACCTTGTCCTTCAAGTTCATGTGCCTACAGAGAAGTGTTTATTTCTACAAGACACTTTTGATTTTGCTTCATTTTCCCTGTATTTCTTATGTGAATAGGTATTTGGAGATTTGGTAATTAAGTTAGTTGCATATTCATTATTTACTGGAGAATGGATGTCACTCATTATTTTTCACTCTGCATCATCTTCTGATGTCTTTTTTTATAAAGTGTGTGTTATTCTGATTTGCCAGTGACTTCTATAGAATGCTGTTGTTCAAAATATATGAACAATTTTATGCTAATGAGAAATAGTGGAAATTATGTTGGAGAATTGGCATCTAAATTCTCTGATTTTTGTATGCACATTAAGTGCTCTATGTTTTACACTCTTGTCCAGTATCTACCTTGCTATGGGTGAAGGACTAAATATTTGTAGATAGATCAAATCTCCAATGATTTACATTATTTCCAAGCAGCAATAACAAGGTCCTCTGGAGGAGAAACAGTGCTATTTTCAGGACTCCACAATTACCCTGTTTTGATCATAACATATCAGGCCTACCAAAAAGAGAACAGAAGGGCCAAGCAGATTTCCAGAGAATGATCACTGGCTTCTGAATTGACTGACAGCTACAATTTGAGTGGGGCTTTTGGCGACTATAGCTAAAGCTCTCAATAACCAGGTCTCCACCAGAATATGCTTGACGTATGCAGCAGTCACTCACACTTACCTTGCAGTATGGTGCTATAGGAAACCATGACTCCCTAAGTGAGGGGGGATGGTGACTCCTTTGATTCCAGCCCTGTAAACCAGAAAATATTGCCCTTAGACAAGTGCTATGAAACATTTCCCAAATGAGTCTATAGTATACCTAGGAACACAGCAGGAGGGGTGGGGTTTTTATTTGAGCTTTTGGTATCCAGGAAACATTTTATATATAAAGAATACTTTTTAAATTATTATTCGATTGTATAGATTCAGTACAGTGTATTCAACGATAGCATGTCTGTACTCTGTTTGTACTTTAGTCTACAGAAATTCAGTCTTCATCCAAGAAAGACCAGCACAATGTTTCTGGGCTGTTCTCAATTTTAAATGCATCCCAATATGTCATGGGAAATGAGGCCTTTAAATAAGCTTTATCTCTTCCTCTTTTATTCTTTCTTTCCCTTTTAAAGAAATAGTGAGGGTAAAGGAAGAAATTCATTCCTTAAGATCAACATCATTCTCTCATGATAATCTGTTTCCTACTGTGACTACACACACACTTACATACATATATAAGTATATATGTAGGTATAAAATATATATGTATATTACATTTAGTTTGATTATTTTGGTGGCTTTATTTTTGCTTCATTTGACAGATATTAAAGTGATTGCCTCATGGAATGCCAATGAAATAATATCATTTAGAAATCAGCCAACTTGGCAATGTTTAGGTAATACAGGCATTTTCTAGTTTTTTCTCTTTCTAAGGTAAGCAGAAATATCCTTGGGTTGGAAAATTCAAAAGACCCTGGAGTAGAATGTCTGCTAGATTCTCTCTTAGAAACGGAGATTAAACTATGGGTATATATGATTACTGTCCCTATAGTGTATAATTTCAAATATATTTTTTTACAAATTTAACCATTAGATCTCTCAAAGGGGCCTAAACAGGTGTCTGACTTCTAGTGCCCACTGAACTCTAGTAAGGAGTTGTGGTAAGGGCAGAATGGTGGTGGGGAAACCACATGTTAATGTTGGATGCCCAGTGAAGATGTGAAGATACTAGCAGAGATGACCAGACTTAAAAGTACTAGGCCTCTAGTACTTTGATAACTTTTTGTCATAAAAACCTGTATTGATTGCATGTGTATTGTTGCCTATGAAAGCATTAATGATGCGACAGCAAATAATTCTTATTGTTGGAAATGAATTAGAAAATCTTTATATTGGAAGTTGTCTTTGTGAAAGCTTCTGATTTATGTATACATAATAGTAGCTCCATGACCCCATCTGTCAAATAAGGAGGATGATCTAGTTCATCTATGATTTCCCTTTCAAATTGGATGGAATGTTATCCAATCATTCCAACTCAGACTTTACCTCATAATTTGTCATCCAGTAACATAGCCCTTTGGAAAGAAAATGGCTGTAAGACTTCAAAATTATTAGAATCTGTATATCAACCTGTGAATGACTTACATTTATAATATTCCACTTAATTTCCATGGAGAAATAGACAGGATCCCTTTTGTGATTGTTGTTAAAGTAAATTTACCTAGGCCAGGTAATAAAGAAGAAGGGATGGCCAAGAAAATATCTAATTTCAAAGCTTGAGCATCAAAATTTGCCCCAGATTTTTGAGTATTTGCCACAGATTTTTAAACTGTGAACTTTTACTGAAGCCAGAGCAAAGGGTTCTGCAGAGAAGGCATGAGACCTTGAAGCTGTTCTCCTCTCACAGAAGCATATTTACTGATATTTTCAATTATTTGCATCTCAAACTTCTTAACATGAACTCTCCAATTAATAGTGAATAAATTCTCTGGAGACACTATTCACATTATAGTTGGAAATAATCCTATCTTTGGGGGACACAATAGACCAAAAAAATGCAGAGGTTACTTACTTAATTTTGGTTGTAATTGCTGTTTTTAACAAATTCGTATCTGTTGGCTCTTCCAGCAGCATCCTGAGTAGCATTAATTCTCCCATCTCTAATTTATCTTCATTGAGGGCAACATCTGAATTCCTAAGTATTTAATAAAACAACACAGAATGTTGAAAACCTCAATCAAAAACAGTACAGCTCTTTAAATTGTGTTGGTTTTTAAAGTTATACAGATTCCATATAGTTGTTTACAAAATTGAAATAGAAGGGAAAAAAATTCACATTTTCTTAACTTGTTTTTAATATATTTAGATGTCTGATAAACCGCTCATACAGCCTTGTTACACTTTACATTGATCTTTCTGAAATAAATTTAAATGTAAGGGCTTAAACAATCACACACACACACGCACAGCACAGTACACGTGGTGTGTTAAAACTCAATGTTGTACTCCTTTTCCTTAGATTTTTTCCTTTACAGGTCACCCAAGTATGTGACACTCCAAACTCTTATGACATGAAAGACCTTGATTTTAGATATGTTTCTTAGGAAATGCCTACAGCAAAAAAAAATATAGTGATCATCTTTTAAGGTTTGTTCTATATAGCCTGCTTTTGAATTTTATCTTTACCAATAAAAATCTGGAGAATAGATACATTTGTTCAAACTGAAACAAATGGAAGAATGGAAAACTTCCCTTAAAATCACTACACATTTTCCAGTAGCCAACGTATATATTTTAAAGATAATTAGTGGGAAATTAATTGGCTCTTTCTTACTTTTTCAAGGATGCAACTGTACACATTAAATCTAAATAAACAAATTCACTTCTTCTTAATATATTTGACCAATCATATTTTAAACAAAGAATGTAGATCACACAGAGAAGAATACATGCAAAACGGTCAGAATATTTTTAGTTGTCATTTAAAATAAATTTACCAAAACTGATCTTTTGTGCCTGTGATAATAATTTTGCTTCAAGGAGTGTATATGTATCTCCTTTACCTTCTTCCAAGAAAACATTTCAGAATGATGTCCACCAATGTGTGGGATATGAAGGCTATGGGAAATAATACGAGCTGCATGTCCCTTGACATCCTAGTAAAGTTCCATTACATCTGCACTTTGTTTCCAGGGAGAGAAATCATATTGCTTATTAAAAATTAAGAAGTGAATTTAATAGTCAATCTAGTAATAATCTTGACTTCACATAAGTTTACATATGTGGAGGAAATCCTTGACTATCATTTCCCTGTCATCCCTTTTCAGTAGCCTTTGATGAAGCTGGACACTCAGATTCCCTTAGGTTAGATTCTTACTGCATGTTCCTCTTATCTCACTTCTCTTTTATTAAACAGGGAATTTTCAGCTAAAATGAGACATTGATGTGACTTGGTAGGAAAAAATAGCTTTGTTCTTTGAGTTGTATCACTGGGGGAATAAACTAGGAACATTTCAAATGTGATTATAAGGTTCATGACTTTAACCAGTATCTTCTCATATACAGACATACCCCAGGGCCCTTTAATTTTCCTAATATTGTTAACAAACTTTTCAACCTTATTATTGTTTTTTACAACAGCATTTTCCATTTTTTAAGAGACAAAGACAAAATCATCCATTCACATAAAAAAACAAAACAATAAGTAAAACAAAGCAATCATCCTTTAAACAATGACCAAAATACAAACCAATAACAATATTTGTAAAGGCTTCAAGTAAAATACTGAGTAAAAATCAAATCAAATCTAAGGTTAAAATAATGTAGAGAAATACTGGCAAATAGTTTGCATAATACGGTTTTTTCATAATTCTTCTGCATAAGTGGACTCTTCTTTCCATAATAATATTTAATGTTTTAGAACTTCTACTGGGCATTAATTATACTATTTAGTATATTTAAATGTGCAAACATTTAAATATACTAAAATGTCCACTTTGCCATTTCTTCTAACGTGACACAAAGTTTATGAAAATTTGTGTAGATAAAAAGATAGAAAAAACTAGGGAGAATTATAAAAAGAAATTATTATCTATTAACCTCTCCTTATTTTCTCATTGACACTCACTGACACCTTTCACTGAATGCTCCCATATTTTAAGCTAAACACAGAGGAAGCTACTGAATCAATTACGGAGGCAGATGCAAACATATTTTGAGAATTAAAATGTCTGATACACAGATACAAGGAGTTGCAGTCTTCCTTGGATGCAAATAAAGCTGAAAAGTACCGTATAGCACAGAGTTTGAGAAATGGGGAATTATTTTGATTTAAAAAATATTTGTTCTGCAGAGTCCATTACAGCTAAAAAAATGAATAAGCATCACTGTGAGTCTTTTCTCCATTGAAAAAGAAGAGTTAGGCACATGATACCGTGAATAGTTATACAACAGAAAGATTTAACTAATACATTTCTTTTTGCTTTGCTTTATCATCTTACTTTAAAAATAATGTTACTGAAAGTGTGAAAAATAAGAAAATAATCGGCATGGATTCAACTATGCTAAGACCATAGTAAGTAGTGTCTTTAATATACTTTCTTCTCATTTTTCAATATATATGTATATATCATATATACATATGTATATATATGTATATATCACCATTATTTTCCTACTGTGGTTTATTATAACTTTAAAAATAGTATATCATACTATACCATGGTAAACATTTAATTTAAAGGCTAAATTCCAATTTGTTCTCTTATGACTTATTTAGACATTCTATTATTATTTGAATTATTCAAATATAATTATATATAAGAAATATAATTATTATTTAAATTGCTTCCATTCATTCACTACCCTAAATAATTCCACAATTAATATTAAAATACACATTATTTACTCTTCCTTTCTTTTGAAAGGAAACTGTGGGTCCATGCACAAGTGTCTTAGGGTCTGTATACCTTCAAAATTGTAAGTAATGCTTGTGTATAGGTCAGTATGTACATTCTTTGGTAGGGGGAGGAGGTCTATCAGTAAAAATTTTTATAAGGTTAATAAGGAGACCTGTGAACTTCACTGGTTAAGAATAATTTTTTGAAATAATGTCTTGGTTACACATTATAAGAAATTGTATAGCTGGGTTAATGAGTATGGAGTTTTTTGCCTTCTTTTTTTTTTACTTTGTTTTTTTTTTAGAGCAGTTTTAGGTTCACAGCAAAACTGAGAAGAAGGTACAGAGAGTTCCCATATACTTCCTGCCCCCCACATGCATAGCCTTTCCTATTATCAACGCCCCCACCAGAGCAGTACATTTGTTACAACTGAAGACCCTACATGGGCGCATTATAGTCACCCAGTATTCATAGTTTACCTTATAGTGCACTCTTGTTATTGTACCTTCTATGGGTTTTAACAAATACATAATGACATGTATTCACTATCATGGTATTATACAGGGATTTTCACTGCCCTAAAAATCCTCTGTTCTCTACCTACTCATTCCTCTCTCCTCTGCCACTCTGCAGCAACCACTGATCTTTTTTACTGTCGCCATAGTTCTACCTTTTAGTATGGCCACTTTGAAAATTTATTTTAGACGTTGCTCAATTGATTTCTGGAAGTGGTAATATATGCAGTTTTAACATCACCTGAATTTTTTATTTTGCTTATCAGTATAACTGTAATTGGTTTAGATCTAATCAGAAATGCATCATTTTAATGAAGCTTAATTTTAACTTCTAATTACAAAAAATGTTACAAGTTTACACAAAAAATATATAAGAAGAAAAATTTAAAAACACCACAGGAGATAACCACTATTAACATTTGAGTATATTCCCTTCCAATATTTTTAGTTGAATAAATATACACATTCCATATTTTAAAAATTGGAGTCATCTAATATTTAAAATATTTTGTCCTGCTTTATTAACTTTACATATGGTCTCTAATAATTTCCTCAGTTTATAAAGTATCTTCACACATAACATTTCTAATGGTTACACAAGCCATTATATGGATGAAGCACATTCATATTTTCAAAGAGTGAGTCCTTTAAATATCATATATACTATTTGAGTTTTAAATGTTTACCTACCTTTGACTTGTGTGTTTCAACACTGTATATACACATATATGCATTAATGGCTTTTTGGCATTAGCATATTTCTATGTAGAGATAGAAACAGATATTGTGTTCTCTCACGGTATTAATTTTGTTTTTTTGTAGCAACCTGCTTGATGGATTTTGATCATGAAAATCATAATATTTTGCTAATGTAGACAGCTGGATTAAAAGACATAAGCCCTAGAGAAACCTCTGTACAGCTGACTATATTCACATCTCCCAATTCATACTCAAAAAACTGAGCATTAAAGGAGACAATGATTTAAAAACTGTCATCACCTTTGGAACCTGGAAGGAGTGACATAAAAGCAAACCATTATAAAGAATTGAGAATATATGTCCGGCACTAGATGTTTTACATATATTAACTTATTTATTCTTCATAATAACCCTATGAGGTAGATATAAATATGATCCCCATTTTAAAGATAAGGAAACCAAAGCATAGAGAAGTTAAGAGACTTGCCCAAAGTTTCCCAGATAACAAATTGTAAGAGGCTGGACTTCAAACCAGAGTCCTTGAAGAGTTACCCTTTATTTTCTAACCTCTATCATTATCTTTCTTGAGGAATTTCTGATAATCATAGTTCAAATGTTCAAGACAGTGTAGACTCTCCAAGGCTAAGTGAGGATGATCCTGACCCTAGTTCACCAAACTCAGATAGGCTATAACCAGTGCTAGAAAAGAGGGCAGAGCATAGCACTAATGAATGGGAACTGCACCCAATTTTACGGGTTATTTGAAATTCTCACATACAAAGTGCAGTGATCAGATATTTAGCAAAATCGCTATTTCTTATCCCAAATATGACAGACAGTAGTGCTAGGAAGGAAGCCAGAAGGATCATATGTATGGCCATGGCTACACCCACTCTTTTCATCAAGTGAAGACTGTGTACAAAATGGTGATCCTCAGGTCATCTGCTTCAACAAAGCAAGAGTTAGTGTGTGGTTGAACGTTCGTGTCCATTCACTTCAAGGCACCACACCATGGAAATATCATTATAAATGTGTGTGTGTGTGTGTGTATTTTTTTTTTCTTTTGCCTACCCGATCCTTTATGCAATTCAACATACAAGGTGACACCAAGATAAGTCAAGTGAAGTTCCGATTTGGGTGCCTCCATCTCCCTCCCCTAAATCCAGATTCAGTGGCTGCCAAAGCCAGAAGGGGCTTAGGGTAGGGTGTATGTGGTTAATAGAAGAAATACGGAAGATTCATTCAATCTCTGCCACACACCAACCATTATTAGGCAGACACAAGCCCTAGAGAAACCTCTGCATGGTCAAGGCAGAGAGACCACCAAATATCTCAACAGGGGCATTGTGAAGCAATTTGTAGGGAAAAACGAAGGTGAAATATACAGCTTTTAATAGGCAGAGGTCATGACTTTTCAAAACGAGACTTGCTCTAATGTTGCACCTTAGAAATTATCAGCTATTATATCAAAATAAGAAAATTTACACTCAGAAATGAGATAAAAGACTAAGAGCAATGGCTGAAAGTCAGTAAAAGAGAAAACACATTATATAATAAAGTCAAGAAAAAAGTTATTTAAAGAAGAAATAGAGCACAACTGAAATCTGGCAGAATTAGTAAATAGGGAAATTAGCAATGTAAAAAGAGGCCCCAATAGTACTTGAGTTAAAAAAGCAGGAAGCAAATTTCCTACTCTTTCTCCCTAAGATATATTATTTGTTCCAAAGCTTAAAAAAAAAAAACAAATGGAAAGTAACGTTTTTAAATGTTAAAAAACAAAAATAATTCTACTCTCTTCTAAATAACAGGTGTCAAAGAGGAAATAAAAGTTTCAGTTAAAATTCAGAGTATAAAAAGCAAGACATAAAAAATGTTTAAAACTAACCAAGGCTGAACTCAGTGGTATCTGCAGAGCCTTGGATGAATTCAACATTAAACAAGAAAGATGTGTTTAAATTAAGAATTCAACTGAGAAAGTTA
This sequence comes from Neophocaena asiaeorientalis asiaeorientalis, assembly GCF_003031525.2. Taxonomy (NCBI): domain Eukaryota; kingdom Metazoa; phylum Chordata; class Mammalia; order Artiodactyla; family Phocoenidae; genus Neophocaena; species Neophocaena asiaeorientalis. The sequence continues at coordinate 4,757,089 of NW_020172724.1, forward strand.
GAAAGTAATATAATGCACTTAAAAAAAAGTCCCATAAACATTTGGATCACAAAACCTTTTATCTTCCTAAGTACATTTAGTCTCTCATTAATGTTTAGCAGAATTGTCTTTGGGTAATTGCTATTTGCTATATCACTTATAAATATGTATGCAAAAAACCCAAATGAAATGCTTACAAATGGATTATACTCACATAATAAAAATTACCATGACAGCATAAGGTTTATTTTAGCAATTTAAATATATTTTAATATTAATGTATTTAGTAACATGATTTATTTCCATAAATAGGAAAAAAATCAGATATGATTCCATTTATATTCCTGAAAAAAGCATTTTGTTAATTAAGGGGAAAAAAACCCACTTCCTTAACAATGCAAAGTCAATGGTCAGTATTAGACATAGCAATTAAACATCAGATTCATCTTCCTTGAAGAACAAGGTCACTTTTTCACTATTAACAAAGCTAACATAGATGAACATTATCTAGCAATAAGAATAAGAAAATAAAGTAGGTATAAATATGGCAAACATAGAGTCACAAGGATCTGAAAAAAATTCAGAAGTCAACAGAATGATACTATAAACAATTTCAGTAATAAGCCTGTAAGCAAAATAGAACGGCTAGAAAATATAAGCTAAATAAGATCCTATTTGCAATATTAACGTAAATATACATTACCTTGAAATAAATCTAAGGGAACTACCAAATAAAATAGCATTAATGAATAGTTAAATAAATGGGAATATAATTTTTTTCTTCATGGGAAAACTTCATATTTTAAACTTCTCAAGAATTTCTAGTTTCATTTATAATTATAATGCAATCAAATAAAATACATAGTAGGAATATTTTGGAGAATACATGAATGAGAACAGCCGAAAGTAGTCTGGAAAATAAAACTATATGGAAAAAATAGGGACAGTTTATTATAAAATCAAAGATGTTATGATGCTTTAATTGTTAAACCTTAGTGTATTGATGCAGGTGTAAAGAGAAATACAAGCAACAGCCCAGAAACGAACTCAGAAATTTTAAAACATGAAAAGAAATGAAGGACATTTTAAATTATAAATTCACTTTGTTCAAGAAATGTTGCTAGAAAACTGTCTAGTTTAAAAAGGGAAATATAGGTCCTTACCTCATACCACATACTATAATAAATTACTGATGAAATAAAGAGTTAAATGTAACAGATAAGCCATAAAAAACCGAGAAGAAATGTAGTTGGTCAAGAACTTTCTAGGAATGAAAGCAAAGAGGAAACCCAAAATTGGATTCAATTTACAGAATAAAAATTTAAATGGATATTTATAAAAATATAAAGTATATGATGAAATTGGAACAGTATTTATGGCATATGTTACAAAAGTTTACTATCTTAAAGAGCTCTTAAAAATAAGAAAACAACACCCAAATATTAATTATTTCAACAAATCTGAACTGATGCCTATTATATACTAGGTGGTGTTCTAGATGGTAGCAATGAACAAAATGACAAAATGTGATGCCTCAGTGAGGACAATATATAGTGGAAATATGAGCAAATGGCAAGAACATGAATATCTGCACACCTACGCACCCAGCCACCCACATGCACACAGACAGAAAGAATGGCAGTGTGTGTATGATATTATCTTTTATGGCTGAAATATTTCATAATAGAAGTTATATACAGAAAATTACATGAGGATTTATGTATAAGAATATTTGCTACAGCTTTATTTAAAATAGGAAATAAATTCAAAAGGTTAAACAAATCATGATATTTTATATAATGATGACATTTTATTAAATCCTGTAAAGTTGAAATACTCTTAGATATTTTTCCCAGTATTACAGTAAATTAGGATATAGGATAAAATTGACTTGTAATTTGATAACAAATAATAAATTTATACACCATGCATTCCTTCCCATATTCTTCCTACATATACATACATACATGAGTAAAACAAAACGAATAAAAGCAAGTGAAAGATACCCCAAAATGCAGCTCCAGAGAAATGCTTAAATTACGATACAACTGTAAGAGGGATCGTATTGCATTATTAAATACGATGCTTTCAGAGAATATTGATTGCTTTAGAAAATGTTCTCAATAAAAGCTATTGGAAGAAAATATTAAGATATTAACAATGGTTATTTCTGTGTGGTAAGATGTTGAGAATTTTATACAATTTTCAACATGCTCTATTTTTTTTAATAATGGATATGTTTTACTTTTATCCTCAGAAGATGTTAAAAATAATTTTCAACAGTCTAATTTATGAAACCCAATTCAATATTTCATAAAAAAGTAATCGTTTTGCTTCCTATCCTTACAATCCTAATTAGTACATTGTTTTACGGTGTTTTCTTTGAACGGATTTGCCTTTTAGTTTTTGGCCTGCCTCTCTGGTTTGATTAACTGGGGCTTCTGTTCTGCTTCTCTGCATCACAACTGAGTGTTATATAGGAAGCAAAAAAAGCAGGACAATATTATTATATTCCCCCCCGAGGCTTCCTATTTTCCAGAGGTTAGACATATTGGCTCAACAGCACCAAGTCGCTGTACCAATTTCTCTCTCATTTCCCTTACACCCAGGGGCAAATGGCAACTTTCTTGTCTGTCACTTTCCAACTCAGGAAGCTGATGCGTATTTTTCTGTTATTTAAAACTTGACAGATAGCTCCCAGCATCAAACCATCAATGAAAACTGCTGGCCTCTGGCGGGGAAAGAGCAGTATAAGCTTTCAACATTCTAGTAGCTTAGAATGGATTTGGGGTGGTTCAAAAGTTTCTTTAAAATCATATGTGATACTGAGCTGGTTCACAGAATTCTATTTGTCATCAATAAAATGACATTAACAATACCTGCTCCCCAAAGCAAAGGTAAAATGTGTATTTATGTCCTTTGATAACATGATGTTTGATGACAGAGAAAGCAGAGAGGGAGTCGGTCATCAAGTACCAGAGCCTATGTGACATAAGAGAAAAAATACTGTCCTGCTAACCATGCTGTTTTCTTTGTGGTAAGGAAGAACACAGGCCTCACCCTGTGAGCCCACTTACTTCTCCCTTAAAAACCATGGTGACCAAGTGTTTCCTGTGCAGAGACATTGGGTGGACAGAGTGGGTGAAATAATTCTCCACACAGATATCCCCCACATGTAAACACATTCATGTGTTTTTGACCTCCTTTCCTGCCCTCCCTTCCTTAGGCATCTATTGAGTGCTACGTGTGAGAGCAATTCTAAAAGCAGGATATACAGGGGCAAACAAAACAGACAAGGTCCTTCCTCTTCTTGGGCTAGAGTTCTATGAGGGAGATAGACAATAAGTAAGCAATTAAATAATCTAACTTCAGCTTGTGATTTAAAAACCTAAGGAAATAAGGAGTAGATGAGTGGGAAAGGAGGGGAAGGAGCTATTTTAGACAGTGTAATTGGAAAAAACACCTCTGAGATGATTCCATACTGAGTACCGAAAAGGAGTCACCCAAAGACCTGGGCAAGGACAACGCAAGTAGGAGGAACAGCAAGTGTGAGGCTCTGAGGTGGGAGAAAGGTTGGCAAGCTGGTACAGGAAGGCCAGAGTGTCTGTAAGAGAGTGAGCTAGGATGAGCTCAAGGAGATGGTCACAGAGGACAGGCTAGCACAAGCCATATCACATAGGGTCTTATAAGACAGAGTATGGAGTTTTTATTTTAAGGGCAACAAGGCATCATCAGAGAGTCTTAAGAAGAGGAGAAGTTTGTTCAGATTTTCTTTAAAAAGATGACTTTGGTGTAGAAAATGGCTTCAGGGTGGTAAGAATAGATGAAAGAGATCATGATGAGAGGCTGATGGAATAACACAGGTAAGAGATGATGGATGGTTGGTTGGACTGGGGTGTGTGATAACAATTACACAAAGACCAGGGGAAAAACGATGATTTGTTTAGTATTTTACATTAATAGTGGGATTTCTCATGCTTTATCTGTAATAATCTTTAAAGTCCCTTCCAACTCTAAAAGTCATAAAGGTTAATCATTTATGATCTTAGGGGAGTTCAACAATAACTTTTCATTCTCTAAAATCATTATAATATATTTGATAATGGAATTGCAACCTCTATATCTATCTCAGTATATATCCATTTTAAAATGTTTTCAAATTTTTAATTTCAGAGAACTACTCAGTGAATATTAGACATTTTTGCTGTTTCAGATGCTAGAGATCAATTTTTAGATTGGAATTAGGTGTTTTTAACTTATAGCTCAAATTGTGTTTTCAATCCCATACTCTTCGGAGCTAGCATGCATGGCTGGCTTCCGAGCCAGGATAAGTCTGAAGTGATGATAATCTGTGTAAGAGAGCTGACTGTTGTGACATGGGTAATAAAGGTAATATTGAGGAGCAAAATTTAAGATTCCTCCTTTACTGTCCTAAACAACTGATGCTTTGCAAAAATTATATGATGATCCTTTAAACTGTGACCAACATTTATTCATTCAACAATTTGGTAAGACACTGGTTAATAAAATAGAAATGGTCCTAACCTTCACTGCTTATAGTAACTTTCTGAGACAAAAAAATTAATAAAGAGACAAATATGTGTGTGTGTGTGTGTTGACAAGTGTCATGAAGGATATGAATAGGCCATGACGGCACAGAGCAGGGGTGATTTGGCGCCCACTTATGAAGATGTTTATGAAAGGCCTCCCTCTGGAGGACATATTTAAGCCCACACATGCTTCAGCCATGTGAGGTGTAGTGGGGGCAACATTCCACGCAAGGGAAATTACATATACAAAATTTCTTAGAGAAGAAAAGGCTTTAGCAGTTCAGGGAAGAGAAAGAAGGCCAAGGAAGCTACAAATAGGTAAGTGAACCTCTGAAGAAAAGTCAGGAGTTAGATCAGAGTAGAGATAGGATTGGTATTAAAACTTTCTAAATCCTGTATTTGTCCCTATTATCCCATTCATAGTTCCCAACTCTGACAGCATCTCAACTACCTGGGAATTAACAGTGTTAACAAGTCAATCATCTCCTTTGAGTATTTGCACTAAGATGGATTCCAAAACAGGAAAATTGTTTTGACACTATATTAGAATGGGTCGTAAATTTGAATGGAAATGATTAAGTCTTTTAAAGAAAGAATCACCTTAAGTGGCTGCATTAATTATTGCCATTAGAACCATTAAGGTGACTAAAAACTTGTTTATACTAATGGATATATGGAGCACTTTTTCTTTCTTAAGTATCTTCTCATTAGTCAGTTCTCAGAGGAAGCAGAAATGGTTCCAGATATTCTTTGTGAACAAAAGTTGGGAAGAAAGAGCTACTAAACTTTTATTAAATACCTACTTTATAACAGTACTAAAACTAGGGGGTAAATTTTCAAAAATTAATTCATGTCATTTTGGGGAGAGCTATTATAAACTCATCAGTAAAATATGTGTTTATAGCAAGTGAATGTCCCCTGTTAAGAAAACATCAGGCATTTTGTCTTTGAGTTCTGGACTTCCTTCTTCCCTTGAGTAGAATTTTCAGAATCTTGGCCCCTGAAGGGATGGGGATGACTTTCCAGGGCAGGGTGGGCAAGTGTTGAAAGCTTTGATGGTGGAGGGAGGGGGTGTGCAATCTGAGAAAAGCCTCTCAAATTAGAAGGCAGTATTTTGGGGGTGCATAGAGGCAGCAGAGTACCCATCAGCCACAGAGTACCCCACAGGAGTCAGGATCTCAGACCGATAAAAGCTGCTTGGATGTCTATGAAGGTTCAGCTCTTAGCCTGTGTGTCCACTGCGTCACATGAGGTCAGCAGAGAGCAACTCGGTGAGGGTCAGTGCTATGAGAACTCCCAGATCTGATATAATATCCTATGTGAAATCATGTAACAAGAAAGAATAGAATTTCAGAGGACCAAAGCCTGGGACTTTCTCATGATTTCATAGATTTGACCCATGGCATTGTTTCATATATAACCCAAAGAAGGAAAGGAAAGCACTGAAGAATTACTGTGCATGGACTTCTCTTTGACCTTGGGAAGTGACGATATGAAATGGTATATTTTTTTAACAAAGTATATTAAAAATGAAAATATATATTATAAAAATGTCTTATACTTTGTGTATTATATAATTAATAGCTAATATACACCTATATTAAATATTTACTGCAATCCGATAAAGAAGATATTATTATACCCACTATAAAGATAAGGAAACGAAGACTCAAAGATAGTTCATGACTTGCCAAAGATTATATATATAAGTGTCAAAGTGAGGACTGAAACTAAGACCATTCTCTCTACCTCTCCCCGCCTTCTAAATATATCTACATACACATAGAGAGATACATACATAAATATATCCATAGGAAAATATATACATACAAACATAAACAAATATCTGTAGTCTTTACATCTCTATGACCCTTTCCCTCTCTCCCTGTAATTCTCTCTCTCCTTTTCTCTTTATCTTCCTCAATGGATGCCTTTCTTTATATCCCTCTGTTCAGATGCAACTGAAACTATTGAGTATCCTAGTTTGCCCACATATTCTCTTTGAACGTACAAGGTAAAGTTTCAGGGGAGGGATAGATTTTTCTGAATAATAAAGAAACAAAAATTTTTAGTTTTGAAGGGACAGCCTGGGATGAAAGAGAAGAGTTTTGTAAGGAGGGGAAGAAAATATGAGGAGCACTGAGAGAGGGAGAGCAGAGAGAGACAGAGAAAACAGAAGACAGAGAAAGTGGGGCAGCAGGAGCGTGACTCTGTGTGTGAAGGGAATGGGACTCTAAGAAGAGTCTTAGTCACTTGAGAACATTCTTACATCAGCAAATGGCTAATACATTTTTAGAATAGGGATATCTGAGATTAAATGCAAACTTACATCCCACTCTGTGCTGTAATTGTTCATTGCCGCCCTCAAACTATAAGTTTGCCCATGACAGTCCCTGTTTTAGAACCAAAATCCCACATCCCAAGAAATCCCTCAGTCTCAGGTAAATTGGTCTCCTCTGTAATATTCTTTCCAGAGACCACTGGCTCCAGTCTGATTATGGGAAAATATCAAACCCACATAAATATAGGGATAGTCTGTATACTGTATATATTTTGTTCAATGCCACTCAAAAATTTCAAGGAAAAAAAAGATTGAGTAATTGTCACATATTAGGTGAGACTAAGGAGACAAAATAATGAAATAAAACATAGTGTTTGGTGTTGAACTGTGTCCCCACAAAATTCATATGTTGATGTCCTAACCCCCAGTGCCTCAGAATGTGACTGGTTTTAGTGATAGGATCTTTAAAGAGGTAATTAAGGTTAAATGAGGTCATTAAAGTGGGCCCTAATCCAATAAAACAGGAGCCCGTTTGAGAAGAAATTATGATACAGACACACATAGAGGAAAGACCATGTGATGACAGAGGGAGAAGATGGTCATCCGCAAGTCAAGGAGAGAAGCCTCAGAAGAAATCAACTGTTGACACCTTGATCTTGGACTTCTAGCCTCCAGAACTGTGAGACAACAAATTTCTGCTGTTCAAGCCACTCAGTCTATGGTACTTCGTTATGGTAGTTCTAGAAAATTAATACACAAACTGTCCTGGATTGGATTTTGGAGCTAAAGACATTAGTAAAAAAAAAAAAAAAAAAAATTGGAGAAACCTGAATATAGTCTGTAATTTACTTAATAGTACTGTGTACATGTTAATTTTTTAGTTTTGATAAATGTACCAGATGTTAAGATGGAAGATGTTAACATTAGGGGAAACTAAGTGAAGAGGATATGAGAACTCTCTCTAGTACCTTCAATTCTTTTGCAAGTACATAACTACTTTAAAGTAAAAAGTTAAAAAAAAAATCAAAGCACAAAGACAAAACATGCATAAGGCAGGACATCTCAGAAACAAACCAAAAATATATACAAAAACCTAGCCTCATTGTTAAAAAGGAGAATAGAAGAGACATGTTGAGATGAAATCAGGGAGAAGATATAGTGGCATAAGGATCAACACACTGAAGACTGAACCCAGGATCCTAACCCTCACCTATGTTTCCTATATCAGTAAAGAGATCATTCTCTTGGTTTTTATACACATTCTATTCACCACCAGGATAGGTCACTTCAAACACCTAAATGTTTCTCTTCTGCAAGTATTTCCCCTTTTATGCTGCTAAGAAAATGGTGGTGGTGATGATGTTTGTGATGATGATGGTGATGATTGTTGTTAGATACTTGTACCCTCCCATCCACAAGGCTCAGAAGGCATGTTGGACCTCATGTTGTGAACTCAAGTTGTACAAGAAAATTAACAATAGTTTGATAGTTCTGTCCTTCCACAGTGTCTTTCATTGTGCTTTGGATGAGAAAAAGCACCCCATATCCTTTACAGGGCCTGTAAGTCCTTCACAATTAGACTTCTATTTCTTGAGCCTCATCATGGGACAGGCTTGCTCTCTGTTTCTGCATTGCAATACATGCTCACTAAGCATGTGTTAATCAGTGAATAAATGAAAAATTGGTAAAAGAAAGTATTTGAACGCACAACTTAAATTCTACTGCGATCAGTCTCTTCAGCAAGTGGTATTGGGAAAGTTGGACAGCTGCACATAAATCAATGAAGTTAGAACACACCCTCTCACCATACACAAAAATAAACACAAAGTGGCTTAAAGACTTAAACATAAGACATGACACCATAAAACTCCTAAAAGATCATAGGCAAAACATTCTCCGACAGATCTTACCAATGTTTTCTTAGATCAGTTTCCCAAGACAAAAGAAAAACAAAAACAAACGGGACCTAATCAAACTTATAAGCTTTTGCACAGCAAAGGAAACCATAAACAAAACAAAAAGACAACTTACAGAGTGGGAGAAAATATTTGCAAACAATGTGACCAACAAGGGCTTAATTTCCAAAGTATTCAAACAGCTCATACAACTCAACAACAAAATAACAACCGAACTGAAAAATAGGCAGAAGACTAAACAGACATTTCTCCAAAGAAGAAGTACAGATGGCCAATAAGCACATGAAAAGATGCTCAACATCACTAATTATTAGAGAAATACATATCAAAACTACAATGAGGTACCACCTCACACTGGTCAGAATGGCCAGCATTAAAAAGTCTACACATAGGGTTTCCCTGGTGGTGCAGTGGTTGAGAGTCCGCCTTCTGATGCAAGGGACATGGGTTCGTGCCCCGGTCCGGGAAGATCCCACATTCCGCGGAGCGGCCGCACCCGTGAGCCATGGCCGCTGAGCCTGTGCGTCCAGAGCCTGTGCTCCGCAATGGGAGAGACCACAACAGTGAGAGGCCCGCATAACGCAAAAAAAAAAAAGAAGTCTACACATAACAAATGCTAGATAGGGTGTGGAGAAAAGGGAACCCTCCCACACTGTCGGTGGGAATGTAAGTTGGTGCAGGCACTGTGGAAAACAGTATGCAGGTTCCTCAGAAAACTAAAAATACAATTACCATATGATCCAGCAATCCCACACCTGGGCATATATCCAGACAAAACTGTAATCCAAAAAGATACATGCACCCCTATATTCATAGAAGCAATGTTCACAATAGCTAAGACATGGAAACAACCCAAATGTCTGTCAAAAGACAAACGGATAAAGACGATATGGTAATATACACAATGGAATACTACTCAGCCATAAAAAAGGAAATAATGCCATTTGCAGTAACATGGATGCAACTAGAGATTATCATACTAATTGAAGTAAGTCAAAAAGAGAAAGACAAATGCCATAGGATATCTTATATGGAATCTAAAATATGACACAAATGAACCTATCTATGAAACAGAAACAAAATCAAGGACATAGAGAACAGACCTGTGGCTGCCGAGGGACAGGGGGTTGGGGAAGAGATGGAGTGGGAGGTTGGGGTTAGCAGATGTAAGCTTTTGTACATGGAATGGATAAACAACGAGGTCCTACTAGATAGCACAGAGAACTACATTCAATATCTTATGATAAACTGTAATGGAGAGGAAGGACCTTCAAGATGGTGGAGGATTAAGAGGTGGAGATGACCTTCCTCCCCACAAATACATCAGAAATACATCTACATGTGGAACAACTCTAACAGAACACCTACTGAATGCTGGCAGAAGACCTCAGACCTCCCAAAAGGAAAGAAGCTCCCCACGTACAAGGGTAGTGCAAAAGAAGAAAGAAAAAGCAGAGACAAAAGAATAGGGATGGGACCTGCACCTCCGGGAGGGAGCTGTGAAGGATGAAAAGTTTCCACACACTAGGAAGCCCCTTCACTGGTGGAGATGGGGGGATGGGCCAGTGGGGAGCTTTGGAGCAATGGAAGAGATTGCAGCAACAGGCGTGCAGAAGGCAAAACGGAGAGATTACCACACAAAGGATCAGTGCCAACCAGCACTCACCAGCCTGAGAGGCTTGTCTGCTCACCCATCAGAGTGGGTGGAGGCTGGGAGCTGAGGCTTGGGCTTCAGAGGTCAGAACCCAGGGAGAGGACTGGGGTTGGCTGTGTGAACACAGCCTGAAGGGGGCTAGTGCGCCACAGCTAGCCAGGAGGGAGTCCAGGAAACAGTCTGGAACTGCCTAAGAGGCAAGAGACCATTGTTTCAGGGTGCACCAGGAGAGGAGATTCAGAGCACCACCTAAAAAGCTTCAGAGGCAAGCACAAGGCATGGCTATCAGCGCAGACACCAGAGACGGGCATGAAATGTTGAGGCTGCTACTGCAGCCACCAAGAAGCCTGTGTGTAAGCACGGGTCACTATCCACACATCCCCTCCCAGGAGCCTGTGCAGCCTGCCACTGCCAGCATCACGTGATCCAGGGACAGCATCCCCAGGAGAACACAAATCACACCTCAAGCTGTTGCAACACCACACTGGCCTCTGCCACTGCATGCTCACCCCACGTTCTATACCCTTCCCTCCCCTGAGCCTGAGTGAGCCACAGCCCCGTAATCAGCTGCTCCTTTAACCCCCTCCTGTCTGGATGAAGAACAGATGCCAGAGGGTGACCTACTTGCAGAGGCAGGGACAAATCCAAAGCTGAACAACAGGAGCTGTGCAAACAAAGAAGAGAGAGGGAAGTCTCTCCCAGCAGCCTCAGGAGCAGTGGATTAAATCTCCACAATCAACTTGATGTACCCTGCATCTGTGGAATACCTGAATAGACAACGAATCATCCCAAACTGAGGAGGTGGACTTTGAGAGCAACTACAGACTTAGGGTTTGCTGTATGCTACTGACTAGTTTCTGATTTTTATGTTTATCTTAGTATAGTTTTTGGCACTTATTATCATTGGTGCATTTGTTTATTGGTTTGGTTGCTCTCTTTTTAAAAAAATTAAATTATTTTTTATATTTTTATTTTAATAATTATTTTTTAATTTTTAATTTTAGTAATTTATTTTATTTATTTATTTTCTTTCTTTCTTTTTTTTTCTCCCTTTTCTTCTGAGCTGTGTGGCTGACAGGGTCTTGGTGCTCCAGCCAGGTTTCAGGCCTGAGCTTCTGAGGTAGGAGAGCAGAGTTCAGGACACTGGACCACCAGAGACCTCCCAGCCCCACATAATATCAAGCAGCGACTGCTCTCCCAGAGGTCTCTGTCTTAATGCTAAGGCCCAGCTACACTCAATGACCAGCAAGTTCCAGTGCTGGACACCCCATGCCAAACAACTAGCAAGACAGAAACACAACCCCACCCATTAGCAAAGAGGCTGCCTAAAGTCATACTAAGTTCAAACACACCCCAAAACACACCACCAGACATGGTCCTGTGCACCAGAAAGACAAGATCCAGCCTCATCCACCAGAACACAGGCACAAGTTCCTTCCACCAGGAAGCCTAAACAACGCACTGAACCTTACCCACTGGGGGCAGACACCAAAAACAATGGGAACTACAAACCTACAGCCTGTGAAAAGGACACCCAAACACAGTAAGTTAAGCAAAATGAGAAGACAGAGAAATACACAGCAGATGTTGGAGCAAGGAAAAAACCTGCCAGACCAAACAAAGAAAGATGAAACAGGCAGTCTATCTGAAAAAGAATTCAGAGTACTGATAGTAAAGGTGATCCAGAATCTTGGAAATAGAATGGAGAAAATACAAGAAATGTTTAACAAGGACCTAGAAGAATTAAAGAGCAAACAAACAATGATGAAGAACACAAAAAATGAAATAAAAATTCTGTAGAAGGAATCAATAGCAAAATAAATGAGGCAGAAGAACGGATAAGTGACCTGGAAGATAAAATAGTGAGAATAATTACCACAGAGCAGAATAAAGAAAAAAGAATGAAAAGAATTGAGGACAGTCTCAGAGACTTCTGGAGCAACACTAAATGCACCAACATTCGAATTATAGGGGTCTTAGAAGAAGAAGAGAAAAAGAAAGTGACTGAGAAAATATTTGAAGACATTATAGTTGAAAACTTGCCTAATATGGGAAAGGAAATAGTCAATCGACTCCAGGAAATGCAGAGAGTCCCATACAGGATAAATCCAAGGAGAAACACGCCAACAAACATATTAAACAAACTATCAAAAATTAAATACAAAGAAAAAATATTAAAAGCAGCAAGGGAAAGCAACAAAATCATAAAAGGGGATCTCCATAAGGTTAACAGCTGATTTTTCAGGAGAAACTCTGCAAGCCAGAAGGGAGTGGCAGAACATATTTTAACTGATGAAGGGATAAACCTACAACCAAGATTACTCTACCCAGCAAGGATCTCATTCAGATTCGATGGAGAACTCTTTACAGAAAAGCAAAAGCTAAGAGAATTCAGCATGACCAAGCCAGCTCTACAACAAATGCTAAAGGAACTTCTCTAGGCAGGAAACACAAGAGAAGGAAAACACCTACAATAACAAACCCAAAACAATTTAGAACATGGTAATAGGAACATACATATCAATAATTACCTTAAACATGAACGGATTAAATGCTCCAACCAAAAGACACAGACTGGCTGAATGGATACAAAAACAAGACCCGTATATATGCTGTCTACAAGAGACCCACTTCAGACCTACGTACATATAGAGACTGAAAGTGAGGGGATGGAAAAAGATATTCCACGCAAATGGAAACCAAAGAAAGCTGGAGTAGCAATTCTCATATCAGACAAAATAGACTTTAAAATAAAGACTATTACAAGAGACAAAGAAGGACACTACATAATGATCAAGGGATCAATTCAAGAAGAAGGTATAACAATTGTAAATATTTATGCACCCAACATAGGAGCACCACAGTACATAAGGCAAATGCTAACGGCCATAAAAGGGGAAATTGACAGTAGTACAATCATAGTAGGAGACTTTAACACCCCACTTTCACCAATGGACAGATCATCCAAAATGAAAATAAATAAGGAAACACAAGCTTTCAATGACACAGTAAACAAGACTGACTTAATTAATATTTACAGGACATTCCACCCAAAAAAAATAGAATACATTTTCTTCTCAACTGCTCATGGAACATTCTCCAGGATGGATCATATCTTGGGTCACAAATCAAGCCTTGGTAAATTTAAGAAAACTGAGGTCATATCAAGTATCTTTTCCAACCACAATGCTATGAGACTAGCCATCAATTACAGGAAAAAGACTGGAGAAAAAACAAACACATGGAGGTGAAACAATACAACTAAATAACCAAGAGCTCACTTAAGAAATCAAAGAGGAAATCAAGAAATAACTAGAAACAAATGACAATTAAAACACAATGACCCAAAACCTGTGAGATGCAGCTAAAGCAGTTCTAAGAGGGAAGTTTATAGCAATATAATCCTACCTCAAGAAACAAGAAGAATCTCAAATAAACAACCTAAGCTTACACCTAAAGCAATTAGAGAAAGAAGAACTAAAATAAACAAAAGTTAGCAGAAGGAAAGAAAACATAAAGCTCACATAAGAAATAAACAAAAAAGAAATGAAGAAAATGACAGCAAAGATCGATAAAATTAAAGCTGGTTCTTTGAGAAGATAAACAAAATTGATAAACAATTAGCCAGACTAAACACGAAAAAAAGGGAGAAGACTCAAATCAACAGAATTAGAAATGAAAAAGAAGTAACAACTGACACTGCAGAAATACAAAGGATCATGAGAAATTACTACAAGCAACTATATACTAATAAAATGGACAACTTGGAAGAAATGGACAAAGTCTTAGAAAAGCACAATCTTCCGAGATTGAACCAGGAAGAAATAGAAAATATAAGCAGACCAATCACAAGCACTGAAATTGAAACTGTGATTAAAAATCTTCCAACAAAAAAAATCCCAGGATCAGATGGCTTCACAGGCAAATTCTATCAAACATTTAGAGAAGAGCTAACACCAATCCTTCTCAAACTCTTCCAAAATATAGCAGAGGGAGAAAAATATCTTGGGTCACAAATCAAGCCTTGGTAAATTTAGGAAAACTGAGGTCATATCAAGTATCTTTTCCAACCACAATGCTATGAGACTAGCCATCAATTACAGGAAAAAGACTGGAGAAAAAACAAACACATGGAGGTGAAACAATACAACTAAATAACCAAGAGCTCACTTAAGAAATCAAAGAGGAAATCAAGAAATAACTAGAAACAAATGACAATTAAAACACAATGACCCAAAACCTGTGAGATGCAGCTAAAGCAGTTCTAAGAGGGAAGTTTATAGCAATACAATGCTACCTCAAGAAACAAGAAGAATCTCAAATAAACAACCTAAGCTTACACCTAAAGCAATTAGAGAAAGAAGAACTAAAATAAACAAAAGTTAGCAGAAGGAAAGAAAACATAAAGCTCACATAAGAAATAAACAAAAAAGAAATGAAGAAAATGACAGCAAAGATCGATAAAATTAAAGCTGGTTCTTTGAGAAGATAAACAAAATTGATAAACAATTAGCCAGACTAAACACGATAAAAAGGGAGAAGACTCAAATCAACAGAATTAGAAATGAAAAAGAAGTAACAACTGACACTGCAGAAATACAAAGGATCATGAGAAATTACTACAAGCAACTATATACTAATAAAATGGACAACTTGGAAGAAATGGACAAAGTCTTAGAAAAGCACAATCTTCCGAGATTGAACCAGGAAGAAATAGAAAATATAAGCAGACCAATCACAAGCACTGAAATTGAAACTGTGATTAAAAATCTTCCAACAAAAAAAATCCCAGGATCAGATGGCTTCACAGGCAAATTCTATCAAACATTTAGAGAAGAGCTAACACCAATCCTTCTCAAACTCTTCCAAAATATAGCAGAGGGAGAAATACTTCCAAACTCATTCTATGAGGCCACCATCACCGTGATACCAAAACCAGACAAAGATGTCACAAAAAAAGAAAACTACAGGCCAATAGAACTGATGAATATAGATGCAAATATCCTCAACAAAACACTAGCAAACAGAATCCAACAGCACATTAGAAGGATCACGTACCATGATCAAGTGGGGTTTATCCCAGGAATGCAAGGATTATTCAATAAATGCAAATCAATCAATGTGATACTCAATATTAACAAATTGAAGGAGAAAAACCATAGGATAATCTCAAAAGATAGAGAAAAAGCTTTTGACAAAATTCAACACCCATTTGTGATTTAAAAAAACCCTCCAGAAAGTAGGCATAGAGGGAACTTACCTCAATAAAATAAAGGCCGTATATGACAAAATCACAGCCAACATCCTTCTCAATGGTGAAAAACTGAAACCATGTCCACTAAGATCAGGAACAAGACAAGGTTGCCCACTCTCACCACTATTATTCAACATAGTTTTGGAAGTTTTAGCCACAGCAATCAGAGAAGAAACGAAATAAAAGGAATCCAAATCAGAAAAGAAGAACTAAAGCTGTCACTGTCTGCAGATGACATGAATCTATACATAGAGAATCCTAAAGATGCTACCAGAAATCTACTGGAGCTAATCAATGAATTTGGTAAAGTAGCAGGATACAAAATTAATGCCCAGAAATCTCTTGCATTCCTATACACTAATGATGAAAACTCTGAAAGAGAAATTAAGGAAACACTCCCATTTACCACTGCAACAAAAAGAATAAAATACCTAGGAATAAACCTACATAAGGAGACAAAAGGCCTGTATGCAGAAAACAATAAGACACTGATGAAATAAATTAAAGATCATACAAACAGATGGAGAGATATACCATATTCTTGGATTGGAAGAATCAATATTGTGAAAATGATTCTAGTACCCAAAGCAATCTACAGATTCAATGCAATCCCAATCAAACTACCACTGGCATTTTTCACAGAACTAGAACAAAAAATTTCGCAATTTGTATGGAAACACAAAAGACCCCGAATAGCCAAAGCAATCTTGAGAACGAAAAAAGGAGCTGGAGGAATACTTGGTAAATTTAGGAAAACTGAGGTCATATCAAGTATCTTTTCCAACCACAATGCTATGAGACTAGCCATCAATTACAGGAAAAAGACTGGAGAAAAAACAAACACATGGAGGTGAAACAATACAACTAAATAACCAAGAGCTCACTTAAGAAATCAAAGAGGAAATCAAGAAATAACTAGAAACAAATGACAATTAAAACACAATGACCCAAAACCTGTGAGATGCAGCTAAAGCAGTTCTAAGAGGGAAGTTTATAGCAATATAATCCTACCTCAAGAAACAAGAAGAATCTCAAATAAACAACCTAAGCTTACACCTAAAGCAATTAGAGAAAGAAGAACTAAAATAAACAAAAGTTAGCAGAAGGAAAGAAAACATAAAGCTCACATAAGAAATAAACAAAAAAGAAATGAAGAAAATGACAGCAAAGATCGATAAAATTAAAGCTGGTTCTTTGAGAAGATAAACAAAATTGATAAACAATTAGCCAGACTAAACACGATAAAAAGGGAGAAGACTCAAATCAACAGAATTAGAAATGAAAAAGAAGTAACAACTGACACTGCAGAAATACAAAGGATCATAAGAAATTACTACAAGCAACTATATACTAATAAAATGGACAACTTGGAAGAAATGGACAAAGTCTTAGAAAAGCACAATCTTCCGAGATTGAACCAGGAAGAAATAGAAAATATAAGCAGACCAATCACAAGCACTGAAATTGAAACTGTGATTAAAAATCTTCCAACAAAAAAAATCCCAGGATCAGATGGCTTCACAGGCAAATTCTATCAAACATTTAGAGAAGAGCTAACACCAATCCTTCTCAAACTCTTTCAAAATATAGCAGAGGGAGAAATACTTCCAAACGCATTCTATGAGGCCACCATCACCGTGATACCAAAACCAGACAAAGATGTCACAAAAAAAGAAAACTACAGGCCAATAGAACTGATGAATATAGATGTAAATATCCTCAACAAAACACTAGCAAACAGAATCCAACAGCACGTTAGAAGGATCATGTACCATGATCAAGTGGGGTTTATCCCAGGAATGCAAGGATTATTCAATAAATGCAAATCAATCAATGTGATACTCAATATTAACAAATTGAAGGAGAAAAACCATAGGATAATCTCAAAAGATAGAGAAAAAGCTTTTGACAAAATTCAACACCCATTTGTGATTAAAAAAAAACCCTCCAGAAAGTAGGCATAGAGGGAACTTACCTCAATAAAATAAAGGCCGTATATGACAAAATCACAGCCAACATCCTTCTCAATGGTGAAAAACTGAAACCATGTCCACTAAGATCAGGAACAAGACAAGGTTGCCCACTCTCACCACTATTATTCAACATAGTTTTGGAAGTTTTAGCCACAGCAATCAGGGAAGAAAACGAAATAAAAGGAATCCAAATCAGAAAAGAGGAACTAAAGCTGTCACTGTCTGCAGATGACATGAATCTATACATAGAGAATCCTAAAGATGCTACCAGAAATCTACTGGAGCTAATCAATGAATTTGGTAAAGTAGCAGGATACAAAATTAATGCCCAGAAATCTCTTGCATTCCTATACACTAATGATGAAAACTCTGAAAGAGAAATTAAGGAAACACTCCCATTTACCACTGCAACAAAAAGAATAAAATACCTAGGAATAAACCTACATAAGGAGACAAAAGGCCTGTATGCAGAAAACAATAAGACACTGATGAAATAAATTAAAGATCATACAAACAGATGGAGAGATATACCATATTCTTGGATTGGAAGAATCAATATTGTGAAAATGATTCCAGTACCCAAAGCAATCTACAGATTCAATGCAATCCCAATCAAACTACCACTGGCATTTTTCACAGAACTGGAACAAAAAATTTGACAATTTGTATGGAAACACAAAAGACCTGGTATAGCCAAAAGAATCTTGAGAAAGAAAAACAGAGCTGGAGGAATCAGGCTCCCTCACTTCAGACTATACTACAAAGCTACAGTAATCAAGACAGTATGGTATACTGGCACAAAACCAGAAATATAGATCAATGGAACAGGAGAGAACGCCCAGAGATAAACCCATGCACCTATGGACACCTTATCTTTGACAAAGGAGGCAAGAATATACAATGGAAGAAAGCCAGCCTCTTCGGTAAGTGGTGCTGGGAACACTGGACAGCTACATGTAAAAGAATGAAATTAGAACACTGCCTAACACCATACACACAAAAAAACTCAAAATGGATTAAAGACCTAAATGTACGGCCAGATACTATAAAACTCTTAAAGCAAAACATAGGCAGACCACGCTGTGACATAAATCACAGCAAGATCCTTTTTGACCCTCCTCCTAGAGAATTGGAAATAAAAACAAAAAATAAACAAATGGGACCTAATGGAACTTAATAGCTTTTGCACAGCAAAGCATAAACAAGACGAAAAGACAACCCTCAGAATGGGAGAAAATATTTGCAAATGAAGCAACTGACAGAGGACTAATCTCCAAAATATACAAAAGCAAAGGGGCCAAGCATAGAGGCACGTAAAAGAGAAATGGCTGAGGAAAGAGGTCAGGAAGCTGGAATCTTGCACAGGCTGGTTCTTGCTCAGCCTTGAGCTGTATTCTGCAGTACCAGTCATAGCACATGACACATGGAAATCATTGTGTACTGGAATTGAAATAATGCATGACCAAGGATCAGCGTCCTAATTATTCACAAAGGGTTTCTTAAAGGAATCCTGTGCCTTCCTTCTGGCCAAACCCTAGGCTTGGCCCTAGGAGGAAGGATGAGAGAGCCTGAGTGAAGTGAGGAGGCCCCTCCTTGGGGCAACGGAGGAGGCAGCCCACTGCTGGAGGTTGGAGCCCCAGAGGAGAAGAAGGGCAACTCTCAGTGAGACAGGAATTCAGTGCCAAAGGGAGGTAAAGGGACACATGCGAGAAGGTAGCGAGCTGCTAAACGGAGAATCATTACACACAAGGGGACTGATTAAACAAGTAAATATTTCAGAATAATGGGAGCCAGCTTCCTCACAGTTTGAGAGGGGAGGTACAAGTTTGAAAAGAGGGAAAACAAGAATGAATTCTCTTGTGTTGCACTGGAAATTGAAGTGTCAGGGTGAACTCAAGTTTTCAATCTGAATAGAAATAAAAATAAACTGAAGTGTGTGTGTGCATACGTTACTTCCCCAGCCGTCTCCACTGACAGGGCCTGGGAATAGACACAATCCAGTAGCTATGAGCACATATACTGCTCAGGTCTTGCTTTCTGAATAATATGTTCCACTAATAGGAACATGGATTCTTTGGAGAAATGGCTGACTGTAAGGCCCAGAAAGGCATTTTCCTGAATGAGCACATACAAACCTACCTTCCTAAGTCTGTGTAGTCTTTGCATGGTATCCCATTATAAGAATGAACTGTCCATCCACCTCACTATAAGTAACTCAATTTCGTTTCTTTTTATGGCTGAGTAATATTGCACTGTAGACGGGAATAAAGATGCAGACCTACTAGAGAATGGACTTGAGCACACGGGGAGGGGAAGGGTAAGCTGGGACGAAGTGAGAGAGTGGCATGGACATATATACACTACCAAATGTAAAATAGACAGCTAGTGGGAAGCAGCCGCATAGCACAGGGAGATCAGCTCGGTGCTTTGTGACCACCTCAAGGGGTGGGATAGGGAGGGTGGCATAGGGATAAAGCAATTATACTCCAATAAAGATGTTAAAAAAATAAAGAGACAAAGAAAAGAATGAACTGTAATAAATTTAAACAATTTCCTATTGCCTGAAAGTTAGGTTTCATTCAGATTTTTGTTACTGTAAATAATACTGCAGTGAAAATTCACATTTAAACAACTCTGCATACTTTCATAAATATATCTGGGGCATTTCTCATAAATATAATATTGCATATTAATTGTTCAAGAAAGCTCCAAATAGAAAAGGGTAACATTTCAACAATGGAAAGATTATTATTTTCACAGCCACATCCTATTACTGCTTGCTCATAAAATACTACAATTATCAGCCAAAATCAAATACAACTTCAGAATTATGGTAACATAAACTCGATTCAAAGGTCATAAATATTTTACTGGGCATTTAATTCCCCATTTATGTTTTTATAACATTTACTTCAGAGATACGGGCATCAAGACTTGCCTTGAAAGGGGAATAATTTTCTTTAGCATATGCTGAAGTTGGTAAATGCAGATTAATCACGAAACTGTAACTAGAATTGAAGCTTTGCATTTCACAGATGAGAATTTTAAATATTGACAAAGGCAAGGATACAATATTACAATCACAGCATTTTAGATATAAAAGAAATTGAATACTACCAGTCCTTCTACTCAACCACAGGTTTTATTAATATTCATAGAATGTGAGAAACAAGATTAAGAAACAAAGGAGGGAAATTTCTGAATTTCTTGGAAGCCAAAGCCAAAATGGAGCCACAAGCAATTATAGAGTCAGTCACACATGCCTGCATGTATGCACAGCTGTATTTTCTATTTAACAACCAGGAATGTACTCCACTTGTTTCTATCCTCTTGCGTGTGTTTCAGAGTACGAAAGTCTGAAAAATACATTTCTCAAAATTCATTACCAGTAAATTCTAGTTTACATTCCATCAGTGAGAGTTACTGCCACAGTTTTAGAAGTAGGAAGAGTGGCTGAATCCTTAGGACCTCTGTAACACCACTGCCAGGCACAGGATGTGGGCAGTCCACACACCTGAGGCTTTGCAGCAGCCCCCCAAGATCTCCCAGGCAATCACCTGCTTTAGGACTACAGGATCTGGTGGTATCCTTGCGCATTCATACAACTTCTTGCTTCCCTGAGATCACTGCTGTTGTTTTTTCCTAATCTTCACAATACCATCCCTTAGAAATATTATGTAAGTTCCTAATTTCTTGTATTAAATCCCTGAAATACTTTCAGGAGCAAACCCTGATTGATGAAATATTTAGAACCAGAAAAGTTTCAATAAATAGTCACTAAAATCTTGGAACCTAAGATTGATATGTGGCAGATATATTTACTGTTCAACTACTATCCAGGTGCTCCCACACACATCTTATCTTCCTTTCAATTAAGTGGGGTCTGAGACCTAATTCTACCCTAACAGGCTCTGAGAGGAAGGTACTGACATTGCTTCTGGTATAAAACCCAGGGCATTAAATGGATATTAAATCATTTGTTGTCCAGTTCCTATATTTCTATAGGCAAAACAGGGAAGGTTTTGTCCTCAGGGATCAATTATCTACCTGCTCCAGTACTTTGAACAATGTTCCACTGAGACCCTTAAGTTAGAGCCCAATGCACATCAAGGGTGATCTTTTTACCCTTGTTTTATCTTTATACTTTGATTGCAAGACAAATGTCTTTCATACTATAAGGATTTACTCTTCATAGCTATATAAGCATAGTTACACACTTACAAAAACCAAACGTGCACAGTTTACAAAACAGGATAAAATTGCATTCATTAGATGTTTATGGATCAGTTTCTATGGATAATAAGAATGTCCTTGAGATGTGAAGTTATCTGTGGTCATATGGAGAACTGAAAACTCTTTACACTTATTCCTTTATTTGACAAGTAACTTTTTAGTACCTGTTGTACCAGGCGTTGTTTTAGAGACATTAATGTATGACTCCTTGTATTAGTCAGCCTGGGCTGCCATGACAAAATACCACAGACAAGCTGGTTTAAACGACAGAAATTTCTTCTCTCATAGTTCTGGAGGCTCTAAGTTCAAGATAAAGGTTCCACAGGGGTTTGTTTCTCATGAGACCTTTCTTCTGGACTTAGAGATGGCACATTCATGCTTTGTCCTTTCATGTCCTTTACTCTGTGTTTACAGAAAGACAGTGAACTCTGGTGCTTCTTCCTCTTCTTATGAGGACAGCAGACCTATGGAATGAGGGACACGCCCTTATGACCTCACTGAACTTGTATTACCTCCTTAAAGGTCCTATCCCCAAATATAGTCACATTGGGGGTTAAGCCTTCAACATATGAATTTGGGCGAGGAATATAATTCAGTCCATAACACCCCACAAGCAAAATTATCACAGCATTTTCTCAAAAAAGGTCTATACTAAGGAAACTGTAAAATATCGATATTTGCTTTCCCAAATAAAGTAATATTTAGGAAAAGCACAGTTTCTAACATTTTAGATACCACTGCTATAGGAAGAATATCAAATGTAGGTCTTTTGATTTTTAATATTAAATTTATATAAATTCTATAAACGTAGTTTTGGGAACTTAATGATACAAGTTTTTTTCCTAGTTTTTGCTTTCTAACACTTAATTTTATTTCAGTATTTGCCTTTCGATTTCAAGATTTTAAATGTACTTTCAAAACAGATTGTCTTTAAAATGTGAAAAGTATTCAACAAATGAAAAAGTAAAAATCAGCACTTAAAAGTTATTTGAGAGGTCATGTACTTGTGATCTTTGATATTAAGCAAGTACTGAAACAAAGTGAATCTGACATTCTGTTAGACGGGCATGTGTGAAGGTAGTATCTACCCTTCTGACTTTACATATTGTATCAGTTGGATTCATTAATTATGCCTGCAGTTTGGGACATTTCCAATACATTGTTATTTTGGCACATGTCGAAGAATATACGGCTTTTTATCTACAATGTCAAATAAAAATCTGCAGAAGAAAAATTTCAGGTCCCAAGAGAACAGTGATATTTTAAAACAGAAAGATTTACTATAAAATGAAATGTCCCTTACTGTATGCAGATAAAAAGAAAAACAGTTGTTTTATATATAATCTAATTCTTTTACAACCATGTGACAATAAAACAAAGAGAAATTTTCAATATTTTCCCATAGCCCCCTTTTTTGATTCTCTTTACTTCTCTAATTCCCTTTACTTCTATCATAGTCAATTTGGACTACTACAATAGAACGTCCATGGACTGGGCGACTTAAACAACAAACATTTATTTCTCATAGTTCTAGAGGCTGAAGTCCAAGATCAGAGTGCAGCAAGGTTGGGTTTTTGGTGAGGTTTCTGGTTTACTGATGGTTATCTTTTTGTTTTATCCTCACAAGTTGGAGAAAGGGTTCTCTTCCATGTCTTATAAGGACACGAATACCATCATGGAGACCCTACTCTCACGACCTAATTACATTCTAAAGGCCCACCTCCCAGTACCATCACATTAGGGCTTCACCATATGCATTTTGGAGGGACACAAACATTTAGTCCATAACAACTTCTAACAAAGAGTTTCAGGTGTGCTTGTAGTTTCAGTGTTATAAAGTCCAAGATCAGAGTGCAACAAGGTTGGGTTTTTAGTGAGGTTTCTGGTTTACTGATGGTTATCTTTTTGTTTTATCCTCACAAGTTGGAGAAAGGGTTCTCTTCCATGTCTTATAAGGACACGAATACCATCATGGAGACCCTACTCTCACGACCTAATTACATTCTAAAGGCCCACCTCCCAGTACCATCACATTAGGGCTTCACCATATGCATTTTGGAGGGACACAAACATTTAGTCCATAACAACTTCTAACAAAGTTTCAGGTGTGCTTGTAGTTTCAGTGTTATACTTAATGATTTAAGTATAGTTTCCTTTTATATTATTGTAAGGAGTAAGAGAATAATAAAATTGACCCTTTTTTAAAATAGCCTATCACTTTTTAAAGTCAAAATGTCATTTTTTACCTCTTTTAGTCTTTATTGGTGGTTCACAAACACTACTGCACATCAGAATCTCTTGTAGGGCTTGTGAAAACAGATAGCTACACTCCTTCCCCAGAGTTTCTGAATCACAGGTCTGGAGTAAGAAGTTTATTTTCAACTTCCTCATTTTTCTCCATCTTCTTTCTTTGCCTCGTCTGGGTAATCTGTTCATATTTGATTCATTTATTCCCTTATCAGTTTTGTCATCAGTAAGTATTTATGAATGAACAAATGTTTGGCTCATTTTGGGGACTGCTTTACTCTCAATCCATACTCATGTATTGTCCTCTTGCACAGAAAACTCAAGTCCTACATTGTTCTTGGGTCATTTATTTATATACTTTCTAGCACTCTTGTTCTTCTAGCACTCCACCTAGCACTTCTAGATGGAACTAGAAGTTCCATCTAGTACCATCTTCCTGTCATGTTATCTTGGAATTGTCTCCTTGATGCCAACTGCTTCACTAGTTATATCAGTTTTCTACTACTGTGTGCAAGATACCACAAGCTTAGTAGATTCAATCAATCCACATTTATTGGCTCATAATTTCCACTGGTCTGCAGTTTGGGCATGGATTAGCTGGATGGTCTGTTCAAGATTTTACAAGGCTGCCATCAAGCTGTAGGCTGGGCTGTGTTCTCACCTGGAAGCTTGACTGGGGAAAATATCTGCTCCCAAGCTCATAGAGGTTACAGGCAGAATTCATTTCTTTGTGGCCATAGCACTAAGGTTCTCAGATCTTAGAAGCTACCCATGTTTCCCTGTCTGATGGCCCTCGCCACAGGCAGTTCAGGGCACAGCAGCTGGATTCTTCAAGGCAAGAAGGAAAGTCTCTTGCTCCATTGTGAGAAGACAGTCTTCTATAAATTAGCATAATCACAGAAGTGACACCCCCCCACGAATGCTACATAATGTAACCTAGCCAAGGCGGTGGCATCTGATCACCCTGGCCATATTCTATTGGTTAGAAGACAGGAACAGGTTCTGCTCAGACTCGAAGGTGGGGGGATTATCCAGGGTGTAATGCCAGAGGGTGACGATCATGGTGGCCATCGTAGAACTCTGCCTGCCACACTAGATTTCCTCCAATAGCATCTTCTACATATTTGGCTCCAATAAAATCCCCTTCTTTGCAGCACCAGGCTGTTCTCCTGGTTCCTGCCCCACCTCAGTGTGTAGGCCTAGTTCCTGGTCTCAGGCCACTCCAAGAGGTGCCTGTCTAATATGAGTCCAAGGAATATGTCCCAATCCCTCCCCTATATAATAAGTCTGAAGTAGTGGAAAGAACACAGAATTTAAATCAGACAAAACTGCTTTCTCATTCTGGCTTCAAAATTATGAGGTGCATAAACGTTTAGAAGTGATATGATCTCTCATTCTCAGTATAATAATCTACTTAGTGAGAAAAAGAATACCCAAATCACAAGGACATGTGAAGGCAGTAAGAGCATTTAGCACCTGGCATGTACCCCATCATTGATAACTATCTTCTCTTCTATTAATTTTCCATCTTCTCTATATGATAAAGGTTTTACCTGGATCTAAAGCAAAACTGGAAAGAAAATCCCATGAACATCTAGAGTTGTATTACACCAGGGACTTGATAACATGTTCTTTGCTCTTTATAGGATGAAATCAAAATTTGAGTCCCTGCTATATGCAAAACATTTTACCCAATGAAATTTACTATTGTTTCATTCTCTATTTTAAGTATACACAAATCCACATCTTTACTAATAGATTAATTACTTAATAGATTAATTAGTATATTTGTTGAGATGCTCATCAAGGTGAGAACAGATGTGTATCTGGATGTTAAACCTTAATGCTAAAAAAGAAAAATGCACATGAATTATGATCAAGTTGTTACCTTTACATTAGAGAAATGCAAATCAAAACTACAATAAGGTACCATCCCACACTGGTCAGAATGGCCATCATTAAAATGTCCACAAATACCAAATGCTGGAGAGGGTGTGGAGAAAAGGGAACCCTTCTACACTGTTGGTGGGAATGTAAGTTGGTAAAGCCACTATGAAAAATAGTATGGAGATTCCTGAAAAAACTAAAAATACAATTACCGTATGATCCAGCAATACCACTCCTGGGCATATACCCAGACAAAACTCTAATCCAAAAAGACATATGAACCCCTACATTCATAGCAGCACCATTCACAATAGCCAAGACAAAGAAACAACCTAAATGTCCATCATCAGAGGGATGTAAAAAGAAGATGTGGTACATATATATAATGGAATCCTACTCAGCCATAAAAAAGAAGGAAATAATGCCATCTGCAGCAACATGGATGCAACTAGAGATTATCATACTAAGACAAATACCATATGATATCACTCACATGTGGAATCTAAAATATGACACAAATGAACCTATATACAAAACAGAAGCAGACTCATGGACAT
Organism: Neophocaena asiaeorientalis asiaeorientalis; assembly: GCF_003031525.2. NCBI lineage: Eukaryota > Metazoa > Chordata > Mammalia > Artiodactyla > Phocoenidae > Neophocaena > Neophocaena asiaeorientalis. Next base: position 4,783,620 of record NW_020172724.1, read on the forward strand.
AGAGAACAGACTTGTGGTGGCTGAGGGGGTTGGAGGAGGGATGGAGTGGGAGGTTGGGGTTAGCAGATGTAAACTATTACACATGGAATGGATAAATAACACAGTCCTACTGTAGAGCACAGAGAACTATTTTCATTATCCTATGATAAAACATAATGGAAAAGAACATAAAATAAGAATGCATATAGGAAGATGGCGGAAGAGTAAGACGCGGAGATCGCCTTCCTCCCCACGGATACACCAGAAATACATCTACACGTGGAACAACTCCTACAGAACACCTACTGAAGGCTGGCAGAAGACCTCAGACCTCCCTAAAGGCAAGAAACTCCCCACGTACCTGGGTAGGGCAAAAGAAAAAACAGAGACAAAAGAATAAGGACGGCACCTGCACCAGTGGGAGGGAGCTGTGAAGGAGGAAAAGTTTCCACACACTAGGAAGCCCCTCCGCGGGCGGAGACTGCGGGAGGCGGAGAGGGTAGCTTCGGGACCGCGGAGTAGTGCACAGCGACGGGTGCGGAGGGCAGCTTCAATAAAAATAAGTTGTTAATTTTATAAACTTGTGATGATGGTTGAATATGGGAACTTGCTCTAGATTAAAATAATAACAGATGCAGGGTTAAGGTCAGAAAGAAAATAATTGTAGTTACTAGTAACAGAAAACAAAGTTAAAAGTGGCTTCTTTTTCCTGCAGATGAAAAATTATCTCATGTTGGGCAGCCCCAGTGATGACAGATACATTTTTGGCGGTCAGGGATCAGAATTCAATTAACAGTAGGAAACAATGTATATTGTAACTAATGGCAATCTTTGCCATAATCTGTGTCTTTGGGAAAATCTTTTCTCCATACATAGACAACTTCAACATTTTTTCTCAATATCTGTCCAGTCCTCTTTGTTAGTTCCAGATAGAGTTCCTTTTGATCTAGTAACCTATAAGATATAATTATCTCTGCCCAGTGCACTCAATACACAATGATAGGGGAGTGGTGCCTAGAGTCACCATATAAAAAATGCCTTCAGAAAAAGAGATTGGTAAACGTTCTCAGTTACTGGCCATCCACTAGTCACAGCCTGATGGGGGACTGTGTAGACACTGCCTGGGCTTGCCCAAATTGTGGCCTCGTACTCTGCTCTCCTGGGATAAATTCTCTCATTAATTGTCCCTGTGTCCCCTGTGTTTGCTTTCTGGAAGTTTACTTGTATATGTATGTATCGTGCATGTCTATTATACTGCAAGAACAACAGCAGCACATTCCAGTTTCTCTTCCCATTTATGAAGCACCTTTGAGGTTAGAACCACCCCATATCCTTTTATATCTCGGTGGCCAGAATTTAGGCACATGGATATGCCTACATGCAGTGGGAACTAGAAAATGTAATCTTTCAGCTGGGCACATTGCTATCAGGCTAGAGATCAGTGATGGATGCTCAAGTAGAGATCCAAGTGGGCATAGCATAGATCAAATTATAATACCTAATATATCTTGATAAGTTAGAGGTTGATCCAGGTAAGTTATGATCATCATGTAGTTTTGTGAATATGGTCCACTTATAGTGGGAACATACTAAATCCAATGGGGCTACTAATTTCTAGATGGTTCTGGAAAGTTATCATTGAGAATATCCAGAGATCCAGAAATGTTGACTGAAGACTAACAAAGTTAGATGAGAATCAGTGCCCAGATCAGTCAGGCAGACCGATATTCCCGCAGATAAGCAGGGATAGACTCAGAAAATCAAAGTTAAATCTAGGCCATGAGAAAACACAAAGAGAGTGACAGTAGGGCATCAGCTCAGTTTTACTAAATATTCCTAGGAGCTTACCACTGAAAGACCAGATATTCCATTTGTGATCTAAAAAAATTACAGTCTTCTACTCTCTATTCTTCCAGCAAAATCACCTCATAGAGGTATTATTTGTAACAACATTTATTTGCTCCAAAAGCATATATGGTCTATTCTTGCCTATGGCATTTATTTATGGTTTTAACACTCACCTAGAAAGGGAAAATATTGTAACAGAATGATAAGAAAGGAAGTGAAACCAACGCAAAGCTGGAGGTTATGATACCTAGGTTCTCCTGCTGACGATTAACTACCGTGATTTATGTTATTACTTCCCCTCACTGAAGTCTTTATTTCTCATCTGTAAAATGAAGGGTTTTAAATGTACAGCTTCTAGTATCTCTTCTCACCTGAACCTTCCATAAATCTAGGTAATCAAAAAACAAGAAAATATTTTCTGCTTTTTAAAAAATGGGATCCCTTTATGCAGTTCTCTTTATATTCTATTCCCTTATGTGGCAAGAGTACATTGCTGAGTGTACGTGACTAAACCCTGTGTTTGATCATCACCCCCAGGTAAGAGACCCAGAGGCTACCTCTTCTATGATTACTAACCGTGGTCTCATCTGAAGTTTCAATGACCACATGTAATGGAGGCCCCTACACAGAGATCCTAGGCTCAATATATTCAGGCATAAAGCAATACTGTACTTGCTTCTTGAGCCACTCTCATTTCCATGTAAGTGCTGCCTGCTACAAAGGACAATGTGACTTTTGTACTCTAAGAAGATAATGATGAAGTCATTTGGAGATGTCACTTATGTTTCACATTTGATTCAGTTAACTTACAAAATAACAGAGTTCAGCCTAGGCTTCTTTGATCTTTAGCCTTTCCCCTTTTCTCATTTGCGTGAACAATGAAAAATTTTAAGCACTAATAACAGTTCAAAATGCATGAGTTTGGCCACCAACTCTGCATTTATCTCTACGAGTACAAAAGGGCAAAAGGTACTCTGTAAATGAATGTTCTCTCATTTTCAAAGTAACAGGTAGGAATCCTTTCTACTCTTTTAGATACAAGTAAACTTTGGCACAAGAGGTAAAAGAATGTGTCAAATCACCACTGAATCAGATTCAATTTTTCTGATTCCAAACCCAAAAAATGAAATGGAGGGGGGTGATAAGGGAAAAAAAGAGAAACAGTTATCTTGATGAAATCTGGGATTTTCAAGCAGTTGTGGAACAAAGAGTCAAATTTAAATTAAAAACATGGGCTCATCCTGTGAAGTATGATTAATGTGAAGATCAAGAGTTAATGAGAGTTCCCTATGAGAGCTTTTTCATTTCCTGAGCTTGTCAGGAAAGCTCACAGAAACTCAACATGTATATTGAACAGGGGATATACAGTATAGGTTTAATGCATAGGAGATTATATAGATTAAGTAGTTATTCGGTGGATAAAGATGTCTGAAATTAATAGTTAAAGAAATCACTGTTTCATTTCTGGGTAAGTCTTTTACTACAGATATCTGGATTATCCTGCAGATTCCTAATAATCACATGGATTTATTCAGAGTTTGTATCTATAACACTTTAAAATTTATTTGACCTACCAAAACATTAACTGCGATGATTCCAGTCATTTTAATAGGTACTCTATAATTTAGAAATGCTTTTCTGCTGGTTGCAAGTAACTGAAAATGGCTACAGTAGCTTTAATAGAGATTTGTTTCTCTATTAAACATTTGTTAAATATTAAGTCCAGCTCTTTGTGGCTAATGACATTATTCCAGTAGCTTCTATATATCAAGCTTGGGGCTATTTTAAACTCTTGGACTTTATTTTTTTGTCCTTATGATAACAAAACAGCATCTGCTTCTATAAGAATCATGTCTAGGGCTTCCCTAGTGGTGCAGTGGTTAAGAATCTGCCTGCTAATGCAGGGGACACGGGCTCGATCCCTGGTCCGGGAAGATCCCACATGCCGCAGAGAAACTAAGCCCATGCGCCACAACTACTGAAGCCCGTGAGCCTAGAGCCCGTGCTCCGCAACAAGAGAAGTCACCGCAATGAGAAGCCCATGCACTGCAACAAAGAGTAGCTCCTGCTCACCGCAACTCGAGAAAGCCTGCAGACAGCAACAAAGACCCAACACAGCCAAAAATAAAATAAATAAAAATTAAAAAATCATGTCTATATTCCAGGAAGAGGGAAAGACAAGGGGCAAAGATACTTTCCAAGTACTATGTCTTGTTTTGTCAGGAAAGCAAGATGTTTTTAGAATTTTACACAGAGAGGTGCTTTTTAAAAAATATCTCTTTGGCCAGAGTCAATATTTCACATATTCACTGCCGTGTTCATCGGCAGAAGAGGGTCACAGATGGTGAGGTAACACAAAGCACCCAGTTGTCAAACAAGGCATATGAATGAGAAATCTTATCCTGTATAAAGGTTTATTTGTAATTTTACGAATACAGAAAATCAAGAAACTCAGAAGCAGATCGAGGTCTTGGAAATCAAGGCAACTCCTCAGGTCTTTTTTATTTTTTTCTTTGCTGCACTGAACATATATGTACTGGCCTAGAATAGATGAGGTTTCTTAAGTTAGATACAGGAGTAGAGAGAATTTAGTCTATGAATGATCTCCATTCAATGCCCTAGTTTTGGTGATATTGTCCATGGAGGCATGCCTCATACCTCATAAATCCATAAATGATGATTCTGTTTTCTTCTTCTTCCTCTTTTCTCCTTCTCCTCTTCCTCCTTTTCCTTTATTACAAGCAATCCTTTAAAAGAGACATCCTTGTGGGCTCTCATGCCCTAGCTGCAGCTTCTGGGGCTCCAGCCTCAGTGGGTTCCTGCGCACCTCAGCAGGCTCTCGCACCCCAACTGCCGCTGGGGGTAGGGCTACCTCAGTGGAGTCCCATGCTCCAGCCGCCACCTCAGCAGGTTCCAGGGGCAGACGTCAGCGGGTTGCCTACTTGTAGAGGCAGGGCTGAAACCAAAGCTGAGCTCCAGGGGCTGTGAGACTTAGGAAGCAGTGCTGAAATCTCTCCCTGTGGCTGCACAAGCCACAGATTTACACCTCTGCTGCTGGCTTTGTAAACTCAGCACCCGCAGGACATCTGAGTGGACAACGGGTGCTCCCGTATCTGGAACAGGTTTGGTGTTAGCAGCTGTGGGCTTTGTGTGCGTGTACACATAAGGGCTGGGCCAGGCCAGGGTCTGAGCTGCCTCCATAGCTCCCACAGCAGGTCCAGCTGCACGACTACTGCAGTCTTGGGATCTGACTTCAGTGGATCTGTGCTGATGGCCCTGTGAAAACAATTCCTGAGACAGGGCCGATTGCCAGCATTCCCAAGGTTGAGACAGGGCTGAGGGCAGTGCCAACAACAGTGTACTGTGTGAGCCCACACAACGGCTGACAGGAAACACAATAGAGCACACTCACCAGTGAAAAGCTCTGGAAGAGGAATACTCAGTGGCTCCTCTCCCAGTGGGAGTACTCCAATGCCATCTACCTCTCACCACAGCTCAGAAACACAGCTCAGAAATGGATCTGGGGTCTTCTACTCCAACAGCTAAGCAACAGACCCAGCCCCTCAAAGTGTAGTGACAGCCACAGAGCAAAGAGGAGGCCCTGCTCAACATCTAGTGCAGTCTCTGGTCACCACAACACCCGTCAACCTCCAATCAAGGGGATAACTGAAGACTAACAGTAGGGCATCAGCTCAGTTTTACTAAATATTCCTAGGAGCTTACCACACAGGAAAAACGCAGCAGGTGTCCGCGCTGAAAACAGCCCTCACATCAAAAAATATTAAATGCACACAGGCAACACAGGGATGCTCCCACAAAAAAATAGCCCTCCAGGACCAGAGTAGATAATTGTTTCTACTAAACTCATAGAGCAAGAGAAATATAAGTAAAAAGAAGCAGAGGAACCACTCCCAATTAAAAGATCAAGAGCATTCCCCTGAAAGAACAAACAATGAAACAGACTTCCTTAGTCTAATAGACACTGAGTTCAAAAAGGAGATAACGAAAATACTGAAGGAATTAAGAGGACTATTGATAGAAACGTGGATTACTATAACAAGGAACTAGAAACTATAAGGAGGAACCAAGAAAAATTAGAAAATTCATTTGCTGAGATGAAAGCTGAGCTAAAGGCAATGAATAGCAGAATCAATAATGCAGAAGAACAAATAAGTGATCTGGAAGACAGAATAATGGAAATCACCCAATCAGAACAGCAGACAGAAAGCGAAATGAGAAAAAATAACAGCAATATAAGAGACATATGGGAGGGACTTCCCTGGGGGTCCAGTGGTTAAGACTTTACCTTCCAATGCAGTGGGTGTGGGTTCAATCCCTGGTCATGGAGCTAAGATCCCACATGCCTCGGGGCCAAAAAAACAAAACATAAAACAGATGCAATATTGTAACAAATTCAATAAAGACTTTAAAAAGGGTCCACATCAAAAAAAAATCTTAAAAAAAAGAGACCTATGGGATAATATAAAGCATGTCAATCTACACATAATAGGGATATCAGAAGAAGACTGAGAAAGGACTGAAAATATATTTGAAGAGATTATGGCTGAAGACTTCCCAAACCTAAAGACGGAAAAGACATCCAGATAAAGGAATCACAGAGAGTCCCAAACAAGATAAACCCAAACAGACCTACACCAAGACATATTACAATAAAAAATGGCAAAAGAGAGGATTCTAAAGGCAGCAAGAGAAAAGCAAAGAGTTAATTACAAGGGAACCCCTATAAGGCTCTCAGCTAATTTCTCTAGAGAAATATTGCAGGCTAGAGGGAGTGGAAAGATATATTCAAAGACCTGAAAGGGAAAAATCTGCAACCTAGGATATTCTACCCAGCAAGATTATCATTTAGAATAAAGAATTTTTCAGACAAGCAAAAACTAAAGGAATACAGCAATACTAAACCTATCCTAAAAGAAATACTGAAAGGTCTTCTCTAAATAGAAAAGATGTAAGAATCTATAGGAAAGAGAAAGTCACAACTGGAAAGTAAATCACTTAAATAAGCCAATACACAGATTAAAAAAAATATTTAAAAATTTCTGTGAAATTGATGATAACCACAATGAACACCAAAAGGATGAACAGGACGATGTAAAAGAGGGCATCACAATCATAAAATGTGGGATAGGAGAATAAGAAAATGTAGATTTTTTTTCCTTTGGTAGAATGTGTTTGAGCCTATGTGACTACCAGTCTAAGGCAAGTAGGTATAGGAAGGGGTTAACATATTTGAAAAACAGGGTAACCACAAATCAAAAACATACAATAGATTCACAAAAACTGAAAAGAAGCATAATACAAAAGAAAATCATTAAACCACAAAAGGAAAAACAAAAAGAAAGGGACAAAGAAGAAATATAAAACCTATAAGAAATCAAGGTTTAAAAAGGCAATAAATACCTATCTGTCAATAATTACCCTTAATGTCAATGGACTAAATGGTCCAACCAAAAGACACAGAGTGGCAGATTGGAAAAAAAAAACACAAGAGCCTACAATATGCTGCTTACAAGAGACCCACTTTAGGGCAAAGGACTCATATAGATTGAAAGTGACAGGATGGAAAAAGATATTTCATGTAAACAAAAATGACAAGAAAGAGGGGGTCACAGTATTCATATCAGACAAAATAGACTTTAAAACAAAGACTATAAATAAAGATAAAGATGGACACTACAAAATGATAAGAGAATCAATCCAAGGAGAGGATATTATACTCATCAACATATATACATCCAATTAGGAGCACCCAAATACACTAAAGAAATACTAAGATATAAAAAAAGAAATTAGTTGGAATACAATAGTAGTAGGAGACTTTAACACCCCACTCACATCAAGAGACAAATATTTGAGACAGAAAATCAATAAGGCAACAGAGATCCTAAATGATACAATGGAATAGTTACACTTAATTGATATTTTCAGGCCATTACCTGCAAAAGAAAGCAGAATACACATACTTTTCAACTGCACATGGAACATTCTCTAGGACTGAACACATACTAGGACACAAAAGAAACCTCAATAAATTTAAGAGTACAGAAATTACTTCAAGCATCTTTTCTGACCACAATGGCATGAAACTAGAAATCAGAAAAAGACATGAGAGAAAAACAATTACATGGAGACTAAACAAGATGCTACTTAAAAACCAGCAGGTTGGACTTCCCTGGTGGCACAGTGGTTAAGAATCTGCCTGCCAATGCAGGGGACATGGGTTCAAGCCCTGGTCCAGGAAGATCCCACATGGCACAGAGCAATTAAGCCCATGCACCACAACTACTGAGCCTGCTCTCTGGAGCCCACGAACCACAACTACTAAGCCCACGTGCCACAACTACTGAAACCCATGTGTCTAGAGCCCACGCTCTGCAACAAGAAGCCACCGCAATGCAAAGCCCACACACCACAACAAAGAGTAGCCCCGCTCACCACAACTAAAAGAAAGCCTGCACACAGCAATGAAGACCCAACGCAGCCAAAAAAGTAAATTAAAAATAACATTGGGTGAACAATGAAATCAAAGAAGAAATTTGAAAATATCTTGAGGCAAATGACAATGAAAACACAATCATAAAATCTATGGGATGCAGCAAAAGCAATTCTTAGAGGGAAGTTTATAGCAATAAGGCCTTCTTTATGAAACAAGAAAAATCTCAGGTAAACAACCGAACCCACCACCTAAAGAATTATAAAAAGAAGAACAAACAAAACCTAAAGTCAGAAGAAGGAAGTAGATAATAAAGATCAGAGAGGAAATAAATAAAATAGAGATTAAAAAATATCAATAAAATGAAGAGCTGGTTCTTTGAAAAGGTAAACAAAATTGACAAATCTCTGGTAAGACTCACCAAGAAGAAAAGAGAGAAGACCCAAATAAACAAAATAAGAAATGAAAGAGGAGAAATCAAAACATACTGCAGAAATACAAAAAAAAAATAAGAGAATACTATGCACAATTATATGTCAACAAATCTGACAACCTAAAAGAAATAGACAACTTTCTAAAAAGATACAGCCCATCAAAACTGAATCAAGAAGCAACAGATAACTTCAACAGACTGATCACTAGAAGTGAAATAGAATCTGTAATAAAAAAAAAAGTCCCTACAAATAAAAGTCCAGGACCAGATGGCTTCACAGGTGATTTCTACCAAACATACAAGGAAGAACTTATATCAATGCTTCTCAAACTCTTCCAAAAGATTGAAGAGGAAAAATACCAAAACCAGAAAAAGACACTATCAAAACAGAAAATTACAGGCCAATGGATTTGATGAATATAGATGCAACAAAATATTAGCAAACCAAACCCAACAGCACATAAAAAAAATTTATACACCACAACAAAGTTGCATTCATTGCAGGGACACAGGGCTGGTTCAACATATGCAAATCAATCAATGTGATACACCACATCAACAAAAGACAAAAATCACATGATCATCTCAATAGATGCAGAAAAAGCATTTGACAAAATTCAACATTCATTCATGATAAAAACTCTTACCAAAGTGGGTACAGAGGGAACATATCTCAATATAATAAAAGCTATTTATGATAAACCCACAGCCAATATAATACTCAATGATGAAAAGCTGAAAGACTTCCCACTAAAATCTGGAACAAGGCAAGGATGTCCACTCTCATCACTTTTCTTCAACTTAGTATTGGAAGTCCTAGCCACAGCAATCAGACAAGAAAAAGAAATGAAAGGTACTCAATTGGTAGGAAAGAGGTAAAATTGTCCTTATATACAGATGACATGATACTACATATAGAAAACCCTAAAGACTTCACACAAAAGCTACTAGAACTGATAAACAAATTCAGCAAGGAAGCAGGTTACAAGATTAACATACAGAAATCAGTTGCATTTCTTTACACTAATGATGAAATATCAGAAAGGGATTGTAAACAAACAATCCATTTAAAAAATTGCAGCCAAAAAATAAAAACCACTTAGAAATATACCTCACCAGGGAGGTGAAAGACTTACATGCTGAGAACTACAAAAGGAAACTAATAAAGATGATTGACGATGATTCAAAGAAACGAAAAGAAATCCTATGCTCTTGGATTGGAAGAATATTGCTAAAATTCCTATACTACTTAAAGCAACCTTCAGATTTCATGTGATCCCCATCAAACTACCCACAACATTTGTCACAGAACTAGAACAAATAATCCTAAAATTTATATGGAACCATAAGAGACTCAGAATTGCCAAAGCAATCCTTAGGAAAAAGAACAAAGGAGGCATAATCCTCCAGACTTCAAACAAGACTACAAAGCTACAATAATCAAAACAGCATGGTATTGGCACAAAAAGAAACATGGATCAATGGCACAGAATAGAGAGCCCAGAAATAAACCCACACTGGGAGAAAATATTTGCAAATGATGCAACTGACAAGGGCCTTGTTTCCAAAATATACAAACAGCTTATACAACTCAATAACAACAAACAAACAACCCAACTGAAAAATGAGCAGAAGCTCTAAATAGACATTTCTCCAAAGAAGACATACAGATGGCCAATAAGCACATGAAAAGATACTCAACATCGCTAATTATCAGAGAAATACAAATTGAAACTACAGTGAGCTATCACCTCACACCAGTCAGAATGGCCATCATCAAAAAGTGTACAAATAATAAATGTTGAAGAGGATGTGGAGAAAAGTGAACCCTCTTACACTGTTGGTGGGAATGTAAGTTGGTGTAGCCACCGTGGAAAACAGTATGGAGGGTCCTCAAAAAACTAAAAATAGAGTTGCCGTATAATCCAGCAATCCCACTCCTGTTTATATACCCAGACAAATCTATAATTTGAAAAGATACATGCACACCTATGTTCAGAGCAGCACTAATTACAATAGCCAAGACATGGAAACAACCTAAATATCCGTTGACAGATGAATGGATAAAGAAGATGGGGTACATATAAACAATGGAATATGACTCAGCCATAAAAAAGAACAAAATAATGCCACTTGCAGCAACAAGGATGGACCTAGAGATTATCATACTAAACGAACTAAGTCAGAAAAAGAAAGACAAATACTATATGATATCACTTATATATGGAATCTAAAATATGACACAAATGAACATATCTACAAGACAGAACCAGACTCACAGACATAGAGAACAGACTTGTGGTTGCCAAGGGGGTTTGTGGGGTGAGGGAGGGAAGGACTGGGAGTTTGGGATTAGCAGATGCAAACTAGTATATATAGGATGGATAAACAACAAGGTCCTACTGAAAAGCAGAGAGATGTATATTCAATATCCTGTGATAAAATCATAATGGAAAAGAATATGAAAAAAATGTATTTCTATAACTGAGTGACTTTGCTGTACAGCAAAAATTAACACAACATTGTAAATCAACTATACTTCAGTAAAATTTTTTAAAAAGAGAGTCATCCTTATTCAATAGATTAGAACTCCTTTCCTGACAAATACTGTAATCTCTTTGCTCGCAGGTCCAGATATCATGCTGTCAAGGATATCAGACTGTGTCACCTTTTTTATTTTCCCTTCCCCTCGTACTCTCCCCCTGGTAAAGGGAGTAAATAGATTATAGGTTTTAACTTCTTCCTCTTTAGACCCTGTTTCACACACAGAGACAGTAAGTTAGTTATATTGACTGATATGGAAGCTCTCTATAACCTTTTTTTCCCCAGTAGAACAGCTGTTTATAAAATTACCAGTCTGGACTCAATATTATTTTTTCAGTGACATTTAGGTTGTATAAAATGAACACTATCCATATGATCCCCTTTCTAAGACTTGACTTATCCCTTACACTTTGCCCCTTCCTATTATTAAATACAAAAAATAACTCGTTTTGCCAGCTGCATACTTGAAGGTCTTCTTGTGTTCTCCTTTAAAAGGCCACTTATTTATAATTAATAAATTAGTTTCATTTATGCAATACATATTTCCTGGGCACCTATTTATAGAAAGAAATGTGTTACATGCTAGAAACAGAATGGGTAATGTAACAGATTAGTCCCTCATGGACCTTATAATCTAGAAGAGTGACCAAAACATAAGTAAGCAGACATTTTGATCAGTTCTACAAGAAAACATATGGTGCAATATTAGAGCCTAATGGTGGGGTCCTCTTAGGGAAGGGGCCAGGAAAGTTTCCTTTAGGAGGATTCTTTAAAGCCTAGATATATAGTATGAAAAGAGGTAGCCACGCAGTGGCCTTCAGGATTTCTTCCTTCTCGGTGTCCACTGGTTGGAACAGGCACCTTTTTAATGCCTCCTTATAAAGAACTTTAAATTAAAATCTAGAACCTTAAAGTGGTATAGCCTATATGAACTTTTGGTTGAAATGTCTATGCAATTTCAGTTCACTTTACTGCCTTTAAATGTTACTGCACCCAAAGAATGGGAGAAAATATTTGCAAATGAAGCAAACAAGGGATTAATCTCCAAAATATACAGAAAGCTCATGTAGCTCAATAGCAAAAAAACTAACAACCCAATCAAAAAATGGGCAGAAGATCTAAATAGACATTTCTCCAGAGAAGACATACAGATGGCCAAAAAGCACACGAAAAGAAGTTCAACATTACTAATTATCAGAGAAATGCAAATCAAAACTACAATGAGGTATTACCTCACACCTGTCAGAATGGCCATCATTAAAAAGTCTACAAAAAATAAATGCTGGAGAGGGCATGGAGAAAAGGCAACACTCCTACACTGTTGGTGGGAATGTAAACTAGTACAACTACTAAGGACAACAGTATAGAGGTTCCTTAAAAAATTAAAAATAGAACTACCCTATGATTCAGCCGTCCCATTCCTGGGCATATATCTGGAGAAAACCATAATCCGAAAAGATACATGAATCCCAATGTTCATTGCAGTACTATTTACTATAGCCAAGACATGGAAGCAACCTAAATGTCCATCATTAGAGGAATGGATAAAGAAGATGTGGTACATATATACAATGGAATATTAGCCATAAAAAATAATGAAATAATGCCATTTGCAGCAACATGGATGGACCTAGAGATTGTCACAATAAGTGAAGTCAATCAGACAAAGACAAATATCATATGACATCGCTCATATGTGGAATCTAATTTTTAAAAATGATGCAAATGAACTTATTTACAAAACAGCAACAGACTTAACAGGTATCAAAATAAAAACTTAGTTACCAAAGAGGAAACGTGGGGGGTGGCGGTGAAGGATAAATCAGGTACTTAGGATGAACATACACACACTACAGAGAAATTACACAGCTGTCCAAAGTGACAGAAGTATAAGTGAAGGAACTAAGTGTCAAAACCGTGCATCTATGTCTGAGTCTATGTGACTATGGTAATTAGGGTAGGCTGAACTGCTCTAACAGCCTCCCAAATGTATAATGGCGAGAACCCATCTGGTCATTTGTTTTTTCCATATTGCAAAGGTGGCAATCTTCTTCTTTGGTGGTATGCTTTCCACTTCTCAGTAGTTAAGGGATCCAGGATCCTTCCTTCCCCAGAACTTTACATCATCTGTATCCAATTGGTAGAGGGGAAAGAACATCATGGAGCACAACTGGAAAGTTCTCATAGGTCAGGCACAATCACTGCCACTAATACTCCACTGTCCAGATCTCACTAACTTAGCCACGACTAATTGCGAGGGAGGATAAGAAATGTAATCCAGGTGCATGAGAAGAGGCACAGCTAGCTGTCCATCACAGTGACCTCCTGAGATCCTATATTTTCCAAAATGAATATTTTTTAAAAAATGAATCTCACCAATAAAACAAATTAAAAATAAATTAATAAATTAAACTTCCAAGGAGACAGAGACCATATAGTACAGTGCATGACACATAGGCTGATCAATATTGAATGAATGAAGAAATACAATCCTCTACCTATCTCTAAAATCATATGGGATCACATATCATTTACATGTTTGCTCCATTTTTGTTGTAATTTTTGAAATAAGTGATATCGTAATATTTGTGCTTAGATAATGTGTCCATGAATGTCTTATGAAATGCAAATTCAGTACATTCATACAATATAATGGTTCCCATGGGTGACAAATTAGTCTTGTTAGAACAATGCCCTAGGACTTCCCTGGTGGCTCAGTGGTTGGGAATCTGCCTGCAAATGCAGGGGACATGGGTTCAATCCCTGGTCCAGGCAGATCCCACATGCTGTGGAGCAACTAAGCCCATGTGCCACAACTACGGAGCCTGCATTCTAGAACCTGTGAGCCACAACTACTGAGCCCATGTGCCACAACCACTGAAGCCCACACGCCTAGAGCCCATGCTTCACAACAAGAGAAGCCAACGACAATGAGAAGCCTGTACATCGCAATGAAGAGTAGCCCCTGCTTGCTGCAATTAGAGAAAGCCTGCGCAGAGCAACGAAGACCCAATGCAGCCAAAACTAAAAATTAATTAATAATAATAAAAAAAGAACAATGCCCTACCTTTTTTTTAAACTTTGAATACCCAGAAGGGAAAAAGAAAATACATGTTTGTGGGGGTAATTTGTTTCTTCATTAAGAGATATGTTATGCTGCAGAATGTAATAACAATTTGATTTATATGGTGAAATGCTACATAAATGAAGCACACAATATGTAACATTTTTTCTTTGTGCAGTGGCCTTTCTCTTTAAATTAGCTCTTAGTTTGCTATAATAAAAGACTATTACGCTTTCATAGGCACAGCCTAAGAAAGAAATTTAATTAACATGAGTAATTTCAAAACTCATTTAAGATCTCACAATGAAATATTTTATGGACAGTTAAGGTAATAAATTATTGATTGGCTAATCAAATCCTCAATTACTGACTAACTGATAAGTCGCCATCTCTCCAATAACAGATATTCTCTGAATGCAATCGCCAACATTAACTGACTCCCCCTCAGCATCCATCACAGTCCCTTACAAACTAAGGGTATCTTAAATCCCTGCCATTCATTTCTATTCATAGTCCTGGTTTATAAGTTTCTGTTCACAATCACAACCACCCTAGATCAGGCTCCTTTTCATGGATGTATAACATGTCTGGAATGTCAAGAATATAGCATCAACAACTGCAAAGACTGAGACTAATTATCATCAGGGTGGTGGATTTTCAGTCTCAGGCCCAACCACGTGTTTAGTATGACAAGCTTTCTGGTGACTCAGCTCAACCAAACCTTGAGTTTGGGGACTCTCAGGCTGAGAGACTATACAGAATCCCCAGCCAGCTTGTAAGTCAAGTCTGGTATTAGTGTGCTCCTATTATGCCCATTGTCTAGCAAGTCTCAAGTTACAACCTCTTTATCTTGTGATTGATACTAGGGTAAAAAATATTTTTTTAAGGAAAAACCAAGTCTTGAATAAAACAAAGGAGTGACTATTTAAGTCCATGTTTTAGAGAATTAATCATGATAATTCCACCCTTTTCACAACCTAAGTGCTTGTTCATCCAAGTTTCACACTTACTGATTCAACAAATATTTATCACCTGACATTTTGAATGGCATCTGCCTTCACAGAATTTGAAACAGGAGATAAAGGTGAGTATACAGGCAACTTTATGAAAAGGAATAAATCATTTGATAGATGAGTAGAGGGAATTAGGGAATAAAGAAAAAGGTAATGGAACCAGATTCTAGAGAGAGTCAAAGATGTCTTTCTGACAAAAGTGATATTTCAAATGAGAACTGAAGATACAGAAACAGTGTGGGGAAGAATATTCTATGCCAGGATTTACAAAACTTTACTTATATGCCTACCAAGCTCATGACTTTTGCATATTCACATACACACAATAACATTATTTACTGAATACTTATTTTGATCAATTCATTTTTAAAATTTAAATTAAAATTGTTTTAAAAGACAGATTTATATCATTCCCATAAAAAGAAAATAAAGATCATGCAGTATAAGCAGAAGGAATCTCTGAAAATAAACACACTGACACAAGCATACAATTAAATCTTGGCTAATTACTACTTTCAGCAGAAATTTCTGAGCCTCAGACCTTCCCTCTCCCAATAAAAAGGGGATATTAGCAATCTAAGTGTTAAGCAAACAAACATTCACTCAGTATGGAAGTGAGACTTTTTCATTTAAGTGATCTAATCAGAAGATAACTTTCCTTATACTATGAAACAATGTTATTCAAAGCTCTGTTTGAGCATCAGTCTAAAATGATTCCTTAAACCACTGGTGGTACGTGTCTTACATCTACAGAGACACAGGTCTAGACACAGAGGAGACCAGAGGTTAGAGTCCAGAGGCAGGACAGAAAAAGAAACGTTTGAGAAACTTGGAATCATAGACTAGAACTTGAACATGATTAAGGGAGAGTAAAATGGCCAAGCTGGAGATAAAAATGTAAAGAGTGGCCTGATCATGCAGGGCTTTCCAAGCTATATTCAGAGACCTCTTGAGGGTCACTGGTGTATAGGGCAACACACTTCTGGTTAAGAAGATGGTTTGGATTGGAATAGGGAGCCATTTTCCCAGTGCTTCTCAATGTGCCCATCACTACCATTCCTGCTTTGGTCATGCCATGAGCCTTTGATTAACGAGTATAAGTTTTAAAATCCATTTATCACGTGATGGATGCTCGGGTTAAGACTGCAGAATTAATGCGTTTTAAGCTTTTTCCTAGGCAAAAAGGATTATAAGCATCAAATCACTGAAAAATGAATGGTCTCACTTAAATCTAAATTAGGAATATTAATAGAAAGATATATCCCTTTCAAGGGCAAAATTCTCACATAACTTTCTAAACTGATTAAGAAAGGGATTTTTTAAGAACAATGTATAAAAGGAAAATAAGTTAAGATCCGAGAATAATTCACTTAAGAATACAGAAAATTTATTATATATATGTATACATAAATATACGTTTTAAATGTCTTGAGTTTACTGAGACACCTGCTCCTTTACCTCTCAAATTTTTTTAAGAAAGGGATTTTTAAAGAACAATGTATAAAAGGAAAATAAGTTAAGATCCGAGAATAATTCACTTAAGAATACAGAAAATTTATTATATATATGTATACATAAATATACGTTTTAAATGTCTTGAGTTTACTGAGACACCTGCTCCTTTACCTCTCTTTGAGCTAAGAACTTCCTCCTAGGAACAAGTTAAAAGCCTTGGACTTAAGTGAGGAGAATTCTGCTACTGTGGCTTTTATGAACAGTTGTGTCCCATATAGAGGGTCAATGGTACAAAAGAGACTTGCCAGCTTCAGTTCATGCACATGAGCAGCTGCATGTTATGGAATGAATAGCCTAGCCACACGAACCCTAGTTAGTGTAAATCAGGGCTCAGTTAACAGAAACTAGCTTTTTCAGACTATGTGATAAAGCTGTAAGTTCAGGAGGAATCACCTATTTTAGGAGAAGTAGGCAGTGCTGAACTCCTTGGCAGAGATTTATTATATGAATATCAGAAGGCATATTTTCATTTAAAAAGCCTTACATTTTCCCAATTATGGTGTACACACAGAAGCATATGCGGTTAATGATCATAACATTTATACAAATATGTACTGAGTACATATTGTATGCCAAGTACTACACAAACTTCACTATATGCATTAGCACATTTAATTCTACAAAATATGTGTATCAACGGCATTCAAACTTCTTTTGACACCAGCTCGCGTTAAGAAACACATTTTACATGCTACTAAGAAAACATACACACATACCCAGCAAGGCTCTCATTCAGATTTGACAAAGAAATCAAAAAGTTTACAGACAAGCAAAAGCTAAAAGAATTCAGCATCATGAGAACGGCTTTGCAACAAATGCTATAGGTTCTCTAAGTGGAAAAGGAAAGGCTACTACTAGAAACAAGAAAATTATGAATGGAAAAGCTCACAGACAAAGCAAATATAAAGTAAAGGTAGGGAATCATCTGCACACAAATATGCTGTCAAAACAAGGAATTATGAGAAGAGCACAAATGCAGGATATTGGAAAAGCATCTGAAATTAAACCAAAAACTTAAAACAATCTTGTTTATATATAGACTGCTATATCAAAACCTGAAGATAACTGCAAAGGGAAAATCTGCAATAAATAAACATAAAACAAATGAAAAAGAATCCAAATACAACACTAAAGTTAGCCATCAAATCACAAGAGAACAAAAGAGAAAGAGAAGAAAAAAGACCTACAAAAACAATCCAAAACAATTAAGAAAATGGAAATAGAAATATACATATTGATAATTACCTTAAATGTAAATGGATTAAATGCTTCAACCAAAAGACACAGGCTGAATGGATACAAAAACAAGACCCATATATATGCTGTCTGTAAGAGACCCACTTCAGATCTAGGGACACATGCAGACTGAAAGTGACGGGATGGAAAAAGATATTCCATGCAAATGGAAATCAAAAGAAAGCTGGAGTAGCAATTCTCATATCAGACAAAATAGATTTTAAAATAAAGACTATTACAAGAGACAAAGAAGGACACTACATAATGATCAATGGATTAACTCAAAAAGAAGATATAACAACTGTAAATATAAATGCATCAAATAAAGGAGCACCTCAATATATAAGGCAAATAATAACAGCCATAAAGGGAGAAATTGACAGTAACACAATAATAGTGTGGGACTTTAACATCTCACTTTTATCAATGGACACATCATCAAGAAAAAAAATCAATAAGGAAACAGAGGCTGTAAATGACACATTAGACTAGGTGGACTTAACTGATATTTATAGAATATTCGAAAGAAAAGCAGCAGAACACACATTCTTCCCAAGTGTACATAGAATATTTTCCAGGATTGATCACACACTGGGCCACAAAGTGAGCCTCAGTAAATCTAAGAAAATTGAAATCATATCAATTTTGGACCACAAAATTTTGGCCCACAACTCTATGAGATTAAAAATCAACTACAAGGAGAAAAACTGTAAAAACACAAACATGTGGAGTCTAAATAATATGCTGCTAAACAACCAATGGATCACTGAAGAAATCAAAGAGAAAATTAAAAAAACTAAGAGACAAATGAAAATGAAGGCACAAAGATCCAAAACCTATGTGATGTGGCAAAAGCAGTTCTAATAGGGAAGTTTACAGCAATACAATCTTACATTAGGAAACAAGAAAAATCACAAATAAACAACCTAACCTTATACCTAAGGCAACTAGACAAAGAAGAAAAACAAAACCCATAGTAGAAGGAAAGAAGTCATAAAGACCAGAGCAGAAATAAATGAAATAGAGACAAAGAAAACAATACAAAAGATCAATAAAACTAAAAGCTGGCTCTGTTTTTTTGAATGTTTTCATAGTCCTTTATTAATCATTCGGTTATATATGTGCATGATTTGGTAGACTCTTAATAAAAGCTCGTTCTTTGAAAAGATAAACTAAATTGATAAACATTTAGCCAGACTCATCAAGAAAAAAAGGCAGAGGACTCAAATCAATAAAACTAAAAATGAAAAAGAAGTTACAATGGACACCATAGAAATACAAAGAATCACAAGAGATTACTGCAGTCAAAGATATACTGATAAAATGGACAACGTGGAAGAAATGGACAAATTCTTAGAAAGGTAGAATCTTCTGAGACCGAACCAAAAAGAAATAGAAAGTATGAACAGACAAATCACAAGGACTGAAATTGAGATTGTGATTAAAAAATTCCCAACAAACACAAGTCCAGGACCAGATGGCTTTACAGGCAATTTCTATCAAACATTTATAGAAGAGTTAACATCTACCTTTCTGAAAATCTTCCAAAAAATTTCAGAGGATGAGATACTCCCAAACTCATTCAATGAGAGAACCATCACTCTGATACCAATACTAGACAAAGATACCACAAAAAAGAAAACTAGAGGCCAACATTACTGATGAACAAAGATGCAAAACTCCTCAACAAAATACTAGCAATCTGAATCCAATACATTAAAAGGATCATACTCCAGGACCAAGTGGGATTTACCCCAGGGATACAAGGATTTTTCAATATCTGCAAATCAACCAGTGTGATATACCACATCAACAAACCGAAAAATAAAAACCATATGATCATCTCAATAGATACAGAAAAAGCTTTTGACAAAATTCAACACCCATTTATGATAAAAACTCTCCAGAAAGTGGGCATAAAGGGAACATACCTCAACATTATAAAAACCATATAAGAAAAACCTACAGCTAACATCATAATCAATGTTGAAAAGCTGAAAGTATTTCCTCTAAGATCAGGAACAAGACAAGGATTCCACTCTCGCCACTATTATTCAACATAGTATTGGAAGTCCTAGCTGTGGCGATCAGAGAAGAAAAAAAAAAGAAACCCAAACTGGAAAAAAAAAATGTTAAACTGTCACTGTTGGCAGATGACATGATACTACACATAGAAAATCCTAAAGATGCTACCAGAAAAATACTAGAGCTAATCAATGAACTTGTTAAAGTTACAGGTTACAAAATTAATACACAGAAATCTGTTACATTTCTATACACTAAAAATGAAAGATCAGAAAAAGGAATTCAAGAAACAATCCTATTTATCATCCCATCAAAAAGAATAAAATACCTAAGAATAAACCTACCTAAAGAGACAAAAGACTTATACCTCGAAAACTATACCTCAAAAACTTATACCTTGAAATCGAAGATAACACAAAGAGATGGAAAGATGTATCATGTTCTTGGATAGGTAGAATCAATATTGTCAGAATGACTATACTACCGAAGGCAATCTACAGATTCAATGAAATGCCTATCAAATTACCAATGGCATTTTTCACAGAACTAAAACAAAAAAAATTAAAATTTGTATGGGGACACAAAAGACCTCGAATAGCTAAAGCAATATTGAGAAAGAAAAACGGAGCTGGAGGAATCAGACTCCCAGGTTTCAGAGTATACTACAAAGCTACAGTCATCAAAACAGTATGGTACTGGCACAAAAAAAAGAAATGTAGATCAATGTAAAAGAATAGAAAGCCCAGAAATACAGCCACTCACCTATGGTCAATTAATCTACAGCAAAGGAGGCAAGACCATACAATGGAGAAAAGACAGACTCTTCAATACATAGTGCTAGGAAAACTGGACAGCTACATATGAAAAAATGAAACTAGAACATTCTTTAACATGATACACAAAAATAAGCTCAAAATGGATTAAAAACCTAAATGTGAGACCAGGCACTATAAAAATGTTAGAGAAATACATAGGCAGAACACTCATTAACATAAATCTCAGCAATAACATTTTTTAAACATCTTTATTAGAGTACAATTGCTTTACAATAGTGTGTTAGTTCCTGCTTTATAAGAAAGTGAATCAGCTATACATATACATATATCCCCATATCTCCTCCCTCTTGTGTCTCCCTGCCACTCTCCCTATCCCACCCCTCTAGGTGATCACAAAACACGGAGTTGATCTCCCTGTGCTATCTGGCTGCTTCCCACTAGCTATCTATTTTACATTTGGTAGTGTATATATGTACATATCACTCTCTCACTTCATCCTAGCTTAACTTCCCCACTCCCCATGTCCTCAAGTCCATTCTCTACACCTGCGTCTTTATTCCTGCCCTACCCCTTGGTGCTACAGAACGATATTTTTTCTTTTTTATAGATTCTATATATATATGTGTGTTACCATACAGTATTTGTTATTCTCTAACTTACTTCACTCTGTACGATAGTCACTAGGTTCATCCACCTCACTACAAATAACACAATTTCGTTTTTTTATGGCTGAGTAATATTCCATTGTATATACGTGCCACATCTTCTTTATCCATTCATCTGTCAATGGACACTTAGGTTGATTCCATGTCCTGGCTATTGAAAATGGTGCTGCAATGAACTGTGTCGTACATGACTCTTCTTGAATTATGGTTTTCTCAGGGTATATGCCCAGTAGTGGGATTGCTGAGTTATATGGTAGTTCGATTTTTGATTTTAAGGAACCTCCATACTGTTCCCCATAGTGACTGTACCAATTTACATTCCCACCAACAGTGCAGGACACTTCCCTTTTCACAACACCCTTTCCAGCATTTATTGTTTGTAGATTTTTTGATGATGGCCATTCTGACTGGTGTGAGGTGATATCTCATTGTTGTTTTGATTTGCGTTTCTCTAATATTTAGTGATGTTGAACATCCTTTCATGTGTTTGTTGGCAATCTGTATACCTTCTTTGGAGAAATGTCTATTTAGATCTTCTGCCCATTTTTGGATTGGGTTGTTTATTTTTTTGATACTGATCTGCATGAGCTGCTTGTAAATTTTGGAGGTTAATCCTTTCTCAGTTGCTTCGTTTGCAAATATTTTCTCCCATTCTGACGGTTGTCTTTTCATCTTGTTTACGGTTTCCTTTGCTGTTCAAAAGCTTCTAAGTTTCATTAAGTCCCAGTTGTTTATTTTTGTTTTAATTTCCATTTCTCTAGGAGGTGGGTCAAAAAGGATCTTGCTGTGATTTATGTCATAGAGTGTTCTGCCTAAGTTTTCCTCGAAGAGTTTTATACTGCCTGTCCTTACATTTAGGTCTTTAATCCATTTTGAGCTTATTTTTGTGTATGGTGTTAGGGACTGTTCTAATTTCAT
Source organism: Neophocaena asiaeorientalis asiaeorientalis (assembly GCF_003031525.2). Classification (NCBI taxonomy): domain Eukaryota; kingdom Metazoa; phylum Chordata; class Mammalia; order Artiodactyla; family Phocoenidae; genus Neophocaena; species Neophocaena asiaeorientalis. The sequence continues at coordinate 4,806,090 of NW_020172724.1, forward strand.
TCTTTTACATGTAGCTGTCCAGTTTTCCCAGCACCACTTATTAAAGAGGCTTTCTTTTCTCCATTGTATATTATTGCCTCCTTTATCAAAAATAAGGTGACCATATGTCCGTGGGTTTATCTCTGGGCTTTCTATCCTGTTCCATTAATCTATATTTCTGTTTTTGTGCCAGTACCATGCTGTCAAGATTACTGCTAGCTTTGTAGTATAGTCTGAAGTCCAGGAGCCTGATTCCTCCAACTCTGTTTTTCTTTCTCAAGATTGCTTTGGCTATTGGGGTCTTTTGTGTTTCCATACAAATTGTGAAATTTTTTGTTCCAGTTCTGTGAAAAATGCCAGTGGTAGTTTGATTGGGATTGCATTGAATCTGTAGATTGCTTTGGGTACTGGAATCATTTTCACAATATTGATTCTTCCAATCCAAGAATATGGTATATCTCTCCATCTGTTTGTATGATCTTTAATTTATTTCATCAGTGTCTTATTGTTTTCTGCATACAGGCCTTTTGTCTCCCTATGTAGGTTTATTCCTAGGTATTTTATTCTTTTTGTTGCAGTGGTAAATGGGAGTGTTTCCTTAATTTCTCTTTCAGGTTTTTCATCGTTAAGTGAATAGGAATACAAGAGATTTCTGTGCATGAATTTTGCATCCTGCTACTTTACCCAATTCATTGATTAGCTCTAGTAGTTTTCTGGTAGCATCTTTAGGAATCTCTATGTACAGTATCATGTCATCTGCAAACAATGACAGTTTTACTTCTTCTTTACCAATTTGGATTCCTTGTATTTCTTCTTCTCTGACTGCTGTGGCTAAAACTTCCAAAACTATGTTCAATAATAGTGGTGAGAGTGGGAAACCTTGTCTTCTTCCTCATCTTAGTGGAAATGGTTTCAGTTTTCCACTACTGAGAACGATGTTGGCTGTGGGTTTGTCATATGTGGCCTTCATTATGTTGAGGTAAGTTCCCTCTATGCCTACTTTCTGGAGGTTTTTTTTTTTTTTTTTTAATCATAAATGGGTGTTGAATTTTGTCAAAAGTTTTTTTCTGCATCTATTGAGATGACCATATGGTTTTTCTCCTTCAACTTGGTAATATGTTGTATCACACTGATTGATTTGCGTATATTGAAGAATCCTTGCATTCCTGGGATAAACCCACTTGATCATGCTGTATGATCATTTTAATGTGCTGTTGGATTCTGTTTGCTAGTATTTTGTTGAGAATTTTTGCATCTATGTTCATCAATGATATTGGCCTGTAGTTTTCTTTTTTTGTGACATCCTTGTCTGGTGTTGGTATCAGAGTGATGGTGGCCTCGGAGAATGAATTTGGGAGTGTTCCTCCCTCTGCTATATTTTGGAAGAGTTTGAGAAGTATAGATGTTAGCTCTTCTCTAAATGTTTGGTAGAATTCGCCTGTGAAGACATCTGGTCCTGGGCTTTCGTTTGTTGGAATATTTTTAATCACAGTGTCAATTTCAGTGCTCGTGATTTGTCTGTTTATACTTTACATTTCTTCCTGGTTCAGCCTCAGAAGGTTGTGCTTTAGTAAGAATTTGCCCATTTCTTCCAGGTTGTCCATTTTATTGGCATATAGTTGCTTGTAGTAATCTCTCATGGTCCTTTGTATTTCTGCAGTGTCAGTTGTTACTTCTCCTTTTTCATTTCTAATTCTGTTGATTTGAGTCTTCTCCCTTTTTTTCTTGATGAGTCTGGCTGGTGGTTTATCAATTTTGTTTATATTCTCAAAGAACTAGCTTTTCGTTTTACTGATCTTTGCTATCATTTCCTTCATTTCTTTTTCATTTATTTCTGATCTGATCTTTATGATTTGTTTCCTTCTGCTAACTTTGTGGGTTTTTTGTTCTTCTTTCTCTAATTCCTTTAGGTGTAAGGTTAGGTCGTTTGAGATGTTTCTTGTTTCTTGAGGTAGGATTATATTGCTATGAACCTCCCTTTTAGAAATGCTTTTGCTGCATCCCATAGGTTTTGTGTCAGTGTGTCTTCATTATCATTTGTTTCTAGGTACTTTTTGATTTCTTCACTGATCTCTTGGTTATTTAGTAGTGTATTGCTTAGCCTCCATGTGTTTGTATTTTTTCCAGTTTTTTTCCTGTAATTGATATCTAGTCTCATAACATTGTGGTCAGGAAAGATACTTGATACAATTTCAATTATCTTAAATTTATCAAGGCTTGATTTGTGACCCAAGATATGACCTATCCTGGAGAATGTTCCATGAGCACTTGAGAAGAAAGAGTATTCTGTTGTTTTTGGATGAAATGTCCTATAAATATCAATTAAGTCTATGTTGTTTAATGTATCATTTAACCTTGTGTTTCTTCATTTATTTTCATTTTGGATGATCTGTCCATTGGTCAAAGTGGGGTGCTAAAATCTCCTACTATATTTGTGTTACTGTCAATTTCCCCTTTTATGGCTGTTAGCATTTGCCTTATGTACTGTGGAGCTCCTATGTTGGGTGCATAAATATTTACAATTGTAATACCTTCTTCTTGAATTGATCCCTTGATCATTATGTAGTGTCCTTCTTTGTCTCTTGTAATAGTCTTTATTTTAAAGTCTATTTTGTCTGATATGAGAATTGCTACTCCAGCTTTCTTTTGATTTCCATTTGCATGGAATATCTTTTTCCATCCCGTCACTTTCAGTCTGCATGTGTCCCTAGATCTGAAGTGGGTCTCCTATAGACAGCATATATATGGGTCTTATTTTTGTATCCATTCAGCCAGTCTATGTCTTTTAATCCATTTACATTTAAGGTAGTTATCAATATGTATGTTCCTACCATTTTCTTAATTGTTTTGTTTGTTATTGTACGTCTTTTCCTTCTCTTGTGTTTCCTGCTGAGAGAAGTTCCTTTAGCATTTGTTGTAGAGCTGGCCTGGTCGTGCTGAATTCTCTTAGCTTTTGCTTGTCTGTAAAGGTGTTACTTTCTCCATCAAATCTGAATAATATCCTTGCTGGGTACAGTAATCTTGGTTTTAGGTGTTTCCCTTTCATCACTTTAAATATGTCCTGCCACTCCCTTCTGACTTGCAGAGTTTCTCGTGAAAAATCAGCTGTTAACCTTATGGGGATTCCTTTGTATGTTATTTGTTGCTTTTCCCTTGCTTTTAATTTTTTTTCTTTGTAGTTCATTTTTGATAGTTTGATTAATATGAGTCTTGCCATGTTTCTTCTTGGATTTATCCTGTATAGGACTCTCATGTCCTTCCTGGACTATTTCCTTTCCCATATTAGGGAAGTTTTCAATGATAATCTCTTCAAATATTTTCTCAGTGCCTTTCTTTTTCTTCTGGGATCCGTATAATTCAGATGTTGGTGCATTTAATGTTGTCCCAGAGGTCTCTGAGACTGTCTTCAATTCTTTTCACTTTTTTTTCTTCATTCTGCTCTGTGGTAGTTATTTCCACTATTTTATCTTCCAGGTCACTTATCTGTTCTTCTGCCTCAGTTATTCTGCTCTTGATTCCTTGTAGAGAATTTTTAATTTCATTTATTGTGTTGTTCTTTACTGTTTGTTTGCTCTTTAGTTCTTCCATGTCCTTGTTAAAGATTTCTCGTGTCTTCTCCATTCTATTTGCAAGATTTGGGATCATCTTTGCTATCATTACTCTGAATTCTTTTTCAGGTAGGCTGCCTATTTCCTCTTCATTTGTTTGGTCTGGTGGGTTTTTACCTTGCTCCTTCATCTGCTGTGTATTTCTCTGTCTTCTCATTTTGCTTAACTTACTGTGTTTGGGGTCTCCTTTTTGCAGGCTGCAGGTTCATATTTCCCGTTGTTTTTGTTGTGCTCCCCTAGTGGCTAAGGTTGGTTCAGTGCGTTGTGTAGGCTTCCTGTTGGAGGGGACTGGTGCCTGTGTTCTGGTGCGTGAGGCTGGATCCTGTCTTTCTCGTGGGCAGGACTGTGTCATGTGGTGTGATTTTGAGTGTCTGTGACCTTATTATGATTTGAGGCAGCCTCTCTGCTACTTGGCGGGGTTGTGTTCCTGTCTTGCTTGTTGTTTGGCATAGGGTGTCCAGCACTGTAGCATGCTGGTTGTTGAGTGGAGCTGGGTCTTAGTGTAGAGATGGAGATCTCTGGGGAGAGCTTTTGCCATTTGATATTACGTGGAGCTGGGAGGTCTCTGTTGGACCCATGTCCTGAATTTGGCTCCCCCACCTCAGAGGCTCAGGCCTGACACCAGGCTGGAGCACCAAGATCCTGTCAGCCACACTGCTAAGAAAAGGGAGAAGACAAAAAAGCAAGAAAAAAAGAAGAAAATATATAATAAAGTTATTAAAATACTAAAAACATTTAAAATAAAGAAAATAAGAAAGTAATAAAAAAATAAAGAAAGAAGAGAGCAACGTAACCTAAAAACAAATCCACCAATGATGACAAGCACTAAAATCTTGCCAAAAAAAATACAAAAAATGGACAGACAGAACCCTAGGACAAATGGTAAAAGCAAAGCTATACAGACAAAATCACAGAAAGAAGCATACACATACACACTCACAAAAAGAGGAAAAGGAAAAAATTATATATTTATAAAAAAGGAAGAGAGCAACGAAATCAATAAACAAATCTACCAATGATAATAAGCTCTAAATACTTAACACTAAGCTAAACATAAAACCTGAAACAAATTAGATGCAGAAAGGAAACCCCAAGTCTACATTTGCTCTCAAAGTCCACCACCTCAATTTTGGGATGATCTGTATGTCTTCAGGTATTCTACAGATGCAGGGTATGTCAAGTTGATTGTGGAGATTTAATCCGCTGCTCCTGAGGCTGCTGGGAGAAATGTCCCTTTGTCTTCTTTGTTCGCACAGCTCCTGGGGTTCAGCTTTGGATTTGGCCCTGCCTCTGCATGTAGGTCGCCTGAGGGCATCTGTTCCCTACCCTGACAGGACAGGGTTAAAGTAGCGGCTGATCAGGGGGCTGTGGCTCACTGAGGTGCGGGGGAGGGAGGGGTACGGAATGCGGGGTGATCCTGCAGCGACAGAGGCTGTCATGACATTGCAACAGGCTGAGGTGTACCGTGTGTTCTGGGGAAGTTGTCCCTGGATCACGGGACCCTGGCAGTGGCAGGCTCTACAGCCTCCCGGGAGGAGAGGTCCGGAGAGTGACCTGTGCTTGCACACAGGTTTCTTGGTGGCTGTAGTAGCAGCATCAACGTTTCATGCCTATTTCTGGGGTTTGCACTGATAGCTGCAGCTCACGCCCATCTCTGGCATTCATTTAGGCGGTGCTCTGAATCCCTTGTCACGCACCCTGAAACAACTGTCTCTTGCCTCTTAGGCAGGTCCAGACTTTTCCCCGGACTCCCTCCCAGCTAGCTATGGTGTACTAGCCCCCTTCAGGCTGTGTTCACACAGCCAACGCCAGTCCTCTCCCTGGGATCTGATCTCAGAAGCCTGAGCTTCAGTTCCCAGCCTCTACCGCCCTGGAAGGTGAACAGACAAGCCTCTCAGGCTTGTGAGTGCTGGTTGGCACCGATTCTCTGTGTGGCAATCTCTCTGCTTTGCTCTCTGCACCCCTGCTGCTGCGCTCTCCTCCATGGCTCTGAAGCTCCCCCCGCACCCCCTCAACCCCTGTCTCCACCAGCAAAGGGGCTTCCTAGTGTGTGGAAACATTTCCTCCTTCAGAGCTCCCTCCCAGAGATGCAGGTCCCATCCCTATTTCTTTTGTCTCTGTTTTTTCTTTTGCCCTACCCTTGTACATGGGGAGTTTTTCTTGCCCTTAGGGAAGTCTGAGGTCCTTTGCCAGCATTCAGTAGGTGCTCTGTAGGAGTTGTTCCACATATAGATGTATTTCTGATGCATTTGTGGGGAGGACAGTTATATCTCCATGTCTTACACCTCTGCCATGTTGAAGGTCCCCCCAGCAATATCTTTCTGATTCATCTCCCAGAGTAATGGGAATAAAAACAAAAATAAACAAATGGGGCCTAATTAACTCAAAAGCTTTTGCACAGCAAAGGAAACTGTAAACAAAACAAAATATACAACCCACAGAATGGGAGAAAATATTTGCAAATCATGTGACTGATGTGGAATTAGTTTCCAAAATTTACAAACAGCTCATGCTACTTAATATCATCAAAACAAACAACCCAATTAGAAAATCATCAGAAGACCTACACAGACATTTCTCCAAAGAAAACATACAGATGGCCAAGAGGAACATGAAAAAATTTTGAACGTCACTAATTATTAGAGAAATACAAAACAAAACTACAATGAGATATCACCTCACACGAGTCAGAATGACTATCCTCAAAAATCCACAAACAATAAATGCTGGAGAGGGTGTGGAGACAAGGGAACCATCCTACACTGTTGGTGGGAATGTAAATTGGTACAGCCACTACGGAGAACAGTATGGAGGTTCCTTAAAAAACTAAATATAGAGCTACCCTATGATCTTGCAATCTCACTCCTGGGCATACATCTGGAGAAAAACATAGTTCAAAAAGATACACGCACCCCAATGTTCATTGCACCACTACTTACAACAGTCAGGACATGGAAGCAACCTGAATGTCCATCAACAGAGGAATGGATAAAGAAGATGTGGTACATATATACAATGGAATATTACTCAGCCATAAAAAGAATGAAATAATGCCATTTGAAGCAACATGGATGGACCTAGACATTGGCATACTGAGTGAAGTCAGACAGAGAAAGAAATATCATATGATATCACTCATTAGTGAAATCTAATTTAAAAATATGACACAAATGAACTTATTTACAAAACAAACAGACAGACTTAGAGAACAAACTTACAGTTATCAGGGGTTTAGGGGAGGGGAGAGGGATCTTTAGAAGTTTGGGATTAACATGTACACACTGCTATATTTAAAATGATTAACCAACAAGGACCTACTGTATAGCACAGGGAACTCTGCTCAATATCATTTAACAACCTAAATGGGAAAAGAATTTGAAAAAGAATAGATACATATATATGTATAACTGAATCACTTTACTGTATACCTGAAACTAACACAACATTGTTAATCAACTACACTTTGAGATAAAATAAAAATTTAAATAAAACAAAATGGAAGAAAAAGAAAACATACACACACATATATTTTTCTCTGTTCTGTTTTTTGGTAGTTGGGAAAAAGCTTATCTTGATCCTCTAAATTTATTACACAAACCACTCATGGGCTTGGAAACACAATGAAAAACACTGCTCTGTATGGTAAATATTAGTATTTAGAAGTTAGACAACTATCTATTTGACTTTCTAGGTGTTCATCCTGTGATCTGAAATGTGTATACATGTGGGTGTGTTTATTTAATGCATAAGAAACATGTTTTGTGTGTATGTCTATGTGTGTATACCATTCTGGGTTGTTACAGCTTCAGTCTCAACTGGTTAAATCAACAACTGCTATGAAGACAACTGGCTATATTATTGGTAAAAGTAACATTAAACAATTTCACACCTTACTGTGGAATGCAAATTAAAACAGCAATGAGATACTTTTTTTTTTTTACTATCAGTCACTGCTGGAGTGAATTTAAATGTGTATGAAACTATCTGCAGGGTAATTTGATTATGTGTATCAAAAGCCTTAACAATATGCATAAACATTGAATCAAAAATTCAATTACTAGAAATTTATCCTAAGGAAATAATTAGGCATAGAGTCAGACTTTTAGTATAATTAACTGCAGGGCTGTTTTACAGTTTTTGCAGCAGTGAAAAATGTGAAACAACCAAAGTTTTCAACAACTGAGAGTTGGTTAGAAACAACAGTAAATATGCCTATAATGGAAGATTACTATGCCATTGAAATATCACGTGAGAGATAACTATATATGGACGTTGAAATATGTTTAAAATTTGTATGCAAAGAGAGACAGACAGACATATGTTTAAATGAATATGTTATGAAAAGAAAAAAATTATTGTATTACTCGCCAGATTTATTGGTTGAAATTGTGGAAATAGAAAAGGAGGGGTTGTTAATTGTATCAAGAGATGCTATCAGATCAGGGTATCAGGTGCATCTCCCAGAAATGGGAGATGTGGGAGTACAGTGATGCCAGGGGGAAAAAGAAAGGCAGTGGGAGAAGGTGTGGAGGTGACAGGAGAAAGATGAGCTGGAGAACGGGAACCTGTAAAGAGGAGGCTTAAGGTGTCCTCTAGCTTATTGTAACAGAGGAAGAAAAAAACTAACACCATGTTGATTGTGCCTCCCCCATTCTTCAGCCTATATATGCTATTACTTTAGCCCTGCACGCCAAGAGTTAAGCACTAGAGAAATATTGCTTGTGCCCAAATAGCTCATTAAGTTCCCTGAAGAAAGTTCCCATCCCACCCCTGGGGTAGTTATGGCTATTACTTGTTGTAGATGAGTTTGCTTTCAGCCTAGAAACCTTGCAAGTAAGCAAAAGGCGGTAAAGCAAAAATAACTGCTAACAACTTCAAGTTTTGCAGGAGCCTTGTGATCCAGCCTACGTGAGCAAGCAGAAGAAGAAAGGTTATGCTTCCCTGGGGCAAGGTGGCTCCAAGAAGTCTGCAATCTGCCTTTACTCTTTAATCTTAAACCCTCCCGCTTCCCCTTTTCCCTTAGTATCAAAGAAGCCTGAATTCTACCAGGAGTTAAGATGGTTCTTTAGGACATTAGTTCACCATCTTCTCAGTTTTCTAGCTCTTCAAAAAAAAGTCACTATTCCTTGCCCCAACACCTTGTCTCTCAACTTACTGGCCAAGCTCGTGCGGTGAGCTTGGATTTGGTAACACTATTTTACTCTGTGTGTCTGTTTACAGACCTCATAAAGAAAACAGTAGGAAGGCTGACATTATTCACCAAGGCTTTATGGGTTGGCTTTACCATTTATTAGACTAAAACTCTGGGCCCAGCCTGATGCATGAGATGTCCAGTTTTTTTTTTTTTTTTTTTTTTTTTTTTAAGTTTTATTTATATATTTTTTCATATATTTAATAAAGTAAATTATACCAGATGTAATATATGATTGACATTCACGATTTCATACTTAAAATATTTTCTTGCCTTTTATTAGGCTATAGCTACCAAGTTATTTAATGCCCCTGTTTTCTTCTGTGTCCTTACCTGTAGCATGAGATAGTAACAAATCACCTACCTTATTGTGTTGGTGCATTCTGGTTAAAAGCCTACTGGTATACCTATGAAGATGTGGTATATATATACAATGGAATATTACTCAGCCATTAAAAAGAATGAAATAATGCCATTTGCAGCAACATGGATGGACCTAGAGATTGTCATACTAAGTCAGAGAAAGACAAATATCATATGAGGTCACTTCTATCTGGAATCTAAAAACGGGTACAAATGAACCTATTTACAAAACAGAAATAGAGTCACAGATGTAGAAAACAAACTTATGGCTACCAAGGGGGGAAGGGGAGGAGGGATAAACTGGGAGACTGGGATTGACATATACACACTACTATGCATAAAATAGATAATAAAAACCTACTGTATAGCAAAGGGAACTTTACTCAATACCCTGTAATGACCTACATGGAAATAGAATCTAAAAAAGAGTTGATGTATGTATATATATAACTGATTCACTTTGCTGTACAGCACAAACTAACACAGTGTTGTAAATCAACTATAGTCCAATAAAAATTATTTTTTTTAAAAAGCCTACTGGAATATCTGACCTGTATCAAGCCTAAAATCCATGGTACTTGGTATTGCTAATATCTTAATGCACCTTTATAGAAAGGTCCAGTGTTATAATTCTATTAATACTCCCAGTATCTTCCCATTTTATCTAACTTTGCACTTAATAGCTCATAATGACAGATATACCTGGCTATTTTTTATAGAGTGCCGTTATTATTCATACTTGTTTTAAATTTATTTGATTTTTAAATTATTGTTTTGAACACAAAGGAAAATCCTTTTGAGTTTGATTGTGAATGTCGGTATCAGGCTTGGGCTTTATTTGCAAAATATTAAAATTCTCAGGTTTTACCCATAATATGAATAACTGACAAGTTTATAACATTGTTATTCTAGGCAGTGTTACATGTACACAGTATTAATGCATTCAAATTCTGTAAAACCCAGTGAGATAGGTATTATTAATTATCTGGAATTTACAGTTGAAGAAACTGAGCGATACAGTGGTTATGAAATTTCTCAAGGGTCACAGAGGTGTAACTGGCAGAGTAGGGACTTGAACCCAGGCACTATGGCTCTATGTCTGCTGTCACCTGTTATGCTTATGCTTTCCCACTTTCATAACCCTGATTTACTATCTTAGTGAATTTGCATGGATTTTCCTTTATAAGTAATACCCATTTTACAATATGCATATTTCAAAATACATTTAGTTGATATTTTGTCTCTTATAATTTCTTTCATTTACTTTCAATTATTTTCTAGCTGGTAATTGCTGGGACATACATTAAACAGTAATTATTTCTACACTTACCTTGTAACCAGACACTAAGTTCCTTTAATACTATAGTGTTCTTAAATAACCCCTTTATTTTTTGAGATATATAGCTATATAATGAGTAAATAATGAAATTACTAGCCATTTTTCCATATAATGAATAAATTTATTGTCTGTTTAGCTATACTTTGCTTTCTTTCCATTTAACTTGATTAAGCAGGTTCTGATTAATATTGTTATACTGATTTTGATAATTTATTTTATCAATAATTGGAATTCCTTCAGTTGTCTTTTTCCAATTTTAACATAAAATATGCAACTGACTTGATTTTGCAAAAAAAAAACTTTTGCAGGCCCAATTCATCAGCTTGTTGTTTCTGCTGACTCTTGCTCATGGTGACATGTTTCTTCAGGGGTCTTGGAATTGTTTTAAACTTTGTGCTCATTTCTACTGGCATATTTCTTATTGAAATTCAAAGAAGACCTGGGTCTCAAGTCTGTCCTTCCATATAGTATTTATTTTTGCTTCTGTCAGATACATTGTCAAATACATTGGGTCACCACATTTTTGGACTTGGCTTTTCTTTCCACATTTACCAAAAGCTGAGAATGAAGCAGGTATTTTCAAGCATTTCACTCCAATACCACTCTGTATAGACCTAACACATTTGTCTGCTGTCCTCCTATACATATTAAAACTTGGCTTTAGCCTTCATTGATTAGCCTATGTCAGCAGGATTATTCACAACAGAAGTGTTACTGCTCCAGATTCAAACCCAGTTTCCAGCCATGAGGAATTTCTATCTGCAGATAGGGATTTCTATACAGAGAATGGATATGTAAATAGGTACTCTTTTTAATTTTATACAGAGTGTTTGTGTTTCCCTAGTAGGAATATTTCTCTGGATATCTTGTCACTGGTATTTCCAGGAAAAGAAATATGATTTAAGACTAAGTATGAATTGTTTTATACATGAGGAAGCTACTACCAACTTTGTTCTTCATGTAGTATAATGAAAATATTATTATTAAGTGTATACCATAAGCTGAAGAAGTACGGAAAATATAAATACAGGAAAAATGTTATCAAAGTTTTGATGATATTGGATTTAATTATAAAACCATCCTCTTGTAATAAGTCCCTAATAACTATCGGAATATATGGACATGTGCCCACCATATATAATGTCACCTGAGCAGCTCTACATTGTCTCCATGGGGAACCAATGCTAATATGAAACTCCAGCTGACTGCTGTGTCAGGACCAATGAAGTGCTTTGTCTCTGAACAAGGGATGTGGATCTTTTCCTAGTATCCTTGAAAATGTGGCAGCCCATCTTGTTAGCTTGCAAGTAAGATGAGTAACGTTTACCTTATATGGATATACCAGTTTGTTCACTCACCTGTTGAAGGTCATAATGTATGCACCTAGCTTCTGGCAATCATGAATGAAGCTGCTATATACATCTGCATTCAAATTTCTGCATGTTTTCAAATCAGGTGAGTAAATTCTTAGGAACAAAGTTGCCAGATAATATGGTAAAACAATGTTTAACTTCATAAGAAACTGTTAACTATTTTGTAGAATAGCTCTACCATTTTTCATTCCCACCAGCAATAAATGAGAGTTCTTATTGCACCTAAACTCTGCCAGCAATTGGTATTGTCATGTTTTTCGATTTTACTCATTTTATTAGGCCTGTAAAGGTATATATTCTTTGGTGAAGTGTGTGTTCAAATCTTTTGGGCATTTTAAATGAAGTTGTTGTTGTTTCCTTATTGTTGAGTCTTAAGAGTTCTTTATATATTTTGGATACAAGTCCTTTCACACATACAAGTTTTACATATAACTTCTCCTGCTGTCTGGCTTATCACTTCATTCTCTTAACAGTGTTTTTCACAGGGATGAAGTTTTTAATTTTTACAAAGTCCAAATTAGCTATCTAAAATTAGCTATCTAAAAAAAAAAAAAAAAACCAAAAACTTTCTGGATTGTGCTGTTGATGTTTTATCTAAAATCTCATTGCCAAATCCAAAGACATTCAGATTTTTTCCCCATGTTTCCTTTTAGAAGTTTCATAGTTTTGTGTTTTACATTTAGGTCTTTAACCAATTGAAATATGTAATAATATTTTATATTCATCAGTTGAAAAATAATTGGAGAGCTGGAGAATACAAAGTATTGCCTGGATAGGGAACACAAGAACCCTCCTACTCTATACTTTTCTGAGGTTTAAAAATTTGTTTTAGGGCTTCCCTGGTGGCTCAGTGGTTGAGAGTCCACCGGCCGATGCAGGGGACACGGGTTTGTGCCCCGGTCCGGGAAGATCCCACATGCCGCCGAGTGGCTGGGCCCGTGAGCCATGGCCGCTGAGCCTGCGCGTCTGGAGCCTGTGCTCCGCAACGGGAGAGGCCACAGCAGTGAAAGGCACGTGTACCGCAAAAAAAAAAAAAAAAATTTGTTTTTTATAAAAATGTTTCATTCAAATTTTATAACAACTTTATATTAAAATGGGAGAAAAGCAGGGATGATGGCTATTACCACCACTATTTTAGTATTAGATAACCATGCAAATATAATAAGGAGAAAAATAAAGTCTAATAAATATCAAAAAGGTAGGAAATTTTCTATTTAAAGAAATTATCACCGTTATAAAATTCAAATTATTCCAATGAGATTTCTAGATAATAGATATATGTATATAAATATATATATACACATATGATGTATACCAGCAATTTGAAAATGTAAAAGAAAAAAAAGAAAGATTGTAACTAAACTAAAATTTAATTTAGATAAGAGTAAATTAACAAGAACCATATAAAAACCTGAACAGAGAAAACAGTCCTACTATGGTGAAAATATTACTTTAATCTCAATTAAAACTTCAACAAAATATTTAAGAAACTGGGATGGTTAAGCTTATATACGAAACTCTATAGATGCTATAATAATCAAGAAGAACAATGAGGTCAAACAAATACTATCACTAAAAATGTGTTAGGAGCTGGAATGATCTGGACATGTTTGCATTGACACAGGAATGGATAAATATTTGAATAATATTAGAGTAATGTAGCTGCTGACAGAAAAGAATGACAACATTGATAGTTCAACTCTATGGGGAAAGAATACTCTAATAAATAAACTCCACTGGGAAAACTTGTTAGCCTAGTTATTTCCACTGATAATAAACCTTATTGACAAATGATCAATGGTAAGGGAAATAAAATCATAGAAAAAGATTAATATGTCCAGTAGGCTGTATGGTCAACTTCATTAGCAACTAGGAAAATGCGAAATAAAGGATGTGTATGTTTTTTCTTTCCTCGTCAGCTTGCAAGGAATGTAAACTACCATCGTGCTGGTTGATGTGAATATAGAAGAATACTCTAATATATAGTTGGTGGGAATATAGATTATATTATATTAAGCCTATGTATGGAAGAAACAAAACCATAATATATAAAATTGTATATATTTATTTTACATTATTATGGTTAGATATAGATTTAGATACATAGATTCAAATAGTATGGAAAATGTTTTAAAAGATATATACTTCATGCAGACACACATACATCTAGTGCCATGCAATATAAAATTGGGAAAATCTAAGAGGAAGAGAATTCCACAGAAAGGTTTGTTTAGTTCTAGTGTTGACGTCCCTTGGGAAAGGGTCCAGGAGAGGAAACTATACCCAAATCTCTCTACAAATTTGTAAGAAAGTTGTAAAAGATTGCATGGAATATATAGTCAAACAATAGGTTACAATGAAAGCCCCCAGTGGCATAACTAGTCTTGTTAGAAGGGGGAAACTTTTGGAACTTATCAACTGAGTAACCTCCACTTCATTTGGGGCTGGTTAAGACCTGCTGAGCTAAATAAACACCATAAGGGGAAAGGCAGCAAGCCTTCAGAGCTATCCAGAGACATCACTAACTGATAATGGTGGTTATTTCTGGAGAAAGGTGAGGGATAATGTGTGGGGAAGTGTGTGACGATAACTTGTGCTTTGTACATTTTGTATTCTCTACGGTTGAATTCATTTATAAGAAAGAAATCAGTTTATTGTTTGCGTCATTCAAAATTAATATAAAATAAGACATTGCTCTTCCCCTTACAGTGGTGGGAGGGAAGAAAGTATGATGTGCTTTGTAATAATAACGGTGTGAGTTTAAAGGTATTCTAAATGTCAGGGTAGATAAATGTGATGTGATTTATAGGAAAAATATATTTATTTGGTGATTCAGTTGATCAAATATATATATGAGAAATATATATATATATATACACACACACACACAGTTTTTATTACTTTATTCTTTCAATTCTCTCTGTCTTTCCACACACATACACACATACAGACACACTCACACAACAGCTTCCAAAACTCTTGGAATTTCCTGAGGGAGAAGAACAGTGGGATAATATTTGGTCTGTTGTCCTCAGTTCATGAAAATGCTTCAGGGAAGGTGACTTTTCAGTCCTACCCAAGGATGGGGGCCTGTTGCCAGGAGAACCAACCACGTGATTAGAGAGTTGGAACTTTCAGTCCTCCCAACCCCTGATTTCAGAGAGGGGCAAGTGGTTGGAGTTTGAATCAATCATCACTGACCAAGAGGTTTTGTTAGTTATGACTATATAATGATGTCTCCATAAAATCCCCGAAGGACAGCTTTTTGGCTCATTTTTTGAGAACTTCAATGTTGGGGAACCAGAACGCTTCCATGTGCCAGGAGCAGAGAAGCTCCTTTGCTCAGGACCTCGCCCTGTGTATCGCTTTGTCTATCTCTTTGTCTGGCTGTTGATTCATGTCCTTTAATATCCTTTTATAATGAATCAGTAATCTAGTGAGTAGACTGGTTTTCCTGAGTTCTGTGACCCACTGTAGCAAATTAATTGAACCTGACGGGGGCATCAAGGGAACCTCCAATTTGTATGTAGCCTGTTGGTCAGAAGCATAGGTAGCAACCTGGGCTTGCAACTGGCATCTGAAATAGAGGGCAGGCTTGGGGTGTGCGGTGAGCCCTTTACCCATGGAATCTGATTCTATCTCTGGGTAGAATTGCTGGCATCTGAGAGTTGCTTGTTGGTGTGGGGAAGCCTCCATACACACAATTTGGAGCTGGGTCCAGGACCCCCTTTACAATGAAGAATGTTTAAATGTGAGGAAATGCATTAAAAAATGAAGTTAAAATAAGCTTTCCTTGGGCATTAAACAGGAATATTTTCATGCTCTCAGCTCAAGTCGCTCAGCAAAATCCCTACAACAACCTCAGTTTGCTTCAATAAGGGAGCAATCAGCATCATTATGTCAACAGGCTGGACCTCTTGCAACTGTTTTGTCCTACAAATAAATTTATGCTGAATATTTGGCTTCTTGCCAATGCAGAAGCACAGCAGCTGAGAGACTATGAGAGAAAATAGCCCTTAAGCACATATGCAAGTCACTGCCTTTTTACATCTGATCACAAACACTAGACCTAAGTGTTTATTAAATCTGGCAGAATATAAAACCATATGGCTTTTATCAGAAGCTACACGTGAAGTATTTACAAACACATGTCCACTTCTTCATACCTTTGGCTCAACAAAGGAGGTATCTCCTGTTGTGTTCCTACCACACCAGTAACCTGGTGCAGAAAAACAATTTTTCCCCCTAACTTTTATCTTTTGAAAGGAAATCTAATTAGTGTGAGATTGCTGCGTTCATTTTACAGACGTAATATCTGCTTTGCTTCATGGGCTTAACAGTTATGACCACAGACCTGCTATCCTGCTCAGTTAAGTGGGGCACCTCAGGAATACTGTGGAAGAGGCCCAGCAAAATGTCGGTAAGAAGTGCTGTTCTGCAGAAGTCCAGATTAATACGTTGTTTCCTTACTCTGGGCTGGATCTCTGATCACAATATCAACTTTGTGGCCCACTGAATCCCGCTGAGTTTCTTCTTTCCTTTTTTAAAGATGCTGATTTACGAAGAAACCATTTATAAAAGGGAAGAGGCTAAAATAAATGTGTGAGTGTCAAAGCAAGAGAGTGTCTCCAAATGATTCCGTTTGCTGAAAATGCCAATTACATGACAGACGGGATGTGGTATATTGTTGAAAAACTGAGTCAACTTATTTCATCAATAAGTGGTTTAGCAATAAACAAAAATAGTAATGGTGTATCATGGTAAATGCTATTGCTAATTGCTTTTGCTCTAATTACTCAGAAGTACAATAAAGCACAGTATCTTTACTTTTTTCCTTGTGATTGCCCGCTGTTCTCTTTTTATAAATTGTCTCTTCTTTAACTCTTTGCTTATAGAACTCTCAACAATCTTTCAAGCAATGGATCCTCAAGAAAGCCAACTGAATTCCTAATCCCTGAGATGCATTAATGAGCTTTTAGCACCTGCATATCTTGTGTGTCTCTCCATCACAGCTGGGCTGGATATCTTCCCTAGGCTCTATCAGACCTACTATTCATTCATCTCTACCATACTTTCTGCCCCAGAAGGCTGACTTCTATAAACCACAAGGGACTGTCCTAACCTGTGCCTTCTAGAGTTTTGACCAATTGGAAGCAGGAGATCAGAAGGAGAAAGGAGGATAAGGTCAGGGGTTTTATTCCCATGGATGCTTCCTTGGACTGACTGTGTTCCTCGACCCCCAAATCTGTACTTCTTTCAAGGTGGTCTCCTATAAACCACCACCCACTGCAGAATTATACTAACCCTTTCTCCCCCTTTCTCTTTAGTATAGTGATCTTTATAAGTCTGCCATTCACTGACTTTGGGTTATGGTTTGATCCCTTATGATCATGCCTCATTTGTATTTCTGTAAATAGTTCCCCTTCAAGATATCCATTCTGCATAGCCATCTTCTCCCAAATTGACCAACAGACATTTTACTTTTTCTCGATGTTTAAGTTAGGAATTCCAGCAGAACTTGGCAGACCAATTCTTCTGCCTCATGTAGCACTGACATGGTTCATTTGGTGATGTTCAGCTGAAAGCTGGACTGGTCTGACATGTCCGAGATGGCTTCATCTATATCCCTGGAGCACTGGTAGGGTCAAATGGAAGACTGGGCTCAGGTGGACCCTTCCCCTTTACCATGTGGTCTCAGGGCATTTCCACCTTGTCTTTCCAGTGGGGTAGTCAGACTTTTTACATGGTGGCTCTTATGTGGCTTGAAGAGATCCTCTCTTATCTGGCTTGAATAGACCAAATTGAAAGCTGCCAGTCCTCTTAAAAACCAGGTTAGTATCTGGCTGTATCAGTCTTCTATTGCTGTATGACAGACATCCCATCATATCCTCAAGTATCAATGTTAATCACACTCAAGGGAATGGGATTACACAGAGCATGTACACCAAAGGGCAGGAATCTTGGGAACCCACCTTAGAAGTTTGCTTATCACAGTCCTTCCAAAGTCCCCAGGGTTTCATATCCCTCCAAAATGAGAATTCATTCACCTCTCCAAGGGTACTCAAGACTCTCGTATCATAATAGCATCAACTCAAAGTCCAAGAACTTATCATCTAAATCAGGTAAAGATGAAACTCTGGGGTATAATCTGTTAAATTCAGCTTGTGGGGCAAATTTTTTCTTCCTCTGTGGACCTGTGAAACTAAAGAGACAATGTATTTGGCCCTAACACTACCAATTCATGATGGTGAGACAAGTATAGGTAACAATTATAGATATTCCAGTTCAAAAGTGGGAAAAAATAGGTGAAAGGAGTTACTGGTTCCTAAAAGTTCTGTAAGAGCTGGGCAAATAGTGAGCTTTTCCCTGACTCCTTTTCAAAGATTAGGAATAATCCTTTGGGTCTCTAGGCTCTGCCCTGTGTGCTATTGTTTCCACTGAGTCATCCTTCCTTTTTCTTGAAAAGTAGCAAGTATTTGAAGCTGAGTAGTTTTATCAGCCTACGTTGCTGCCAGTAGAGTTTTGGTGGTCTGAAAGCCTTTCGTTTCAAATTCTCTGTCCCTTCCAGTCCAAGCTAGCACTATTTCTGTTGAAAAAAAGTTTTTCAAGAACATTGGGGGGGTCTTCAACGGATTTTACTGGGTTTCAGTCCATTAGGCAAAAGTTACACCCACAGGCAAAAGGTTGTAGAGTCATAAATTCAGTGTACTGTTTCTATATTTCATTTGCTGTATATTGTGAAATTTTGATATCTTAAAAAAACTTTCTGGCTAGGCAGAGACTTCCCCTCTCAGATGAGTCAGTTCTTAGAGATAGCAAAGGGCTCAGCTAGGAGCATGGCACTGATATGAAAACTAACCAGTCCATACCTCTCCTATCTGGCCCTTACAACCCAGAAAACAGGCTTCCCTTGCCTCTTCCCTTGCTTCAATCATCCCAGGGCCAGGTACCAGGCAACCAGAGACCACAGCTATAGCCCAAAGTCCACTGGAAATATTCAAACTAGCCACTCCCCTAAGATGTTTACTCTGCCCTGCTTTGCCTTTGCTGAAGAAATCCCAATAAGGGCCCTGACCTACACTTTTCCCTTACTCTTCACTTCTGCCTGCTAACCAAAACCTGGTGCTTCCCGAGTGCCATGTGGTGACTCCCCTTTTGAGGGCTAAATATAATAAACTTTTGTTTTCCTGAGCCTCTCCTGTATCTCTTCTTGTGACCATACCTAACTGACCAGCACATAAAAGAACACACAGAACATTCCGCCTTTTCTTTATGCCACACTATTGGCAGTAATTTTTTTTACTTTTAGTGTTTCTGTCACCTAGAGAGGTTAAGAATTTTCCAAATTATTAAGCCCTGCTTCCTTTTCGTTTAACAATTCTTCCTTCAACTTATGTCTCTCACATTTTACTACAAGCAGGAGAAACTAGGCAGAAACTTCCAAAATATATTTAGAAGTCTCCTCCTTTATATATCTATATTCGTCACTTATGAATTCTGCTGTCAACATAATTGCGGGAACAATTCTGCTAAGATTTCTCATGCTACATTATCAAAGTCCCTTTTCCTTTAGTTTCCAATAACATGTTCCTCATTTCCTTCTGAGACCTTACTGACAACATCCTCAATGTCTGTGTTTCTATTAGGTGTGTCTGTTCAAGGCATTTAAGAATTTCAACTCAGTATTCTTCCAGTCTCTACCTATTGTCCAATTGCAAAGCTGCGAACATATTTTAGGTATTTGTTACAGCAGCAACCCATTTTGATATAAAACATGTATTATTTTTCGGTTGCTGTGTAATGAATTACCAAAAGTTCATTATTTCACAGATGTGTAGGTCAGAAGTCCAGGCCCAGCCTGGCAGGTTCTTTGCTTAGGGTTTACAAGGTTGAAATTAAGGTATTGGCTGTGCTGGGGTCTCATTGGAGGCTTAAGGTCTTCTTCCAAGCTCTATTAGGTTTCTGAAGGAACTTACTTCTTTGTGGTTGTAGGACCAAGGCTCCTGTTTTCTTGTTCACTGTCATCCAGGGGCTACTCTCAGCTCCTAGAGCCTCACAGTTGTGTCATCTCTTTCATGCCATAGACTTTGCAAATTCAACACCAGCAAGAGAAGTTCTCTAATATTTTGAATCTCTTCCTTCAGGAAAGGCCTATTCCTTTACAGACTTCTGATTAGTTCAGGTTCACCCAGGAAAATGTTCCTTTTGATTAACTCAAAATCAACACACTTGGTGTATTGACTGTATCTGCAACATTCCTCTCCTTCAACATGTCACATAATCATGGGAGTGATATCCCATCATATTGATATTCCTACTCTCACTTAAGGGAAGGGGATTATATATGATGCACATACAAGAAGATGTCATCTTGGGGGTCATCTTAAAATTTCGCCTACCAATTGCCGTAGTGTAATTTCTATCGTACTTTTTGAGCTAAAGCAGTCATAGGTTTCACAGATTCAAGCAGTGGGGGAAAAGACCTCACTTCTCGATGGTAATTTGTCTTAAAGGATGGGTAACAAATGCTCATCTACCTCAGTCCCTGTTCTGGCCACAAATTACTTATATACCTATAATATACAAAATACATTTACCTCCTTCTAAGAGACCTAGAGTCTCACCCTTTCTGTCATTAGCTTGAAGTTCAGGATCTCATCATCTAAATTAGGCCCAGGTAAATGGGGCTGCTTGAGTGCAGCTTGTTGAATATGGTTCCTCTTGGTATAAAAAACTAACATGTGTTCTACTCTTCATACGTCAAAACATACAATGGGGTAATAGAGAAAGGATAATCATAATAGATTCCTCTATTCCAAAAGAGGGGAAATGGAAGGCACATAGCAGTTACTGACCCATGATGATTCTAAAATCTAGTTGGGCACATCTGGTTATCTTAATTAGAGCCCAGTCTTTCTCCCTGGGAGTGAGTCTCTGTGGCTTTTGTCTCAACCACATCCACACTTTTCAGTAAGAGATGGTGTTTTCAGCTGAGCATGTTTCTCAGCTTATTACCTGCCCCTAGTTGATTGAGCGTCTCTCTTTTCATTTTTTTCTGTCTCTGGTCTTTCCAGTCTCAGTCACTTAAAAGAATGTACTGGCTGCCTTTCTGTCAAATTGTAATTTACTCCATTAAACAAAACCATACTCATAAAAACTCTTATAAATAGGTTTTCCTATCCTTGGGAACCATGTAAGGCTGATGAGGGACTGTATTAATCTGCTAGGGCTACCTTAACAAAGTACCACAGACTGCGTGGCTTAAACAACAGACATTGGTTATCCGCAAGTTCCGGAGGTCAGAAGTTCAAGATCAAGTTGTTGACAGGGTAGTTTCCTTCTGAGGGCTGTGAGGAAATATCTGTTCAGGGCCTCTCCCCTAGCTTCTGGGGATTCGCTGACAGTCTTTGGTGTTCATGTAGGAGCATCATTTGAATGTCTCCCTTAACATTCACATAATAGCTCTCTGTGAGTCTGTATCCAAAGTTCCCCTTTTATAAGGACAAGGATTATAATAAATTAGAGCCTATCCTGATATCATTTTAACTTGGTAAAAATTCTATCTCCAAATAAAGTCACATTCTGAAGTACTGGGGGTTAAGATTTCAACATAGGAACTTTGGGAGAACACAATTTAACCTGTAACAAGGAAACTGTGCTTAATATTTGTAGAAACCCTCATGTATAACTGAAACCACCTGCAAGGCATACCCTAATATTCTTAGAAAGCTGAATCTTTCTTAGGTCTTAATAAGGACCTTATAAGCACACCCTGACTTCACCTTTCCCCTGAGGTCATAGTTTATTGCTCTGGATTTGAACTTTGCCTTGAGGCCAATTCTTACTTCGAGAGCCTTTTGAAAGATCGAAAGCCCATCCCTGGCCATCTATGCTTGCTAAATTCTGCTTACAAATTAAAACTAAAATTTCTCTTTAGTTTACCTCTCTCTTCTTGTATCTCTCTTTTCTCATAGGTAGCCAGAAAAGGCGAGTTATAACTTTCTAGAAATACTTCCATCACCCTCTACAAGTATATTAAGTGCCTTGGGTATTTTCCATGTTTCCATAGGCAACTGTGTTGCCTGTCACAACATACAAATAGTCTTTCTTTCGTCCAGCCTCCCATAACATTTTCTTGATGTCCTCCAAGCCTTCAGCAGCAGGCTCCGTGAGGTCCTTCCAACTGAACCTCCTGAGTTACTTCTAGCTTCCATCCTGCAACTTGCCCCAAGCCAATGTCACATAGCCTTGTTTTGTGTTGGAACAGAGACCCATTTTCTGGTACCAAGTTCCGTTCCCATTATCAGTTGCCCTATGACAAACTACACACAGAGTGGATTAAAACAACTGTTATGTGATACCACACAATTTTGTGGGTCAGGAACATGGGCAGGGCTTGGGTGTCCACTTCTGCCCCGCATGGCTTTAACTAAACATAAGTATACAGATTTTACTAACATTTCTGCATTTTTGTTGTGATGGTTAAAGAGCTGGGCTGATGGGGCCCCTCTCCCTTTCACTGTGGTCTCACGACATCCAGTTGGTCTTTCGTACAGGTTAGCCTTCTTAGTTGGTGGTTTAGGGTTTGGATAGACCAAGATGGAAGCTACTAGTCCTCTTAAAGCTTAAGCCCAGAACTCAAATAGTGGTACTGGTAGTCTCTTGGTCAAAGTAGTCACAGGTTAATCCAAGTTCAAAAGGAGGGGAAACTCTCACAGTGAAGGAGTTTCAAAGAATTGGCAGCCCTCTTTAAATCTACCGCATCCCCTTGTAAACAAACCTTTGAAAAAAAGTGATCCTAATTTGAATATGCCATCTGTTTTCTGCTGAGAGGGTGACTGATACAGTAATGGGTATCATAAGAGGCTTCAGAAAACAGACCTTTAAGATGAGATTTTGCATTTGAATTAATTGTATATTCACGGGTACAAAGTTAATCTACTTTTGTGGGTGGAAATGGAATATGAATTATCTAATGCATATAATCACACCATGATTAATCATAATATCTCCAGTGCTGGTATTAGATGCAAAGGAGGTAGAAGGCAAGGTATTAGAGGATCACTGAATGCGATAATTAGTTGCGATGGCAAGCACAGTAATTATAAAACTGGCAGAATCATGTATTTTCTAACAATGCTAGTGAGCATCCATAAGGGCAAAGAGAAAATAAAATCTATGAACATGTAGCTAAGAACATGTATGAACTTTAGGGCTCCACAGCAGTTTCCACGAAGTCCCTTATTCCTATAGCCCCATGATAAAAATGGTTTAGATAAAGTCCAGGGTCTGGTAATAAGAGTTGCAGACAATAAGATTAACAATGATAAAAGCTGCACCAATTCAATCCTGCCAAGTCTTTTATACTAAGTCAAGAAAAGACATGAGATCCTAAGAAAAGAAATGGAGATATTTGGGCAGACATAGATAAGGTTGAAAACTTGAGTCCCCAAATTTCTCTGTAAACCCCTTGCTGGCATAACCTCTCTCTCATTTGAGGAACGCAGCTCTCACCTGCAAAAGAGCCTTCCAAACTCTGCAACTGGGAATTTGCTTCACAAGCTCACCTGTATCATGTCTTTGCTCCTTCTAAGGAGAGTTAGATTCCAAAACAGCCTAGATCAAACAGTACAGGAAGAGATAGCCTATCCACCGTAAGAGTTATAAGAGCTTACCTTAAGTAAGGAAATTTAGAAGTAATTTTAGTTTTAATGGAAGGGACAGAAGTATACCATTTTTGTCAGTCTCAGTGTTTCAACATGTTAACCTCTATGTCCTATCAAAGCCTGAAATGACCTTAATCTTCTTGATATCTCACAGAACTTAATGCTAGCCCATGCCACTGATGACATTTTAAACCATTTGGATCCTTGAGGTAGATTACATTACTGGCCTAAAACTTCACCCCTCCCTTTTTCTAAGCCCTTCGCCATGTGACTTTTGTATTCCTCCCATAAAGGTGGAATCTTTTTTGCTACCTATTGACATTAGACTCAGCCATGCCCCTTACCCTGGCCAACAGCATGGAGGCAGAAATGGCAGACCATCTGTTCTGTCCCAGAGTTTGAGGCTTTGTGTGCTGCTCCTTTTTTTCTCACCCCTCTGCCACCGCCAGGGCTCTCACTGGCACACTAGATACCAGGAGAAGGAGAAACCTGTGAGGCAGAGCCTGCACGTTGAAGATGACACATTCAAGCTGACATAGAGTAAAGCAGAGTCATACCAGCTAATCTATAAACGTAGTAAGAAATGCTTATTGTATTATGTCCTGCTAGTTTGTGATTATTTGTTATGTAGTATTACTAAGAAATGTTTTACTGATAGACTCAGTGTGTGAGAAACAGACCCAGAGAAGGTAGAATGCTATCATGTCAATAACATTTCTAGGGATGTAGTAGTCTGGGGCATGATGGAATTCCTTTTCAAAGTGAAAAATAAGCTGCCAACCCCTGCTCTGTACACCATAAAGAATGAGGTATAAATACGTGGTAGACCTCTTAATAATTTAGCAGCAACAGATACAGATGTTTCTGATATATGATGGTATACGTGACTCTAATAAAATGTTTTTTTCTAAAAATCCTGCATTAAATATAGCAGCTGCATTTTATATTACTGTTTCTATTCCACTTTTCTCCCACCCTCATCCCCACCACTTTTTACCAAGAGCACCATTAGCAGACGAGTTAAGTTTCAGGTATTAGTGAGACCAAAATGATTCATCTTTTATAATATGAAGGCTGATGTAGGGATAGAAAACTTTCCCCATCTTCCTGTCGACATTCTTTGTCTGGTCTAATCAGTAAATTGACATAAGACATCAACAAGAGAAAAACAAATGTAATTACATACGTACGGAATCCCCCAAACGTGAAAGGCTCAAAGACACTCAGGCAATAGAGGTTTATATGCCCTCTTGAGCTAAGGAGAAGGGTAAGGGTCTGGGGAACCCAAGGAGAGGAAGACAATGTGCAGGAAAATGAGAAGAACACATATTTGCTAAACAAATTCTTGCCATGCCATGCAGTTAAGTGTTTCTGATATAATAAGTTCTCTCTGGTGTTAGCTCTCTTTTGGCACAAGCCCTCTATTAGAAATTCTTTTAGGCAGTTAAGGGAGAGGTTAAAAAAAAAGAAAAACTTTCCTGAGTCTGCTGGGTCCAAATTGCCTTCAGCTCAAAAGAATCCACATGGCAAAGTAACTCATTTTGGGGTGACGTACTCTGTTCCCCTTCACAAGAACAGAAATTTATTTGTTTAATTATTACAGAGTTTTCCCCAGATAAAAGGAAAGGGAGGATGTTAAGCAGTAAAAAAGGGTAAATTATAAAAGATGTCCTCACTTGCATTCTAGATCTACTCTTTCCCTTTCTCTCTTCAGCTCACCAACTGCACAGCTGACTTGCACAGATATATGGATGGATGGGTTCTCTAATCCTCTGTCTTCTGGTTGACTTCAGCCAATGGGGAATCCTTTCAGGAGATTGGAGGAAGAATGACATCTTTTTTACTCCCTGGTTTCCTCCATTCAAAGTCATTTTGGGGACTTCCCTGGTGGTCCAGTGGCTAAGTCTCCGAGCTCCCAAAGCAGGGGGCCCGGGTTTGATCCCTGGTCAGGGAACTAGATCCTGCATGCCGCAATGAGAGATACCACAGGCAGCAATGAAGATCCCGTGTGCCACAACTAAGACCCAGCACAGCCAAATAAATTAATTAATTAAATAAAAAAGTCATTTTGTACTGTTTTCTTTTTCTTTTTGTCTGAGCAAAGGCTTTTCTAAAGATTGTCTCTGCTGAGCAATTCTTTCTTCAGTTTCTTGTAACCACTCACTCCTGTCATCTGTTTGGGTGTTAACAGCTGTGCTACTACTGGCTGCAGGATACTGAATTATCCTTGTTTTTTTCCCTCACTGTACCTCTGTAAATACTCCCTTTGTAAATTAACCCTAAATTGACTGTACCATTTGTTTTCTTACAGTAATTGGCTGACTCAAAGAGTCTACTATACGTGTTTTGATAAAGTGGCTATTTGATGCCTTGACTACGAGCTTTTCATAGAAAGTAATCCTATCCTTATGTCCTCAGTGTGGAGTTGACATTTAATAAATTCTGACTGAATAAATGAAAAAAGGAATACATGAAGAAAATCATCCATAGACATTAAGAATCAATATTAGATGGAAAATTTAAACGAAGGACTACAAGCATTTTCTCCAAGGCTCTGGCTGGCATCCACGTCATCAAAATCAATCTTTTCCCTGTATTCCTTCTGTTTGGATCCCCTGTCCTACTGGATAATCTCAGGCTATACTGTCTGAGTTTCAGGGGCTTGCACACCAGGTTCAACCTCACACAGGACTTAAAAGCAAACCCAGGGAAAATCTGGATCATTTTGATCTAAAATTGGCAAAAATTGCAGGCTGAAGTTTTGGCAGACCGACATGGTCTTCTTCTTAGAAATAAAATGGAGCTCAGCAGTGGCACATGAAGGCCTTCTGTACTAGAAAATGGTAGACATAACCTTGTCTGTATCTTCACCAAACCTTTGGAAAAGAGAGAATGTATTGTTTACCAGGAAAGATATTCATGTGAAGACAGGAAATCAGCCAACACCTTTGGGGAACCTAAGACATAGTTAGAATTAACTTTTTCCAATAAATATATTTCCAGAATTAGAGATGGCAGAGGACCTCGACTTTTACGCAGATGCTGAAAAATTGCCATGACAGAAGGACAGTCCATACATTTGCATTTCCAGGACATCTGCCCAAAGAAATCTTCCCTATCTCATCCTTCAAAAAGCCTAATCTTTTGTGGGCCTCTGGCATTGAACGAAGATGACTCTGGAATACTATGGAGATCAAACATGAAGATTTTGTACGCTCTCTTCTAGATAGAATGCACAGAACTCATATGAGGCTTTAAGAGTATGAGGCTTTAAGAGTACGAGACTGTAGCACACAAAACATTTTAGGAAGTGCTTCCGCATTTTTTCCCTTTTTTTTTTTAATGTTGTCATCATGAGAGTCCAGTAAGGACAGAACAACTCCTTGGGAACTTTTAAGCTGTTTCAGAGTGCTACACAGATCCAAAATATTTTTGACCAATACTTGAGTTATTTGGGATTAAAAAATAACAACAACACAGGAGCTACAGAGCCCTGAAATAACAGCACATATATCATATCCTTTGTGGTGGGGCCACATTTTCTGTCTTTCAAACTTCACACAAGTATAACCTTGTGCTGCTTTTGCTTCAGAGCGTGAAGCAAGAATAAAAGCTTTTGAGATGGTAGTGCGTTTACACTACATATTTTAGTGTGTGAACAGACTGAAACCGATCAGAAGTAAAAATTTCAGAGAAAAGGGAGGGGGTGGAATTGGATGAGAGAGGAGTAGAAGAAAGTATTACCAAAAGAAAAGACCTCTTCTTCGCAGGTGAGAGTAATCCAAGGCGAAAGACTTACCTGACTCAGATATTACATAATCAAGGAACTTTAATTGCCTTTTTTAAAGATCTAACATACTGGAGGATAAACCTCAACGATGCAACAAAGCACCACTGCTGAGGACGGGGGTTGGTAATGTGAATTCAGATGGCAGCTTGATTGAGAGGACAGAGTTAGACTCTCCCTGATTCTCTCATTATCTTTTTATTCTTTATTGGGTATTTGGAGACTCTCATCTCCTCTTTTTTTCTTTCCTGTTTAATGTGTGTTTGCTGCTTACATGAAATCTTTAATGTTCTCAGGTATGGCTATGATCAATAACCTTACTGGAATGGCAAAATCCAAGAAACCACCCTTCGTAAATTATTAAAAGTCCAAGAAAATAACGCCTATTAAGAGGATAATGCAAACTACACAGGAGGATGGTCAGGTACTTAAAGACCCAAGAACAGGCAGTGAACCTCATAGCCAACAACAAAAAGCAACTTACATAGAGCTTGGAGGCATTAAATGCATTAATTAATTAATAAGGAATGATTGGCTATTCTTTACACCTTTAGTCTGCAACCAGAATAGATCTTTAACTGTGGAATCGTTTAGATTGGGGATGGGAGAAGCTATAGAGAGATGAGAAGGCAGAGGCAGCAAAGGTAAGTTGAGGACTCATGGGTTGAGATATAGGAAATTGAAAACAAGTCTAGTTAACAAAGACTCCTCTGAAAAAGTTGAGTTGAGAGAAAAGCATGGAGATAGAGCCAGAATATACATGTGAAAGTATATAGAAAATCATCAGGAAAAAGCTTGGGCAATCACCCGTGGGAAAAAAAGGGGACCAGAGAACAATTTTGCTTGTTTGTTCTAATAATAGGGATGGTAAATGAAGGTGTACCTACACTGAGATAGGACCAGTGAGGCAAAGATGTTGACTGAAGTGCTGAAAGAGAGAGGAAAGACATCAGCTACTGCAATCACTTAATAACATTTGGGAAACTTTCAAGTCTCTTTGCTGGAGATGCTGCACAGAGAGATAATCTGTTGTCTTTTTTAAAAAATAAATTTTTATTGGCTTTAGTGTTTAAGGAGAGCATTTTCTGACTTTGAAGACTTTTCTGACAAATGAAGACTTTGTCTTCATTTCTGCTTTAGCCTGTGGTCAAGAATAAAAGAGAAAAAATACCTGAATTATCCTTGTATAATTAACATGAAATTTAAAAAAAGTTTCAAGTACACCTGTAATGGAGCTACAACAACCATAATTGTTAATGGAATTTAGTCATAGACTAGTACTAGTCATAGACTAGTACTTTTGTACTAGTACAAAACCTAGTTTTAACATATCCTATATGGTTCTTACTTGCCTGACAGTGTGATTTAACTGACCCTCACCATACAGAGTCTTTTCCAGTCATCCACAATGACAGCATGTCTCCAGGTTTATCTCCATATTGACTTGACTCCACACTTCTGTACATTACTGTTCTCTGTTTACAAATCTTTCCCTAACCTCAGATTCTCAGTTGGAGAATCACTATACTTTCTTTAAGGCCTTTCTAGTGTATATATATATACACACACACAGACACACACACACACTCAAACACACACTGTATGGTTAAAAGTAAAAGTGGTGCTGCCATATTTAAAAAAAATAAAAAATACATCTTGTAACTTGTTTTGACAATATTCTGCTTTTAGTCTTACATCATCTTCAATAAGCATTTCATTTACCTAATGAAAAACATATTTAAAGTAATGAGTACAGAGTGTTTTAATTTGCATATGCAAATACATTTAATCACTAGGAATACCTGGCAGAAGCAAAGTGTATGCATGTAATTATTTCAGTGACTGCCCACTCCAAGTTTATGGAAATCCTTTATGTCTGGGATTAGAGATTAATACTTTTTAAGGGAAAGAGACCAAATTCTTTACTGTGGGAAATGACCATGATGATAATAGCTACCAATTATTGAATCCTACTTAGTGTTAGATGCAGTCCACATATTATTTCTACTCCACAAAAATAACTAAGCATCATCATTATCCTCATTTTAGAGATGAAGAAGCTGAAGTTCAGTGAGGTGAAGTAATTTGCTGAAGGTCACGTATTAAGTAACAATGCTGGGATTCAAAACCAGATCTGTTTGACTCTAGTCTGACCTCTTTCCACTATAAGAAGAAAACCTTCAATTACCAATTCATGCTACCACATTCATACAAGTTTTCACTTTCTAATTATTTAGTTTGGAGGTTGGGAGATAAGATTGCCAATAGCAAAAGGTATTTCACAGAGTAGGTGAACGTTGGTAATACCACCTGCTGACATGGATACTAGGAGTAGTGGTTTTGGGTCCAGTCAAATGTAGAAAAGTCCACATACGACCTCTAAATGGGATTTGAAATTAAATATTAGTAAAATAATAAAAATGGTGTTCCTCAGCTTCAAGAGTTTGTTCTTTCCAGGTATCAATCCAATGGAAGGGAATGAAAATCTTTATGGATTGAGATGCAACCATGGCTCCAAGACAATGCAGAATGTACTGTGAGGATTAAAGGAATGTTCTAGTGAGCTGACCTCCCATTCAAGGAACTACAGAGAGCCAAAGGAGAAACACACATCATGACTCCTCACTCAACAATTTTCCTTGAATGATTTTTATACATGATGAAAATGGATACATAGTATTAAGGAAAATAACTCAAAACCTAGTTTTAACATATCCTATATGGTTCTTACTTGCCTGACAGTGTGATTTAACTGACCCTCACCATACAGAGTCTTTTCCAGTCATCCACAATGACAGCATGTCTCCAGGTTTATCTCCATATTGACTTGACTCCACACTTCTGTACATTACTGTTCTCTGTTTACAAATCTTTCCCTAACCTCAGATTCTCAGTTGGAGAATCACTATACTTTCTTTAAGGTTTAATTTTTTTGGAAGCTCTATATCTGACTCCCCAGTCAACTTTATCAAAAGCCCCATCTCTAATTTTCAATTATACCTCATGTGAAAACCTTCATAACAACTCTCATACATTTTATAATTGTTGTTGTTACTCTTTGGCCTGGTAATTTGCCAGTTTCCTTAGGGTAGAAGTTGTATATTTCTTTCTTTTTTTTTTTTGCGGTACGCGGGCCTCTCACTGCTACGGCCTCTCCCGTTGCAGAGCACAGGCTCCGGACGCGCAGGCTCAGCGGCCATGGTTCATGGGCCTAGCCGCTCCGCAGCATGTGGGATCCTCCCAGACTGGGGCATGAACCCATGTCCCCTGCATCAGCAGGCAGTCTCTCAACCAGTGCGCCACCAGGGAAGCCTGAAGTTGTATATTTCATATCTGATTCCTTAGCACCCATCATAATATATGGCACATATTAGGAGCTAAATAAGAATTCCTGAATTAAAAGTCAAATGAATAAATAAAAGCAGAAAATACCTGCTACCTACCGTATTCTCATTTTGGTTATTTCATTTCTATGGTCATGCAAATTTTTGTAAAGTTGCAACTAGATGCATTTATTTGTTTTCATATTCCTTTGTATGATTAGCATTCGTGCATATGTTCCAAATTCTGATACGGTTACAGCATATCAACTTAGACAACTAGATGGCTTTAAGAAATTATTAGGAGGAGGGCAACAGGCTTCAACAGGCTTCCAGAAACTTGGGATTACAGGGATAAATGTGGTGGTAACTTTCTGCTGCTCAGTGGATCAGTTATAAACCTGCACGTCTTGGAATCATCAACATCTCTCATTCAGAAAAGATCTGGATAGCTTGGGACCTTTACTGCTAACGTATTTTTTGACTACAGCCTAGGAACTTATATGTGAAGTTTTTTTTTTCTTTTTTCTATTCTCTTATTATCTATAGATTGATAGTCTCTTTTTAGGACTATTTGAAAAGAAATGAGCAATAGACAGAAAAGAAACATTTGTCCACAGATTCCCATAGCAAAGAAAACCTTCCTTATCTAATTTCTTCATAACCACCAAAAGAGACCAAATCACTCATAGGAATGTGGCTGATTCCTTCATTAGGTTAGGGTCATTATCTTATCCCCACCTGTCATAATTTTGGGTCACCAAAGTGGAAATTCAAAGACAATTAAAAAAAAAGTTGTGTGTTAGGTAGAATAATATCCCTCTAATGATACTATGTCCTAATCCCCATAAACAGTGAGTATATTATCTTACAAGGCAAAAGAGATTTTCCAGATGTGATTAGCTTAAGGTTCTTCAGATGCAGATATTATCTTGGTTATCCACCTGTGCCCAGTGTAATCAAAAGGGCCTTTATAAGAGAAAGGTCAAAGAGTCAAAGATAGAAAAAGATGTAAAAACAGAAGCAGAATGTCAGAGTCACGTGATGTAAGATTTGAAGATGCTACACTTCTGGTTTCGAGATGGAGGAAGGGGCCACAAACCAACAAATGGAGGTTGCCTCTAGAAGCTGGGCAAGGCAAGGAAACAGACTCTGCCCTGGAGACTTCAGAGCCTGAAGTATTGGTAAGGCTCAGATAACAGTTCTTGGAATGTATAACAGAAAACCACGTACCTTGAAGTCAAGTATGGCTGCTTGGGTAAGACTTCAACCTCCCTCTATGACAAAATAACTGAAATTGGACTTGCCCTTCCGCCATAAACACTATAAAACTGGACAAAATCTACGAGACAACTATTTTCATGCATTGAAAAAAAGTGGGAAACATATATCTATAATCCTTGAGAAAAGAGAAAGTCAGGAATAAAGCCCCTTTTTGTCTTGGTTCTCTAATTGGGAGCACTCCCCCTACTGTGGTGAAAGGTAGAGAAAACCCAAGTAAAGCGACACTTTTCCTAAATGGAGGAAGAGATTAGAGTTCTGGGATGTTGAAGCAGTTCCAATATGTGGGACAGGATCTAGGAAAGCAGGAAGCTGCTAGGCTTTTCATGAGCAGAGCAACACTCCGTTGATCCCAGAAGAAAGGAGCTCAATGGAGCTGAGAGCTCAGTGGAACTCCAGAAGTCACCATGTGCTGGGAAACGCTGAAGTTCTAGCCCAGC
Source organism: Neophocaena asiaeorientalis asiaeorientalis (assembly GCF_003031525.2). NCBI lineage: Eukaryota > Metazoa > Chordata > Mammalia > Artiodactyla > Phocoenidae > Neophocaena > Neophocaena asiaeorientalis. The sequence goes on from NW_020172724.1 coordinate 4,838,437, forward strand.
CAGAGTACAGAGGCTTCAGTGGCCTTGGCCATTCATTTGAAATCATTTGAAGTAAAGAATATGTCATAGAATAAGAGCCACTCTCTAAGACTGAGGACATACCAAAAGAGACCGACATAAGACTAATAAAAATAACCTTCGAGACACAAAAGAATCAACCAGGGATACAACTGCCTGCCAGAATATAACATAATGGTCTTTAAAGGAAACGATATAACCCAGAATGTCTACAAAGTATTTCAATATTAAGCATAAAATAATACATCATTAGACATACATTCATAAAGAAATATGTACAAATTACAGAAAAAGTGATTCATAATCAAAACAAACAAGAAAATCAGATGATAGCAACATCCCTAGTCAATTCAGAAGTTTAATTTAGTTGCTAAAAAAACATTTTAAAGCAACCATTATGAATATGTTGTAGACCTTTAGGAAAACATGATCATAAAGAGTGAAAAGGTAGAGAATATTAGCAGAGAAATGAAAACTGTAATAAAACAACACTCTGTAATGCAAAAGTACAATACCTGAAATGATAAGTTCATTGTATTACGAAAGGGAGAGTCAGTAAATTTGAAGAGAGATCAGTATAAATTCTCTAATCTGAAGCAGATAGATAAAATAATTTTTAAAAATAAAAGGAGCCTGTGGCTTTTACTGGGGAAGGTGGACAGTTTTTAATAAAGGGAGAAGTTAAAATACATGACAAGGACAGAAAGGACAGGAGGGTGGTAATTAGAACTACACTACTGTAAATTTCTTCCACTGTTTATGAGTTAATAGAATATTTTTGAAGGGATATGATGAAAATTAAAGATGTTATGGTGTGTATATCCAAAAGGGCAATAAAAGATGTAAAAAAGAATAAAAAATACTTGATTCACCCAAACAATGCAGAAAAGAAAAAACAGATGAACAAAGAGCAGATGTAATAAATAGACATCAAACACCAAGTTGGCAGAATTAAAGAAACTTCTCTAACTACAAGAGAGAAGTTACAAGACTGGGTAAAAGCAACAACCAACAGTTAACCATTCCTCCTGTAACAACTTACCACAAACTTAACGGCCTAAAACAACACATTACCTTATAGCTCTGGAGGTGAGAAGTCTACAGTGGGTTGGCAAGGCTGTGTTCCTTCTGAGGGTCTATGGGACAACATGTTTCTTTACCTTTTCCAGCCTCTAGAATCAGCCCACATTCCTCAGGTCTTGGCTGTGCATCAACTCAAGCCTCTGTTTCTTTCTTCACATCTCTTTGGACCCTGCCTCCCTCTTTCTCTTATGAGGATTGGACCTCCCTGGATAATGAAGAATACTCCCCCAATCTCAAGATCCTTAATCACAGCTGCAAAGTCCTTTTTGCCATGTAAAGTAACATACTCACAGGTTCTGGGGGTCACAAAGGACATCCTTTGGTGGGGGGGAATTTTCTGTCTACTACAACCAACTAGTATAAATTGTTTATAAGGAACACACCTTAAAAATAAAGATACAAGCAGGTTTAAAGTAAATACCAGAGAAACACTAAACATGACAAATTTTGTAAGGCTATCCTGATATCAGAAAATGTAGACTTCAAATGAAGAGTATTACCAGAGATAGAGCAGTCATACATAACAATGAAAGTATCAGTTAATCAAGAAGATATAGAAATATTATATGTCTATTAAACTATCTACACCCCCAAATACATGAAACAAAGTTGTCAGAACTAAAGGGAAATATATCAATATATATAAAATATTGAAAATTTAACACTACTCTCTCTGAAACTGAGAGAACAAGTATGTTAAAAAATCAGTAACAATTTAGAAAACTTAAACACTGTAAGTCACCTGATCTCATTCTTACATAAGGAACACTTCACCCAAAAACAAAAGGACAGATTCTTTTCACTTATCTAGGTATTATTCTAGACCATGAAACAACTCCCAATAAATTTCGAAGGACTGAAAATCATACAAGAGTATAATCCATGATCAAAATGGTCTTACACTGAAAACAAATGACCAATAATATATTTAGAAAAAATTCAAATATCTGCATATTAGCAAACCCTTATAAGTAAGCCATGAGTAAAGAAGAACTGCAAGAGGAGTTTAAAAATATTAAGATGACCATTAAATACAATGGTTCAGAAGTTGAAGGATGCAGATAAAGTAGTGTCAGAGGGAAGTTTACTGTTTGTAATGCTTATGGTAGAAAAACAGAAAGGCATAAATTCCATGATTTATGCTGCCACCTTAAGAAGGTAGAAAAAGAAGAGGAAAGTGAAATCATAACAAATAAATGAAAGGAAATCATTAAAAAGAGCAGAAACCCACAACATCAAAGAGACAAACAGTAGAGTCAGTGAACCACAGTTGTTCTCTGAAGAGTTTTAAACTGTTAAGCTTCCAACAAGAGAGATGAAGAAAGAAATAAGAAATAAAATATCAACATTAGAAATAAAATATACTACTGTTCCTCAGGATAAAGGATAATCATTGGATATTATAAACAATTTTAGGTTCATAAATTCAAAGTTATGTGAAATGGACAGAATTTTTAGAACAGCTTATCGAAATGAACACAGCTAGAAATAGGAAACAGAAGTAGCTGCATATCTATTAAAGAAATTGAATTTGTGATTAAAATAACTTCCAACACGAAAAAAACCCCTCCAGGGCCAGGTAGTTTCATGGGTGCATTGTGTTAGCAGTAATGAAGAAATAATGCTCATTTTACACAAATTGTTTCAGAAAACAGAGGAGGAAGCCCACTGGCCAACTCATTTTAGGAAGCCAGTGAAACTGATACCAAATACAGGCAAGTACATTACAGGAAATGACACAGACATTACAAATATAACCGTCATGATGACAAATATTTTTTAAAAATTAAAATATTAGAAAATCAATTACATAATACATAAAAGGATGCAAAATATTTAATCAAGTAGGTTTTATCCCAGGAATACAATTGACATTAGACACTTATTCAGTATAGTTAACCACATTTACAGGTTTAAAAAAATCGTATCAGCTAAATAGATGCAGAAAAAGCATTAGACAAAATTCAACATCCTTTCAAAATAAAATACCTCAGGAGATTAGGAAGTGAACTGAAATTTCTTCAATCTTAAACAGTCTATTTATGTAAAACTTACACCTAACACTAAACATAATGAGGGCTTTCCTTGTAAGATCAAAAATAAGGAAACAATGTCCACTGTACCACTTTTATGCAACATTGTATGCGAAGTTCCAGCTAGCTTAATAAGGCAGGAAAAATAAAAGAATTAAGGTTGGAAAGGAAGAAGTAAAATTGTTTTTATTTGTAGATGGTATGAGAGTATATGTAGAAAATCCCAAGGAGTCTAAAAGAGGGGTGGGGGACAGGAAAACTACTAAAACTAGTAATAGTATTTAGCAATGTTATAAGGCATGGTGTCCAAATACAAATATCAATCGTATACAAAAATTAATTGCAGTTCTACACATTAGGAATAAACAATTTACAACAAGAAATTTAAAACTATAGCATTCTAAAACATTAAATACTTAGGAAGAAATTTAATAATTAAATACTCTGGGCTTCCCTGGTGGCACAGTGGTTAAGAATCCACCTGCCAATGCAGGGGACTTGGGCTCGAGCCCTGGTCCGGGAAGATCCCACATGCCGCGGAGCAACTAAGCCCGTGAGCCACAATGAATAAGGCTGCTTGCCACAACTACTGAAGCCCATGCACCTAGAGCCCGTGCTCCACAACAAGAGAAGCCACCAAAATGAGAAGCCTGCACACTGCAATGAAGAGTAGCTCCTGCTCGCTGCAACTAGAGAAAGCCTGCGCACAGCAACGAAGACCCAACACAGCCAAAAATAAATAAATGAAATAAATAAATTTGTTAAAAAAATAAACACTTCTAAGAACTCTATATTGAAAACTGTAAAATATTTCTGACAGAAATTAAATGCAGCCCAACTTAATAACAAGGTACTCCATGTTTATAGACTGATGTCCCAACAGTATAAATAAGTCAATTATCCTAAATTGGTCTTTAAATTAAATATAAATCAAAATTCCAGCAGGATTTTTTTGTAGAGGTTGTCAAGCGAATTCTAACATTTATATGGAAATACAAATCACCTAAATTAGACAAAACAGCTTTGAAGAAGAAAAACAAAAGACCTAATACCATCTGACTTCAATATTTATTATAACGGTACAGCAATCAAAATTACGATGTGGATTACGTGGGTCAAAGCTCATTGTACTATACTCTTAAGGTATATGTAGTTCACAGTTGGATTCTATCTCAATAAGAAAAATCTTGAAAGTCATAAAAAATCAACATGTAAATTACTCTATCTGCATTCTATCTAATGTACATATTTGGACAGTCACCTAAATTTCCTGAGGCTTATTTCTTAATCCAGGATAAAAATGTACACTACCAAAATTGTTGACATATACTCAGAGAATTAGAAATGCAAATCCTCTTCCAGCCCTCATCCAACCGGTATTTGATTATTAGATGATATTTCCTTTAAATTTGAACCAGGGTATAGGATCATAGGCATGATCACCAGCCTTCCAAATTGTGCTTTCCATTAAATTTTAATTAATAATGAAACGTTTGGGTCTTAGTTTCTGAGACCTAGCTGTCTTTTCTATATGGCTCTATTTAGCTTGAGCCAATGCTTTAGGCATGATGTCTGAGATCTTAATATGGTTGCTGGCCTGGAAGGGCAGAAGTGGGGTAGAGTGGGACAAGCCAAGGATTAAATATTATAATGTACATATTTATCAGTTTGTGACACACAATGGAAACTCTACCTATCAGCTTTCATTACAGTTATAAGAACTATTTTTTATCTACAAATAGTTTACAATGTTAAAGGAATTTCAATGCAAACTAAAGCTGGGAAGGAAAGGAGGACCTTCTATCATAGGCTAAAACCATTTGGAATTCACGTAAGGTCAGTGAATTTTGAGCTGGAGAGTGGCCTGAGCAGATTTCTCTTTTAGAGATGTCACCCTGACAGCTGTGTGATTGTGACTGACAGATTGGAAGGGACTGGAGCTGGAGGAAGAATAACATGCTAAGGTGTCAACTGTAGAAATAGAGGAGACACTTAAATCTTACTAAGATAGTAGCATCAGGAAGGTGCTAAAGATGAATATGAGAACTGTTAGAAAGACAGAATCAGTATGACAATCATTAGGAACTAGAATTGGATAGTGATAGAAAGAAAAATGTCTACAAGTGCCATGGTCAGCTTGCGAATGAGCCAAGATAGTCAGTTTACCTGTGGGCAATTTTAATTTTTAGGTCAAATCAACCTGCAAGTCTCAAGAAGTCTTTAAATGTGTGATATCCAATGAGAGATGTTCAGTAAGCAAGTAAGAACGTGGCTGAAGTGCTGGAGCAAATTCAGAGCTGTTCATAATCAATTGTCTTTTTTTTTTGTAATTAAGCTGCTTTATGCTTTAGCTTACTAGCAAATGCACGGGTAGGACATACCACCTACTGTCTGGCTTCTGTCCCGTTACTCTTTTGAAACCTCTAAATCATACATATATATATATTCCTGTATTCTAAGGTACAATTTCTGCTGGTAATGGAGGATGTCACCCATCCTACTGCTCACTTCTAACTCCCCTGACAAATATTTCTTAGTCTCTTTCTGTGCCTGTATTGAACAGTGATGTTCTTATTCTTATCCTTCTTTTTCAATTTATACAGTTTTTTTTTTCATTTCCACATTTTCAATGATCACATATATAGCTAGAGATTTTAACTTTTGCTCAGTGCTTTTGCCAAAGTTATAGATTCAAACTGTTACTGATGATTTAGCACTTCTTCCTGTTTTTCAGGCTCTGGGCACCTCACATTTGGCTTATCTAAAACTGGACCCACAATCATCTCCCAGACCATCTACTCCTAACGGTTTTCCTAATCTAAATTAATAAGCAGTTTCCTAGCTGTCTGACACAGACATCTCAACATTCATTCATCTCCCTTACTTCCCACGGGACATTAAGTTTCTATCTATTTTACCTCTTAAATCCCCGATCTAATCCAGCACACTCTGAGGTAGACTCTTAACTGGTCTCTGCCTCCAAGTCAACTTTGAAATTCTTAAAACATGACTCCTGAATCAACAGCATCAGCTTCATCTGAGTATTTGCTAGAACCCTAATGAATCAGAAACTCTGAGGGTCATGCCCAGTAATCTGAATTTCAGGTGACTCTGATCCGTGTGACTCTCAGCACAAGCAAGGTAATGATAAGCAGCATGGTATCTCAGTGTCCAGGGTTAGGATTCAGGTAATCTGGATTCAGTGCATATGAGTACGTGTAAGGTGAAGTGTCTGTATTTTAGTTTCTTCTCTGTCAGTTAAATGAGTTCAGTTAGATGATCTTGAGGATAGCTACAAGAATGTTTCTGAATGCTTTCTAGGTGATAAGCCCCGTGCTAAGTGTTTGCAGGCATGAAATCATTTAGCATCAAACAAGAACACATTGAAATACTTATTTTTATCCCCATCATATGTATGAATAAACTGAAGTACAGAGAGATCACTTCCTCAAATCACACAACCACTAAATGAGGTCAGTGAGCATTCTCTTAACCTTTGCATTCTTCTGCCTCTAAGACTCTGCTCTGTGGAAAGAGTGACAAAAGCAAAAACAGCTGCTGAGACCAATAAAATTTTGTATAAATATATACATATATATCACACGTAATATATAGCATCTTATAAGTCAAGCCCTTCCAAGTGAAATAGATTCATGTTTTGATGGGCACTGAACTACTGAACTCAGAAAATTGGACCACGGATGATGAGGGGCACCAGGGGGCTGATACTCATTACATTTCCCGCAGGTAAATGTACATGGGAAGAATTTCTTTGGATAAACATGTCATCCTGCATATATCAAAAGTACATTTAATCTCTTCTAGTAATTAGTCTGCAGCTGTGTATTTCAGGATTGAGTAAGCGAATTCACAGAGTTTGCTAATTTTTGTGAAGAGCCAAAGGCAAATTTGTTATTTTCTGAGGCTGAAATATAACACAGGCATTGGAACATTTTGTAGCTCAAGATAAAGAATGCTGGGTGAACAGTTCAAGAGAAGTATTTGCAAAAGGTATTTTTTCCCCTACAAGCACAACACTTCTTTAAAGAAATTATATATATATGTGTATGTATGTACTTTATATATATGTATTATATATATACCTCTTTTATATATACATACATAGTTAGCTAGTTAGTTCCAGTTAGTTAGTTGAAGGGCAGAAAACCTTTTCCTCTCAGCCTGTTCTCCCTGAAGTACTTCCTTTTCCTCAGCTGAAAACAGCACTCACCAGTTCCAGAAGCCTGACACCTAAGGCTAATTGTGGACCTATCACTTTCCCTCTCCTTGAATATCTGATTCGTCACTAACTTGGAAGCTCTTACTTCCCAATGATCAAATCCAAACACTTTTCTCGATCTCTTATGCCACCATCCTAATCCAAAATACTGTTACCACTGGCTCAGGCTTCTGCTGTATTCCTTAATGTTTCCACTGAGAATTACATTATATTTTAAAAATACAAACTGAACAGTTTATTCTCCTGTGTAAAACCAGGCAGTAGTGAATTAGATCTTTATTGCTGTTGTAAAAAAAATTCAGTGGCTTCAAACTATACAAAATTATCCTCTCACACTTTCTGATGGTCAGAAGTCCAGAAGAGCTCAACTAGGTAAGGAGAGCAGCATAAAGGAAAGTTGAGGAATATTTTATAGGAGAAGACAGATATCTCAGGAACTTGTAAGAAGGTCATTCATTATAGGTAAATTAGCAACCAGGCAATGATGCTCAGTTTCCCAAAAAGTAGGTCTGATTTGATGAGATTCAAGCGTGCCTTGCTTTCCTTATGGAATATAATATGGTCTTTTTACTTTACAAATGCCCCATGCATCTTTCTGATAGCTCCCCATATGGTGTAAAATCGAGTCATTCTGAAACTCTCACTGTTCTTTAAAGAAATGGATAGTGAATGACTCATTTTTGTGCCTGCTGTTTCCAGTCCCTGGAACATAATATCCCACCTTCTCTGCCTGGAAAAATCAAAAAAAAAAGAGCCAGCTCAGTGTTACTTCCTCCATGAATCCTTCTCTGACTGGCCCCTCAAATAATGCATTCATATCCATTTATGTGCTCCCAAGGCACTCTGTATCTGTTATCACATGACTCACAAATAATAACTGACGTAGGATTAGGACTGTGTATATCATGCTTCTCCCATTGTATTAGTGTTCCCTGGAGAAACAATGAATAAGACAGATACATAGATAGATAGATATTATAAGAACTGGCTCATTTAATTTTAGAAGCTGAGAAGTCCCATGATGTGTGATCTGTAAGCTGGAGACCCAGGAGGGCTGAAGGTTCAGCTCCAGTCCGAGACCAATGGCCTGAGAACCAGGAGAGCCAATGGTGTAAGTATTAGTCTGAATGCAGGAAAAGACCAGTGTCCCAATGTGAAGACAATCAGATGGAAAGAGAGAATCTTTCTTACTCAGCCTTTTGTTCTATTGAGCCTCCAACCTATACACATTGAGGAGAGCATCTGCTTTACTCAGTCTACCAACTCAAATGTTAATCTTATGCAGAAATGCCCTCACAGACATGCTCAGAGTAATGTTTAACCAACTACCTGGGCACCCCAAGTAGACATAAAATTAACCATCACATCCATTGATACTGAGATTTTCAAGCTAGGGATAATATTTTAGTATGTCTTTATTTCCTGACAGTGCCACATGCATAGGAGGTGCTCAGTAAATATTTGTTAAATAAACAAATACATTTTATTAAATCACCATTCCAGCCATTTTGGTTAAAAAACAAAATGTACCATAAAACATGAACTCAATGTGGTAAGGAAATCATCCTAGCTCCGAACCGTTTGCTGTTTTCAGGGCTGCACATGTTTCCAAATGCACTTCAGCTGACAAACTTACAAGTGAACAGGGAGACGAGCTATCTTGTTCTACAATATATATTCATGGAATGGATAAATGAAACCCCAGTTAAGGAAAGATCTGTTAATGTAGAGGCTGGCCATATACTGGGTTGAACTTCAGCTTTGTGTTCTCTGGGATGGTAACACCTAGTACGCAGAGTTGCTTCAAAGGGTTATGGAATCCCTCACAAGTTTCAGTTAAGCTATCCTCCAGTTGACTCATTTAAAAGGAACTCTTGAGAAAATAATAAGCCTTCTTGCTTTTACTCTCCCGTCTTCCTCCTCCTCCTCTCCCCTACCCCACCTCATTTACAGAGATTATTATAGGGTATTAGGTCTATCAATTAAATCACAGCAGAAAAAGTTCAAAAACCTTTAAGACCAACCATCACCCATTGTCCCATTTGATGCAGTCTAAATACTCTCAGGAAGGTATTCTCCAAGCTAAAAGCACCCTCGTTAAGTAAAACTGGCTTTGGTAGATGTGATTTACAGTGAGGCAATTGGCATGCCTTATGATCCTGAGATTTAGGGATATAATGTGGAGCAGGATGTGAACTTTTAACTGCGGGGGCGATGGTGCCTCAGGTGTTGTTCAAAGGTCAACTGTATGGACACTCAGGAGATTCAAAAGTCAGTTCCTGACAGACCGGAGCATGCTATATCTCACAGAAGAGTAAGGGGCGGTGGGGGGTGGTTTAAGGTTTTGGTTGATTTAGAGTTGGATAAAGGAAGAACAAAAAACCCTGGTCATATCATGTCTAACAGATGATAATTAAGACAAACACCTGGCCAAAGAATAGACTATATATGTATTATATTTTTCACGCAATAGAAGAAATACATAAAACAACTGGGAAAAAAAAAGTCACAAAGAGTATTCATATGCTGTCTTCTTAAGGTGGACACACACCCGCATCCCAATTTCTTAGCCAGACCTACCAAGGAAATCAGATTCATTTGATGTTCTCTTATGATCTCCCACTCCAATGCACAATAGAAAGCTCCTTGGCAAAGTGTCCCAACATGGCTCCACTGGTTGTTAAAATGGAAAGCCTTCTGACTCATAGAAAGACCAGCAGCTGTCCTAGCCCCTGAGTGCCTCCCACCTCTCAGCACCATTCTGAGAGGACTCCCCATAAGCCATGAAGTAGAGACTAAAACTAGCACAGACTCTATCCCACTCTTCTGGCCATCATCTGTTCTTATTGTCGATAGTTGTACCATACCAGTTGGAGTAACTTTCTGAATATTTCTCTGGGTACCAGACAAGGGGAGGTCTTTCAGAGGAATACTATGGTGGGCTGCCTGTCTTGAGGCCTAATGAAGTTCCATATCAACCTTTCAGAGGACCTCCGAAGTGGAGAAAATTGCACAGGAAATGAATCTTTTCTTTTTTTTTTTTTTTTTTTTGCAGTACGCGGGCCTCTCACTGTTGTGGCCTCTCCCGCTGCGGAGCACAGGCTCCGGACGCGCAGGCTCAGCGGCCACGGCTCACGGGCCCAGCCGCTCCGCGGCATGCGGGATCCTCCCAGACCGGGGCACGAACCCGTGTCCCCTGCATCGGCAGGCGGACTCTCAACCACTGCGCCACCAGGGAAGCCCAATGAATCTTTTCTTGAAGAACCTATCATTGCCCATTCATTTCCACCAGTACCAAGGATCTTCTGTGCCTTGAGTACATCAGCTGTGGGCTATCACAGTGCGTGATACCAGCCCTCAGTGAACAACTCCCTCCAGAGTACCAACGACAGAAACTAACCCTCCAGCCCTAGTTCTTACTGGTCTGACTGGCAATAGTGGCCGCTTGGTGGCCAGGAGAGAACAGTGTCCGGCGAGAAGGGAGGATCAGGTATGGAGAAGGATTGAACTAAAACTGATTTATACATCCCAGGTTCATGAAGATTCCCTGGATTAGACCACGTTACCTGGATAGCTTGCAGACTAAACTGCTTGACAGAAGGCAGGTGGGATGCTAATAGAAAGAAATTACATATATTTCATATTGAATACATACTAATTGTTGAAATAGTATTTCCCTTACTCATGTTACAATATATTATGAAATGTCAGAGGCATAAGGGATAATGGAAGTGATTTAGGCAGACCTCTGACGCTTTAAGGAACTTTTACTACAGCATTCTTAAAACATGGTTATCTACTCACATTAAGTAATTCCATAAAGAGCAAGTAACAATTTTACAAAGAAATACTAATTTTTAGATCGGCATATATTAAAAGGTCTTTTTTATATTTGCACAGTGCACTGTGACTCACAAAATGTTTTTTACTCACATTATCTCATTGTCTCATCATTATAGCCCATGTTGGGATTTAAGCTCATCATTTAGGACATCTATTCCAATTGTCAGAACTTGGGAAATAAAAAATGTAGGCAATTAAGTGATATTATTCTGACCTCAGTAGAGCACTCCCAAGAATTGAAAAAGGATCTTCCTGTGACTATTTTGTTCCCTTAAATTTCTCAATTTTAATAACAGCAAGATATAACAAACCTTACTCCTTACCACTAACAATTCAGTTAATTGAAGGTTCAATTCTTCTTTATTACCAGCCACTATTGGCCCATGCCCCCTCACCACCACTTAATCCTTATTCTTATTCATGTTTCTAGCATTGCTAATCTATCTCCCTAAAGAAAGCACACACACATACATTCATCCTTCTACCTCAAACTGTTTGAAAACTATCGATTCCCAATACTTGAACATTTATTATATAGACATGTATTTGGTTTAACAATGGCCTTTTAAAAACTAAAATACTTCCATTTTTGTTATTAACCTTGGTGTAATCACCTTCGATGATTTAGTCAAATTCTTTGCTTCTACTTTTTTGGTAGCAATTGGATATTTAAACAGGAATTTGGGTTAAGAAGTAGAACAGGAAAAATAAAGAGTAGAGAGAGATGGATTTTCAGCATGCAGTCCTTTGGCAAGGAGAGACCTAGTATGGGGTATGTTTAAGCTAGAAAAAAAGAGAAGGAGCAGGAGAGTAGAATATGAGAGGGGGAGAATCAGAGATAGTCTGTCATCTTGGCAATGATAACATGACCAATTCTGGGATAAAGATTCTAAACATTCAGCAGCATTCACTGTGAACATTTCCCTCAAGGAGCTTAAGGTCTAGATGGCTGCTAGAGTTATGATGAAAACAATTAAAATAGCTTAAACCATACATCAAACGCTTGGAACAATAGTTTATTAGATTATAACGTTAGAATTAAAAGCCATCAGAGAAGTTCTAGTCAAAAAAATGAGCATATGTAAACAGGAAAAAGGAAAATATTCTGTGAGTAAAAGCTTGACTCCATTTATTGTCCATCAGTTATTCATCCATCTAATCTATATTTACTGAGTGCCTACTATGTACAAGACACAGTCCCAGTAGTGTCTGAAGAGTCGTTGACCTACCAGGAAGAAATGGAGAAAGTTTCCAGGAAGATGATGAAAAGACTTTGGGATGGTTATTTTCAGGCCTCTTTTGAAAGAAGCCTTTGAAAACCAGATTAAGCACTTTGTATTTCATCCACTAGACATTAGGAAGCCATTCCATTTTTCTCTTTTGAGAACAGACTCTGTACCTAACCTTCCACTCTTAAAAGAGCCCTGTTTTGAAAATACTGACTTAATTAAGTTGGAGACATTTCTGAAGAAATCACATGATTTCCTTCTAAAATTTTAATGTTCCACTGTTTAAATGGCATTTCCAGAGAAGATTTCAGTGAAATGAATGTTGCCAAAAGGAACCTATAATTCCCTAAGGATGCAATATTAATTAGAGAAATATGTGCCTCTGAATTCATCCAATTTGCATTTCATTTTATGGATTATTTTTTGCAAACAGTTTACTAAATGACTGCAGTTGCAGATGGTTAAATTATTACCATCAGATGGCTGCCATGACTGATATTACAGAAAAGGATAGAATCTGGTTCTTTATAAATAGTAGAAAATAAGTCCTCAGCTTAAAAAAAAAAGGTCGGGGGGTATCTTTCTGCCATGGCTGGCCTTTTGATGGCAATGATCTCAATACAAGGTGACAAGGAATGAATCTGGTGAAAGGGCAGATCGGCCAGGAAAGCTTTCCAAGTCAAATTTCCCTTTTGTATCTAGAAGGCAGCTACCCCAGCTATTGTGACTTCCTTTAACAGGCCTGGCTGTTATGGACATTGGAACTAGGTTGGTATTATGAGAAAATGTTAGGTCCCAGAGCCAGCCAACACTGGCTATTGTGACCAACCCTCCCAGTTTGCCAAAGACTGTCCTGGTTCTGACACTGAAAGTCCCATATCCTAAGAATCCTGGGCAAAACTGGCATAGTTGACCACTTTACTCCTAGATCTAGATCATAATCTTCATGGACAGCTGGTAGCAGCATTCAGCACAACATATTTTTGTGTGTGTGAGAGCAAATATAAACGGGTTCCAGAAAAGCATGCAAGTCATCCATCCTTCATGCATCAGTAAAAACTGCTTCAGTACAATCTTTTAAAATATAGGATGTGCTGAGATGTGATTATTGTTTTACTTTTTAAGTTAAGAGCAAGTGAGAGATTTTGTTTATGAATGCTATGTACTAACACTATTCAGGTTAAAGCACCATTTAAAAGGATTTCAAATATTAATAGAAAAATTCACTTTTAATGATCCCCACTTACGGAAAAGCACTTCAAATTGCAAAATAAAGTTATTTTGATAAGCAACTAAAGTTAGACTTCATTCCAAGTGAATGTCAGTGCAATTCACCTAGACAGACGGTGCTAAATCAAGCACATGTCTTTTCAATATTTACTAAACATTCCACAGATTTTTTTAATTGAAGTATAGTTGATTTACAATATTAGTTTCAGGTGTACAGAAGAGTGATTCAGTATTTTTACAGATTATACTCAATTGAAGGTTATTACAAGATAATGGCTGTAATTCCCTGTACTATACAATATATCCTTGTTACTTATTTTATACATAATACTTTGTATCTCTTAATCCCATACCCCTATCTTGCCCATCACCCACCCCATGCCCCCAAAGGCTCTTGTTAGACCTTTTCTCTGTTCTAGACCCTCTGCTGGGGCTGGGGGTGATAATGGGAAAAAAACATATAAAGCCTCTATAATAATAAATATGCTAAGATTAAGAGAGAAGCATGAGTAGCTCAGACATAATCGAACATAAGGGGTCAACTGGTTGGGTGTAGATGTGGTCGTGGATGTGGATGGTAGAGAAAATGGGAGGGCTTCTCAGAGAAAGCAATCTTTAAGCTGAGCTCTGTAGCATGTGTAATACTACAAGCTATTTAGGAAGTATCAACAGGTCTTGGCAATAAATTCATTGACTAAGAATATGAAGTGGAGGGGAATATCAAGTAATTTCCAAAGTTTCTATTTTGAACACTTGACTGTATGGTGTTGCCATTCCTTGGACATTAACAGGTTAGTGCAGGAAGAGAGTGAATTTTACATTAAAATTTAAAGACTAATTGGCACCAATTGCAAAGGAAGTGGTTATGTAGGTAGCCACTAGCTACCTACCAAAATGGTTCAGTGGTTGCCCTGAGAAATGAAGGATGGTGAGATATTTACCTTAGTAAGGTTCATGTTCTTGAGAATATATTGATACAATACTGCTAAAACAAATAAATATTTTTTTAAAATCCTGCTACTGTCCCAGAGTCTAGGAAAGGTGATGGGGCTCTTTCATATGTACACAAAAATGTGTGTCTTACACTGCATTCACAGATGAATAGTACTTAGAATGAGGAAATCCATAATATATTCTACTCTGCATTCTTAGACCATCACTACTCAATTAGTTGTTGGCTAACCTGCAGCTTTAGCATCTCAGAGGAGCTTGCTAGAAACAACTTTAGGGTCTCACATACCTAGCAAAGCAGAATCTGCACCTTAGTAAGACTTCCCCTTGTATATCCTTGCCTCCTTTGTCAAAGATTTACTGACCGTAGGTGTGTGGGTTTATTTCTGGGCTCTCTAGTCTGTTCCATTGATCCATATTTCTGTTTTTGTGCCAATACCATGCTGTCTTTTTAAAAATAAACTTATTCATTTATTTTTGTCTTCGTTGGGTCTTTGTTGCTGCACATGGGCTTTCTCTAGCTGTGGCGAGCGGGGGCTACTCTTTGTTGCAGTGCATGGGCTTCTCATTGTGGCAGGTTCTCTTGTTTCGGAGCACGGGCTCTAGGTACACAGGCTTCAAGAGTTGTGGCTCACGGGCTCTAGAGTGCAGGCTCAGTAGTTGTGGCACATGGGCTTAGTTGCTCCACAGTATGTGGGATCTTCCCAGGTAAGGGATTGAATCTGTATTCCCTGCACTGGCAGGCGGATTCTTAACCACTGCAACACCAGGTAAGTTCCCATGTTGTTTTTTGTTTTTTTTGGTACACGGGCCTCTCACTGCTGTGGCCTCTCCCGTTGCGGAGCACAGGCTCTGGACGCGCAGGCTCAGTGGCCATGGCTCACGGATCCAGCCACTCCGTGGCATGTGGGATCTTCCCGGACCAGGGCATGAACCCGCGTCTCCTGCATCGGCAGGCGGACTCTCAACCACTGCGCCATCAGGGAAGCCCTCCCATGCTGTTTTGATTACAGTAGCTTTGTAGTATTTGTCTGAAGTCTGGGAGGGTTATGCCTCCTGCTTTGTTCTTTTTCTTCAGGATTGCTTTGGCAATTCCCGGCCTTTTATGGTTCCATATAAATTTTAGGAATTTTGTTCTAGTTCTGTGAAAAATGTCATGTGTAATTTGATAGGGATCACATTAAATCTGTAGATTGCTTTGGGTAGTATAGCCATTTTAACAATATTAATTCTTCCAATCCAGGAGCATGGGACCTCTTTTCATTTCTTTGGATCATCTTCAGTTTCTATTATTAATGTTTTATAGTTCTCAGCACATGTTTTTCACCTCCTTGGTCAGGAATAAAACACTTCATATATATTCCAAGGATTTTATTTTTTGGAGTGTAATTTTAAATGGTATTGTTTGTTGACATTCCCTTTCTGATATTTCATTGTTAGTCTAAAGAAATGCAACCAACTTCTGTATGTTAATATTATATCCTGCTACCTTGCTGAATTTATCAGTTCTAATAGTTTTTGTGCAGAGTTTTTAGGGTTTTCTATATATAGTATCATGTTATCTGCATATAATGACAATTTTATGTCTTCCCTTCCAATTTGGACACATTTTCTTTTCTTTTTTTCTTTTTTGTCTGATTGCTACAGCTAGGACTTCCAATACTAGGTTGAATAGAACAGGTGAGAGTGGGCATCCTTGTTTTGTTCCATATTTCAGCAGGAAGGCTTTAAGTTTTTCACCATTGAGTATTATATTGGCTGTGGATTTGTCTATCATAGCTTTTATTATGTTGAGATATGTTCCCTATATATCCACTTTGGTAAGAGTTTTTATCATGAATGGATGTTGAACTTTGTCAAATGCTTTCTCTGCATCTATTGAGATGATCATGTGGTTTTTGCCTTTTCTTTTGTTGATGTGGTGTATCACATTGATTGATGTTCATATGTTGAACCATTCTTGTGAACTTGAGATGAATCCCACTTGGCAAGAATACACAATGAGAAAAAGTCTCCTCAGCAAGTGGTATTGGGAAAGTAGGAAAGCCACATATAAATCAATGAGGTTGAATACACCCTCACGCCATATACAAAAATAAACTCAAAATGGCTTAAAGACCTTAAGACATGATACCATAAAACTCCTAGAAGAGAGCATAGGCAAAACATTCTCTGACATAAATTGTACCAATGTTTTTTTAGGTCATTCTCCCAAGGCAATAGAAATAAAAACAAAAATAAACAGATGGGTCCTAATCAAAATTACAAGCTTTTGCACAGCAAAGGAAACTATGAACAAAATGAAAAGACAACCTACAGAGTGGGAGATAATATTTGCAAATGAGGCAAGCATCAAGGGCTCAATTTCCAAAACATACAAACAGCTCATAAAACTCAACAACAAAAAAACAAACAGCCCAATCGAAAAATGGGCAGAAGACCTAAATAGACATTTCTCCAAAGAAGAAATACAGATGGCCAATAGGCATGTGAAAAAATGCTCAACATCATTAATTATTAGAGAAATGCAAATCAGAACTATGATGAGGTAACACCTCACACCAATCAGAATGGCCATCATTAAAAAGTCTACAAATAACAAATGCTGGAGAGGGTGTGGAGAAAAGGAAATCCTCCTACACTGTTGGTGGGAATGTAAACTGGTTGAGCCACTATGGAAAACAGTATGGAGGTTCCTCAGAAAACTAAAAATAGACTTACCATAGATCCAAGAATCCCACTCCTGGGCATATATCCAGACAATACTATGATTCAAAAAGATACATGCTCCCCTATGTTCATAGCAGCACTATTCACAATAGCCAAGACATGAAAACAACCTAAATGTCCATCAACAGAGGAATGGATAGAGAAGATGTGGTATATATATACAATGGAATACTACTCAGCCACAAAGAAGAATGAAATAATGCCATTTGCAGCAACATGGATGCAATTAGAGATTATCATACTAAGTGAAGTCAGACAAAGAGAAATATCTTATGATATCATTTATATGTGGAATCTAAAATATGACACAAATCAACTTATTTACGAAACAGAAACAGACTCAGCCATATAGAAAAGACTTGTGGTTACCAAGGGAGAGGGGGCTGGGGGAGGGTTGAGTGGGAGGTTGGGGTTAGCAGATGTAGGCGCTTATATATACAATGGATAAACAACAAGGTCCTACTGTATAGCACAGGGAACTATATTCAATATCCTATGATAAAATATAAGGAAAAAGAATATTAAAAAAAGAATGTGTATATAACTGAATCACTTTGCTGTACAGCAGAAATTAACACAACATTGTAAATCAACTACACTTCAATTAAAAAGACCTCCAGGTGATTGGAATGCACATTTAAAGTTAAGAAGCAAAAGAAGTTAAAACCCTTCTTTTGCTTCAGAGTATGACTCTCTTAAGAAAATCTGAACCACCTGGAAAAATTTAAAAAAACAGACCAGTGAGGAAACTTGACATATCACAAGGAGCAGGAATGTAGAGCCAAGAGATAGGATAATGTACCAGGAATATGGCTTTTTTCTTCAAATTACTCAACATCTGGCATGTGAATTCAAGTGTTAAAAATAGGACCAGTGAGTAAAACAGAAACAAAGAAAGAAGAAATGTGTTTTAGCTCAATATAAAGTAGAATCCCTTAAGGGAAAAATTTATCTAAGTACTTAAGGGAGGTGATGGAGATGTTACCTGTAAATTCTCTAACCCTAAACAGAAAAGGAAGGAAAGAAGAAATCCATAAATATCTATTTTGTCAACTAATAACAGCAGGTACTTCATGTGTTTTACATGTTTCTCATTTTACTGGATGTCTGCCTTCATAATCAATACAGAAGATAAAAAGCAAACAAAACAGAGTTCAAGCAACACAAGATGAAAGCTCAGGCTAGTTTCATTAACCCCATTGGCTTGACTCCATGGCAATTAGAAGGGCCACAGTGAGCTGCACTCCTCTTTTACTGCTGGTATCTGGTGCTTTGTCTTGAGCACCCCTGCCCCCATCCCCTCCTCCCAATGCTAGCCACCACATTTTTTCAACCATTTTTCTTTCCTACATGTGGATGCACAAGTTCTCTCCCATTTTATTGACTAGCAATTTTGAAATCTTTAAGTAGTAACAGGATTTGAGCCTGGTTTATGTTGGCCATTATCCCTTGCCTGAGTTCGAAAGTGCAAGGTGTGGGGATGTCTGCAAGGTCAAGCTTCAGAGTTTTTTTAGCCTTGAGTCTCATTTGGCTTCAACCGGCACAATGATAGTGCCTTTCTTTCCTGTGATATTTCCTTTTCAAAGAAGGTGCTTTCTGTATTTGAGACCTCAAAAGTGCACTGCGTGAAGTAACATGGACAAATGAAACATTGGTTGCTCTTTTATTACCAAGACTCATTACATGAATAACGCGGAGTTTTGTAAATATGCACTATGGTGTTTACAGTGAATTGACCAGTAAGAATGTGGAACTTCAGTGTTACAAATTTTCGTAAATACCATTAAAGTAGTAATGACCTTGTAAAAATCAAAAGGAAAACGGGGTTAAGAACTGATTTTATTTCTGTTTTCCTATAATTCATGCTTCTAACTCTGGAACTGGATGCACAAATTTTTATTACAGCATGACTGATCTAATACAATTCGTAAGTGATATCTTGTGACAATTGAATAGTGACAAAATTTCTCAACTCCAGGGATCCAAGCTTTGCTTTAAGTTGTATTTTTTTCTCAGTAGCTCCTTCATTACCTAATCACTTAAGAGGATCAAAGTTCTGTCTTTTGAAGATTAATGAGAAGGGAAAAAAGAAAGTAGCTAATACTTAACATTGCCTACTATGTGGTGGGAACCCCAAGCATATTTTATTTAATCCTCACAGTGACTTTACAATGAAGTAGTAGTATCACATTTTATAGCTGAAGAAACTAAGCCACAGTGAACTGCTGTCTCACTCTGTTTGGCACACTGTACACATGTTGGATTTTTAATTTTCTCAAAGATGCTATAAAGAAGGAATCATTATCTCCATTGTGTAGACAAAAAATGTGGTTGATATAGGTGGTTAAAATGTCCAGTATTTACCTATTTGAGTCTCAGTTACATAAAAGGGTTTCTCAGTCTTTACAGTATTAACATTTTGGACTGAGTAATTCTCCATTGTGGAGGCTGTCTTACATTGTAGGATGTTTAGCAGCATCCTTGGCCCCTACCAGGTACTAAATTACATTCCCATAGAACTATCCCTACCCCCTGACAACAAAACACATTGCCCCTTAATGGATATCTGACAATATCACCCTGGAGTAAGAGCATGTGTGCATAGGAATAGCCATTGCAAGTAAACGACAATCTCAGGATTCTAATGGAGAAGCAAAAAACTACAAATCCCTCAATTGTTTAAATAATTACTAATAAATAGTAATAATAACCAACATTTATTTAGTGCACAATTATAAGGTGGATATTATTACTCCTTTTTCACAGTTGGGGAAAACGAGGCACAGAAAGTTTGAATCATTTCCATAAGGTCGAAGGCATGTAAGTGGTGAAGTGGTGATTTTTAACTCAGGTAGTATGAGGTCAACCCATCCTTTATATACCCCGTTTCCTCACCCTCATATGGCAGATACACTTGGTGACCTACCCAGGAGCCACTCCCACCCCCTTCTGCCTTGTAAGAAGAGCCAACATCCTGTCAGAGGGGCTGCCAATATCCCATGCTAGATTTGCTTTTCCTCACAGCTCTGCTGTATCTAACCCATCCAGAGTAATGGGCTTGATCTGAGTTGATGGTATGATTGCTGGTGGTGGAGATTCTGGAAATGTTTTCTTCTTAGTTAAAAGACAGACGTCCTGAGTCCTCTCCTTTCCCTACCCTTTGGACTCTGAGATATGGCTTCTCTTATGATCTGGACAGCAAAGGCAGAGTGTGAAAGCCAGGGCTTTAAAGACTGGAGGCAGAAGAATAGTATCACTTAGAACTGAACCGAGTCTGGGACTACCTACCTCCAAATGTCTATTTTGAGAGATAATAACACCTATGATTAAGCCACTTTCAATTGGACATTATCTCACTTGCAGCTGAAATCACCTTTAACATACATGCTCCCAAGAAGCAAACCCTTTGTTTCATCTTTTACCTGCTTTTTGGAACTCTGGTGCAGAACGTTTATTCGTATTCCTCAGTTCCTGACACATGACCTCCTCTTGCGATAGCTGTGCCTTTATCCTTTTTTAAATGCATTTCTTTTATTTATTTATTTATTTTATTTTACTTTTGGCTGTGTTGGGTCTTTGTTTCTGTGCGAGGGCTTTCTCTAGTTGTGGCAAGAGGGGGTCCCTCTTCATCGCGGTGCGCGGGCCTCTCACTATTGCGGCATCTCTTGTTGCAGAGCACAGGCTCCAGACGCGCAGGCTCAGTAGTTGTGGCTCATGGGCCTAGTTGCTCCGTGGCATGTGGGATCTTCCCAGACCAGGGCTCGAACCCGTGTCCCCTGCATTAGCAGGCAGATTCTCAACCATTGCCCCTGGTGCCCCCTTTAACCATTTTTAATCCCTATTTCCCACTCTCATTCCACAGCAACAACTCTGAGGGGTTTGATGTGTATTTCTCATAAGTATGCATTTATGTCAAATGGTGATTTGCATGTATCACTAATTTGTATTATAAAAATGAGTAATAACTACTATTAGAGAGCATTTACTATGTCCCAGGCATTTAGCTACGTGCTTTTCATGCATTGACTCATTTAATGCTCACAAAATCTCTTGGAAGATAGGCATTATCCAAACCTTACATCATGCACATCCTCCACAAGGACTCCTCGATGGCCCCCAGTTTCTGCCATCAAAGACAAAGGAACACTGAACATACTTATTCATGTTCACTAACAGACCCTTGTCTACAGGATACACAGAAAACTATATATCCAGGAGCAGAACTGCATGTTTACAGTG
Source organism: Neophocaena asiaeorientalis asiaeorientalis (assembly GCF_003031525.2). Lineage (NCBI taxonomy): Eukaryota > Metazoa > Chordata > Mammalia > Artiodactyla > Phocoenidae > Neophocaena > Neophocaena asiaeorientalis. The sequence continues at coordinate 4,860,033 of NW_020172724.1, forward strand.
AACATATGCTATTTACTTTGCATAAAGGATTTAAGCTGATTGGCTACACCAGACTTCATGACCACCAAAAATGCATGAAGGTTCTTACATGCCCACATCCTTGTCAACATTTGCCAGTATCTAGCATTGTAATTTTTATCCAACTATTAAGACTAAAATAACATCTCATTATATTTACATTTCAAATTTTCTAACTACTAATAAATTTGAGCATCTTCCTGATTTATTTATTTATTTTATTTTTGGCTGCGTTTGGGGTCTTTGCTGCTGCGCGCAGGCTTTCTCTAGCTGTGGTGCGCGGGTGCTACTCTTTGTTGTGGTGTGCGGGCTTCTCTTAGGGGCTCTAGGCTCGCGGGCTTCAGTAGTTGTGGCTCGTGGGCTCTAGAGCACAGGCTCAGTAGTTGTGGCGCAAGGGTTTAGCTGCTCCGCGGCACATGGGATTGTCCCGGACCAGGAATCGAACCCGTGTCCCCTGCATTAGCAGGCGGATTCTTAACCACTGCGCCACCAGGGAACTTCCTCTTCCTATGATTTATAATGGTTATTTCTCCTTAAGACTTTATTACTTAGACTGTAATGCAGAATATTCCCCTTTTATTCAAGATGCACACCATTTTCATTCTACACAATGATCAAGTAGGAAGACGCTTTCCCATTATAAATATCATAGCTTATTTGTGAGCAATCAATAGACAAGAGAGACTTGATGGTAAGAAAAATCACAATATAAAGATAACTCCTTTTGTTTTATTGGTTTGGGACATTAAATAGAAAACACAGAAAAGGGAACAGGTACTTCATTAGTAGGGAGATGTGCTAATATTCTTCAGATCATTGTTGTATTTAAGATCTTTTAGTCATTTGAGTTTCATTTATTTCTCCACTCCTATTTGAAGGTCTACTGTATAACCTGCATGGGGTGTAGGAGAGCCCATGCTCTCAAACTGTTCAGCCTGGCATGATTATAATGCAATAAGATAATGAGCCACAAGCTGGGACATCTAACCCAGCTGGGAGACTGGAGTTTGGAGGTATTCTTGAGAGAATTATGCTTCATTTTGTTACTTCATCCTGTGTTTAATTAAAAATAAGCAAGTACCCTTAATTCTACATCCCTATCCCTGCCTATGAAAATATACACACAATCTATTTCATCATTGTCACTGACAACTGAAAAAATTATAATGCAAGAGACCAGCCAGGTTTTTGTAAGGAGCTACAGGAAGCTCAGTGTTTCCGGGGCACAGAGTGGGAAACAAGTAGAGTGACAGGAGACAGAGATGGGTAGAGCTTTACGTATCATGTAAACTCTACTGTAAAGCTGATGGGGAGCCAGTGAAAGGTTTAAAGGTTTAAAAGGGAAGGGATTTGGTCAAAAGTCTATAGATGATTTTCTTCATGTATTCCTTCTTTCACGTATTTAGTCATAATTTATTAAATGTCAACTCCACAGTGAGGACCAAAAAACTGTTGGAACTAATCAACAATTCGATAAGGTTTCAGGATATAAAATCAACACAATACAGGACTAGAGTGATTTGATAATATTAAGTACTTGATAGATTCTCTAATAAGTATCAAACTTAGAAGTAAATTCCTAAGAAATACAAAAGCAAAGTGGCAAAAAACTAGAAGCATAAATAGTAAACTCCTTTTTGTAATTTTGCTGCATGGAAGGTCTTGTTTTTATCAATTTATTTAGTTTAAATAGATAATAAATTAACATTATTCCTAATTTTAACCACATAAAAGGGCATACATTGAACTTTTTTTTTTTTCCTCTTACAGTCCAATTCTCCTTCCCATAAACAACCGGGGTTAATGTTTTTTTGCATACCTTTCCAAATGCATTATATGTAAACATAAGTAAAAATGTGCAGTTGTATTTCCCACTTCTATAGAAATAGAAACATACTATTCACACTGTTTTGATGTTTTTCCCCCATTTAATTTGTCTCAGGAATGAAAATAGCTAACACCACATAGCACGAATCTATGTGTCAGGTCCTATTCTAAGCCCTTTTCGAGTATTTATTCATATAACCCTCTCATAATAATCCCACGAGGGGAGCAATACTGTTATCTTCATTTTTTAAATAAGAAAAATGATGTGCAGAGAGAGAATATTTTCCTTGTTTAATATCCAGCTTCAAAGCCCAAGCTTTTAAAAATGTTGCTTTAAGGTCTTGTTAGCACTCCATATTAGTATATAAAGAGCTTTCTCTTTTTCTGTGGCTATGAAGTTTTACATTAGATGGATGTACCATATCCATTAATCTGGTTGACGCTATGTCTAGCTTCTGTTATTTAAAAAGATGCCGCAATGCATATACTTGTAGATACCTCTCTCTTAGCATTAGTTTAAAATACAAAATAAATTTGCTGGAGTAGAATTACTGGGTAAAAAAGCAAGAGCATTTGCAGTTTAGACAGATAAATACTTGCCAACTTGCTCTCCATTTTGGGTTGCATCAATGTATAGTCATACCACCAATGGAAAGAAAAAATGGAAGCATATGAGACCAAATTAGTATTAGACTTTTTCCTCCCTTCATTGGATAACTCATAATTTTAAAATGTTGCCTATTGTATTTTTTCAGTTGAGGTTAGAGGATACGTGAAGGATATATTTGTGTCTTTCCTCTGTATTTTCCCTTCCCAATCTACTGCTACCCCATTCCCCACTCACGCCCTATAATTCACATTTTTTTTTTATAATTCACATTTTTAAAGCAGGTTTTTATTTTTAAATTCTTACTGCACCCTTTTATTCAGGGTGGAAGAGGAAGAGCACTTTGAAGTCAATACACATTGCTACTTTTGTAAAAGCCTACACTCATTGAAGAGATTGATATTTATGGAAAAGATAGTCCTTCTGAGAGAGACAAGGAACAAATGGCTCTTTGCTGCAATAAGGAGAGGAGAGTGCCACTGAGGGCATCAGACTGGAGGGAAAGACACACAGGCTCCTTGGTGGCAGCTCTTTGATAAGTTGGCAAGATTTTAGAGGCAATGAATACGCAATGGTCAAGGAGAGGTGGAGCTGGGGCACAGGGGGACCTGGCAGCCCCAAAGAATCCTATGACTCAAATATGGTTCATACAGGGCCCAGGCAGCAGTGTTGAAGTGACATAGATTGGAACGATCTCTACCTTAAGAGTTTCCAGTGAGGACTGGTAACCACCAAAAAGAGGAAATTCTCCAAAGTGTTGATTCTCTATTAGGCCCCAGGGCATTTTTCAGATTTTGGGAGGAACTCAGGTCACAGTGACGACAAAAACGTTAACTTGCATTTGTTTAGTGGAATGTAGGGGGAACTCAGAGTCATTCCGTGAAGCTGTTTCATACCTAAAAGGTAAGAAAACTTACTAAAAGTAGATGTTATTACTCTATTTTTCTCTGCAAGTGGCTATTAGAGTTCTCTGCCAACAGAAAACTGTGCATGTACATCTAATGAAAAAAACCACTGTACCTAGCGTCAATTAATTATTAGATTGGTGAAAAGGGCACAGTAGAGAATGGTTCTATTTGGAAATTATGTTCAGAGGTCAATAATTTTAATGAATAACATGATAAGAATCCTATTTCCTGATTCTGATATTGTTCTCTTTATCTATAGGATCCAAGTTGTGTTTGCACTGAGCATATGAGCTTTGTCCTTTGGGGACAGTGACACAGTTAAGATCTTTCTTTGCTTTAGGATATTGTTCTTTTATTACCCCAAAGAGTATTCACCAAGCTAGTAAAGATTTTCTTGAAGATGTGGGAAGAACGTGTAGATATTTGGCTATTTCTCTAAATGTCTCAGCAGTTAATGTGATTATGAAACCCCAGGACAGGTTCCTGGGAAATCCATATGAATTTTGTTTTCATCAACCAAGAGCTATCTCAGGAAGATGATTCATCTCCTCTTAGCTTAGTGTCTTAGGTCTGTCTTTAAAAAGGCATACCATCTAGTGAAATTGGAATTACTTTTGTCCTATTCAATCTTGGTTCAATTTTATCAGTAAGTGCTTTGGGATATCTGGTGAAAAAACAATTACTCATTTCTTGAAAAATGCTGTAAATAGATTATTTTTAGTTAGTAAACAAAATGCAATATGTCTAAAGCACTATAAAAAGCAGAATTCCATTTAGCTGGAGGATATTGAGAAAATATGTATTTTTCTAAAACACAACTAAAAAATGCTCACCTGTGAATACCTAAGTACTTTCTAGAGACGGCCGAGTTGTTGTATTTGAAAATCTTTAAAGAACAACAAAAAGAAAACTAAATGGCTTCCAGAATTGATTTCTGATCCTTTAATTTTTCTGCATTAACATTTTTGGGGTATCTGCTTGTCAAATCCCCATACACATGATAGCTCAGAGCAAGCATGGAAGACACTGCTGGTATCCTCACCGGAGCCTGTTGACCAGGCTGGTGCACCCACCTGACAGTTGCTATAAATATTTGTTGCTAAGAACTCACAACTTTCCACTTTCTCAGGAGCATTTCCCTCAGTCTATAGGCCCTGTCTTCCCCAGGAGGCATCCCACAGCTAAAGGTTGACTGCTCTGAGAATAAAAAACACCAAAGCCCTTGCCTCAGGTGGAGACGTGGATCCAGAAGTCCCTGGGCATCAGGACATCCTAGATTACCCATGACCATATCATTGCTCAAATCTTTCCCCTTCACTCCACCACTTTCCTCACTCTCTTCCAGATTTTCCCTAAAACATTCCTCTTTGATAAATGACGTACAACCAACCCCTTCCTCAGGTTCTGGTTCTAGGCAACCAGAACTGTCATGCCGTATGTTCACAATGGGTAGGTATTTCAAGAAGAACAAGGTGAGGAAAGGCATTTTGTGTAGGGAACAGTGTCTGCATAAATTCAGAGACAAAAGAAAAGCTGAAAGCTGCCATGCTCAGGAAGATGCTATTTGAGACATTGTTTTCAACAGAGGGAAGGCAGGAATTGGGGTCCTGATGACAGGTAAGTCTGTAAAGATGGATTCCAGTCAACTTATAAGAGGCCATCTAAATCTCATCTTCCCTAGAAGATCACAAAGGCTTGTGCTAGGGTCTGGAATCAAGATGAACCCAAATATCCTGTATCAAAGCTAAATCCTCCCTTCTGTGTGAGTCCCTATCCTTTTCCCTCTTCATGTGTGGGTCTTAGTAACTGCAACAGTCACAGGGGTTATGAAATTATGATATCCTAGGGCAAAAGAAGTCTTTCTTTTTCTAACAGGGACAACTCAGAACCAACACATCACTCTGCTTCACTTTCACTGTTTGCCCAGATTATTGTGGCACCTGTGTCTGATAGTAACATGCATGTCCACGAGACACATCCTGAATGCTGGATATAAATATAAGACAGAGGAGTCACTGTCCAAGATGTAAATGATAAACTCTGCAAAGTACCTAAGACACTCTATGACTCTCACTGAAGAATTCCTGAAAATGTCTTGAAATTTCATGTTACCTTCAATGTAGCCCACTCAGTGAAATTTCACGTGTGTTGCTTACATCCATTTCTCAAACTCTTCCTCCTAGGAGCTCTCTGGGGAGCATGACTGTGCAATTATAAGAGAAGCAGACCTGTGACCCTCTCCTTGGGTCTAAGCAATGGCCACCTGTCCAGTTTGAGAACTTACTGGGAATTTCTGTGGGAGAGGCAGTGAGTTTTGGAAGCATAGATTAGACCAAATTATAAAGATTATATTTCAATTGTTTACAGAGGTTGGTAATTGGGGTAACAAATACTATCCTGTGTGCCAGCTTAGCTAATCTGAAGTCTCTACAACCCCTCAAACAGCAGCTCTATACCATAAAGCTATTTAGGTGAGTAGAGCCAGACTTGCCTACAATTCACTTAAGCAGATAATCCTTCAGAGTCCTGGTGGGTGACAGGGGCTGTAGAGGTCCAAGTTGACCAGTGGCTACTCATCTCTGTCTCTAAACTCTGTCTTTACAATCTTACATTTTTATTGCAGTATTTTTCTAATTATGATAATAATACATGACGAAAACCAAAATAATGCAAAACACAGTATATCACAAAGAAAAGAAAATCCATAATAATAATGCTAGCACCAATAACAGTGACTATACTGACAAATTAGGACATCTTGATGTAGCTGAATTGATGCGGTCATTTTTACAGGGCTTTTTCATTGCTGGAGACATTCCGAAGAAACACTCTTGATGCGAGTGTTTTGCTATAGCTTCACAGAAATAGCTACCTTAAAATGGAAAATTGTGCCACAGAGAGTGTCATATAGAGACACGATCTTTATCACTGTTCTAAACTCGATTCCCTCACCCATCTTCATTCCAACCAGATTGAGAGATGGAAAAGAAACAGGACTATTATAAGCAGATCTGTTTTGTACATTTCTTCAAAATAAAATGTTTCTTGGGGGCAATGTGGCAGTAAGAATCCATGTTCTTAATCCTATCAATTTTAAATGTGCATTCTGAGAAAAAGCATTTTTTTCTTATAGAAATGAGTCCTTGGAATTGAATTGGCATTTTCTAGGTATATGTGTGAGTGTGTGTATGTATATACATTTACATATTCACACACATAACCATTTCTGTGGGGATACAATGTTTATAATAGCAAAATGTTGGAAATAACCTAAATAGCAATCAATGGGGGAGCACTTTAAAAAATTAATTGTAAAATTATATAACGGAATTCTATGTAACAAATTAAAATAATTATATATATGTAATTGTGTGTCTCTGTGTGTTCATGAAAAGTGACAAAAAGTTACAATATCATATTATATTTATACTTTGTCATTTTACTTTTTGATTTAAATTTTTTATGAAACTGAGATAATCTAATATATTATATATAATTAATAGCTAATATTTAAAAGAAAATAAACAGAGAATATATGAAAACACTTAAACCAAACTAAAGAAGCTTTCACTAAGAAATGTAAAACAAATTTTGTTTAAAGAGGACTAGGTAATATTCCTGAATTTAAAATTTAAACTTTGTAAAAGAAAAAAAAAAAAAAATCCACCAATCGATCTTGCAATTATCTGCCATGTAATCGCTAAAAAAAAATCACAATGTGTATTTTTGCAATTTAACAAAATGAATCTAAATTTTATTTAAAACCTTAAAATAGTATAAACATTAAAACTTTGTTTCTTGAAAACTGGGACTACACCTTTTTATGAAATATATATGGAGTATTCATAAATTTAACCAAATAATAAGCCACAAATAAAGCCTCTATATATCAAAGTAGAAATAAGATAGTTCTCTGATCACACAGAACTGAAACAAGAATGTAACATTAAAACAATATATTCCAAAAAGTCCCTAAAACCTGGAAATTACAAAAAGAAGTTTTTCTGAAACAATTTAAGAAAAAATCCAAACCCAAATTGTAGAATACCTGAAAATATCAATCATGAAAGCCATTCATATCAGAAGCTATGAAATCAAGGCATGAAGTTTTAATTGAAGATAGAAAAACAAAAACAACCAAGGGAAGGCAGAAGGATGGATTTAACATAAAAAGCATAATGTAATCAACTAGAAATAAGAAAAATGGCAGAATAAATAAACCAAACACCAAATCTTTGAGCAAACCAATAAACTAGCTAATGCAGAAGTAGGAATCACAAATTCATAAAATAATAAATGATGAGGGATAAATCACGATATTTGGAGGAAATTAAAAGATTGGCAAGAGACTATGTTGTTCAACTCTGCAGAAGCAATTGAAAATGCAGGGAAAAAGGAATATATTTTTTAAAATTTTCACTAAATTAAGTCAACTCAATCTATAGACCACTCACTGTGCAAAAAATACAGTTGTGAAAATGCTAACCCTCTGTCAGAAATCACCAAACTCAGACATTTTCTCAGGGAAATGTTAACAAAACTTTTACAGATTAGAAAATTACAAAGCTATTGAAAATGTTCAATAACATAAAGAAACCAAGTCAGTCTCTTTTTATGAAGCTACTCTTGCAATGACATGAAAATCCAACAAAGAATTTGTAAAAAACCAAACCATCTTTATGATTACTGATAAAAATGCTAAATAAGTATTATCAAACACAGTTTAGCCACACATTAAAACAATAACACTATGGCATAACCAAGTGAAATTTATTCCATCACAGCAAGTATGTTTCATCATTAAGAAACCTATTCATTTTCTCATATTGATGGACTATAGGAAAAAGATATAGATCATTTCCATAGATGTTGAAAGGCCTTTGATAAAATTTAGTATCCCTTTTTGAGTAAAAAACAATAAAATAAGGATACATAGAGGCTCTTTAAACATGATGAAATACAGCTATCTCTTCTCCATACTCATTTATTTTTTTCTTACCAAGGAAACATCAGAAGCATTCTCATCAGAATTCTAAGACAAGGATGGCCACTATTACCATGGTTCTGATACCGTTTTGAAAGTATAGGCCATTGTAGATAGACACACAAAGGAAATTAGACATATGAAAATGAGAAAGAAAATAGTAATTTTCACTATTTGCCACTGATGTGAATGTATATTTGGAAAATCTATGATTCAACAGATAAAAGCTGTTATGATGAAGAAATTCAGATAGATTTCTAAATACAAAATCCACATGTAGAAATCAAGAGCTTTCCACAAACAACAAATGCTGGAGAGGGTATGGAGAAAAGGGGACCCTCTTGCACTGTTGGTGGGAATGTAAATTGATACAGCCACTATGGAGAACAGTATGGAGGTTGCTTAAAAAACCAAAAGTAGAATTACCATATGACCCAGCAATCTCACTACTGGGCATATACCCAGAGAAAGCCGTAATTCAAAAAGACACATGCACTCCAATGTTCACTGCAGCACTATTTATAATAGCCAGGTCATGGAAGCAACCTAAATGCCCATAGACAGATAAATGAATAAAGATGTGGTATATATATATATATACAATGGAATATTACTCAGCCATAAAAAGGAACGAAGTTGAGTCATTTGTAGAGACGTGGATGGATCTAGAGACTGTCATACAGAGTGAAGTGAGTCAGAAAGAGAAAAATAAATATCGTATATTAACGCATATATGTGGAACCTAGAAAAATGGTACAGATGAACCAGTTTGCACAGCAGAAATAGAGACACAGATGTAGAGAACAAACGTACGGACACCAAGGGGGAAAGTGGTGGGCGGGGATGGTGGTAGTGGTGTGATGAGTTGGGAGATTGGAATTGACATATATACACTAATATGTATAAAATGGATAACTAATATGACCTGCTGTATAAAAAAATAAAATTCAAAAAAAGAAATTAATAGCTTTCCTTTTACAAAAACAACAAAACATAAATTGGAAATACATCCCATGTGAAATAATTTAAACAGTGATAAACTACTTCTTAATAAACTTAATGCACTCTCTGGATTTGAAGAATACTTTAAAACATTCTTAAAAGACTCAAGAAAGACTTGAACATACAGAAAGTTAACTACTGTGATCTGGGATAATAAGACTTGTATTTGTATAAATGTCAATTCTTCCTAACTTAATGTGACTCCAGAAATAATAATTGATTTTTTAATCTGAACAAGTATAAGCTAAATTTCATATGAAAACATAAAGAAAATAAGCAGAAAAAATATGAAAAAGTAAAAAGAAGGGTACTTAATTAGCATACTAAAATGCACTGTAAAACTAGACAAATAAAAGAATATGCTACAAAGTCATCAACAGACACAAATTAACGGAAGAAATAAAACCTAACACATGTTATTATTAGATATAGGTAGAATTTTAACTAAATGTCGAAATGATGAATTAAACAATAAATGTACATTTTTTTAGTTCAAAGTAATCATCTGGAGAAAAAAGATTTATATAGAACATCTTATAGTAAGATAAATTTCAAATAGATCAAAGATATAAACATTAAAAAAACCAGCAGTAAATGTACTTAAAGGCAAAGTATGCTGAACAGGGAAAAATGTTTTAAGAGTAGGAAAGGCTTGTCCAATTATGGCAACAAAACCCAGAAGGCTTAAAAACTTGATAAATTACATTAATAACAAATTTATGAATGTAAAACATAAGAAAATTAAATCATGAATGATCAACTATAAAACAAATATTACAAAGAATTACTTGCCTACTTATAAAAATAATTTCTATTAATAAGAAAAATGAACACCTAAATGGAAAAATGGACAAAAGTTTAAAAGTTTCAGTGAAAGTAAAATTTAGGTGACTTAATCTCCTTTTCTTAATATAAGAAAAGCAAAGAAAAGACTCCAAAACAATGGGGCTATGTTAATAGGCCACAGGAACTAGCGTGATGAAGCTCGGTAAAGCCAAATGTAGGATTATTTGAGCAGAAAAGTAAAGAAAATAATGAGCTGCTAATCATAGAACATAAGATTCCATGGGTCTAAACTGATATGAACAAGTGAATCGATCAATCAATAAGCAATAAATAAGCAGATAGGAGGGGAAGGAAAACTCTTCCTTAGATTTCTATCTACTCAATGTAGAATGAATGTTAAGAAATAGAAAAGCATCATTTATCTTCACTTATAGATTCCAAAATTAGTGGATGAATATGTGATTTTAAAACATCTACATAGTCTCAAGGTATCTCCCAGAAGATACCCAATAATTACAAAGGTAAAATTACCATACAGTAGAAACCCTGCCACGTACCGTCCGAAGCAAGTGATCAAATTTGAGATAAGTCGAGGAACCAAATCCACTCATGTTCCTTGTGATACAATGAAAGATACCTCATTGCTTCTAAGGTATTCTTACCCCAGAATTTAGTCACAAAGAGACATTAGGCAAGCCAAAATCATACAAAATAACTGGTCAGTCCTCTTAAAAAATGTCAAGGTGATAAAAGAGGGGGAAAAAAGACATAGAAATTATTCCAGATTAAGAGACTAAGGTATCAAAGGCAACTAGGTACAGTGTATGATTCTGAATTTAATCTTAGATCAGTATAAAGACATTAGTAATTTTGATAAGGTATGTAAATTAGTTTTGTATCAAAGTTAATTTCCTGGTTTTGGTAAACGTACTATGTTTATTTAAGATGTTAATATTTGAGGACTGTTGATTGTGTATAGCGGATTTTTAGCAACATTTTTGTACATCTGAAATCTTCTCAAAATGAAAAGCTGAATTTTAATAATTAAAATGCCACAAAATGTATATTTTTTATTATAACACTGGTCAGGAACCAATAGTTTTATAACACAGTGTTGGTCAGTGTATAAGAAAACAGAAACCTTAATATATTACATTCAGGGTAAAAACTGGTACAATCTCTATGCATTGCATCAAAATTTAAATCTCTGTGCAATGCAAATCAAAAATTTAAATTCATATACCTTTTGCCTTAGCCTTTCTACATATGGGATATTATCCTCCAGTTACACTCACTTGTGTGCAAAATGGTATAAAGTGTACAGGATAATCATTGCAATATCATTTATGATAGGAAAAGACTATAGACCACATCATTTCCATCCATACAGGACTAGTTACTTCAAACAATAAAATAGAATTAATTTTTAAAAATTTTTTCTATTGAGTACTTTAAAAAATAAAAGAATAAGTACTTCAACAATAATACTGGATAATGTCTAAAATATATATAGTTACATGGAAAAGGCAAGATTCATAAAATTTTACTATTTGTAATTACTCCTATATATATATTTCTTTGAAAGAAAACATAAGAAACATTGTTTGGTTTGATGGTATGTTAAGAGTTATGAGAGGTACGTAGTTAAGAACGTAAGTACCCAGATTTTCTGAGTTCCAGCTCCAACACTGTCACTACTAGTCTTAAATACTTAAGTAAATTGTAGTCAACCCTCCCTATCCTTGGATGTGGAATCCACAGATATGGAGAGCTGACAGTACTACGCCATTTTGTATAAGGAACTGAAGCATCTATGGATTTTGGTATCCACGCAGCATCCTGGAACAAATTCCAGGCGGATAACAAGGTAGACTGTATTTGGTGCAGAGCCTCAGTTTCCTCATCTGTGAAATGGGGAATAAATTTGCCAACTAAAGGGTTGTGTTGCGGGTTAACTGAGGCAACTGATTTAAAAGGTTCAGGAACAGTTCAACAACTACTGTTTTTATCACTTTTTTTAGGGAAAGGAAATCTGTGAGGGTAATTCCAGGGTAGGAGCAAGAACTTTCACTGTACACATTTGTATATTTTGAATTTTGAGCTATGTGACTGTATTAGCTATTTAAATATAGAAAAGAAGAGATGAGAAAAAAACATTTAAAAAATTGTATCATTCTGTAAGAATAAAAATATATCAAAGGTCTCATACTTCTTATCCAGCTATGTCCCTCTGGTAACATCAGTAAAAATATCTATTCTTTTGGAGATGGATTTATACATTAATATTATATCAAATTATTTCTGTCAAGATTTATCATTTTAATTATAGGTTTTATGTTTTCATTATAGTTATTATGACACTATTGTTGTTTTAATTGAATGATCCAAATTTTGGAGACATTGTGTTCATTCAAAATGAAATACACTGCTATTTTTTTTCTGTAACAAGTGTTTTATTCCAAGACACTTACTTGCCTTTATTGGTAAACATACAAAATACTTTTATTAAATAAATATAAAATTCTCAGTATTCATGTTAGCTTAACCACATGGGCTTAATAAGTACACCAATGGTTACAGGTATGATACTGGCTCAAAATTCTATTAAAATTCTGTAATTTTAATTTAGAACCGTATCTCCATCATTGAATTATTATCTTCTGAATAATTAAAGTGGAGAGAATTTGCCAAGTATGGCCCATGATAAAGTATGGATTGATGTAATAAAATGCATCTAACTAATTTAGCTAAGTTAAAAAGCTTTATTATCCTTAATCTTTGATTCTCAAAATGGAAAATGAAGGAGGAATTTCAATTTGCATAAAAAGCTATAAGAGTAAGTATGTGCATGTACTCACAGGGCTTTAATCCCATAAATTCTGTGCTCTCTGCTAAGACCAACACTATCACCGAAAATTATTTTGATATCAAAAGCTCTGTGCTGCAGTTAAAACCTATCATTACCTCCCTTTTTAGGAAGGGAAAGTGTCCAAGCCCTTCTTGCCAAAGCTTAGTTCTGCAAGACTTTGTACTAGACTCAATACTAGAAACACTTAATAAAATTTGAAAATAAGAATTGTAGCCTGAAGCAATATAACATGTCTTTTTAGTTGTATTTTAATATCTTCTCTTTGCTTTAGGACTATAAAGCCACCAAATATGTCCCTACACTTGCGCAGTAAGGAAAAAGAAAATGGCGTTAATAAACCTTATCTCCTACACATCATGTATGTTGCTGCATGTCCGTCATTTAATGCTGAAATTATTCATAAGATACCGGCATACCTCGGATATATTTTGGGTTCAGTTCCAAACTACGGCAATAAAGGGAATATCGCAATAAAGAGAGTCACACAAATGTTTTGGTTTCCCAGTGCATATAAAAGTTATGTTTACACTAAACTGTACTCTATTAAGTACGCAATAGCATTATGTCTAAAACTCAATATACATACCTTAATTTAAAACTACTTTATTCCTAAAATACTAACCATCATCTGAGCCTTCAATGAGTCGAAATCTTTTTAAAATAGTAACCTCAACAAATCACCGGTCACAGATCACCATAACAAATGTAATAATAATGAAAGAGCTTAAAATATTGCGAGAATTACCAAAATGTGATACAGACATGAAGCGAGCAGACGATGCTGGAAAAATGGAGCTGATAGACTGGCTCAACTCAGGGTTGCTGCAAACCTTCGATTTGTAAATAATGTAATATCTGCAAAGTGCAATAAAGCTAAGTGCTATAAAACAAGGTATGCCTTTATAGAAACTGTTAACCTCTTCACAAATAAGGAAATTGTCAAAGAAGTTATATAATCTAGGCTAGGTTAGAAATATAGCACAAGTCTTCTATGACTGTATTTATATTTCTCGAGTTCAATTTGTTACACCTTTTTTTTTTTTTTTTACCATTTCTTTCCTCCATATGCCTCCTCAATCTCGATCAGCGATTTCACGCAAGTAGTGTTTATGTTCTAGTTTAGAATAGTGGTTCTCAAATTCTACTGTGTTTATGTAACACACAGAGACCTTGTTAAAATGCAGATTCTGATTGGTAAGGATGAGTTCAGAAATTCCACATTTCTGTCAAGCTCTTGGGTAATGCCTATCCTGGTATTCCATGGACCACACACTGAGTAACAAAACACTAGTGCTTTCTTTCCTCCCTGTGGGACATTCCAGCTCTTAGCAAAAGCCTTATTAAACACCCACCATACAAATTGCTTTTCCAAAATTCACACTGTGGCCTCATCGGCTGGCCAGTCTAAACTGATTCTAAACTTTGCTAATATTATGGGTGAGAAAGAATACCAATATCCAAATATGTTTTGCCTACCTCCATTACACAAGTAATGCCGATTTGTTATTTGCTATATTTGCATATTTAACCAGAAAATAATAAGCAAAATTGAACCATAAACTATAAAATATTTACCTGAAAACCAAGTTGAGAAGAGAAAAAGCCTCAGAAAAAGAGTTTGGTATATACCTTTCCGGAATTATAATCCCATACCGCTTAAATCTTTGTGGAAATTATTTTTGTGTTAATAAATATACATCTACCCCATCATAAACAATTAAAGGAACTTGTTTTTCCATATAAGCCTACAACCTATAAGTCACTTTCTCCGGACCTCAGTTTTCTCACCTGTTAAATGAGTTGAACCAGGTGAGCTGCAAAGCATCATTCTTTACATCTTTATCTCAATATTCTGACTTGCTGCACACCAATGACTACCTCCAATTCTCATGAGAATTCTTATTCTCAAGAATAAGACTAAGAAAATAGCAGGTATGCCATCTTTGCCCATCTCAAAGGGTTAGGCTTAAACAAATTTACACAGAATCACAATCTCCATGTGAAGCTCCAGAGTATGAACAGGTGAGCAGGACTTTCCTGTGTCTCTACCCCTTGCTGCCTCAGCAGTTGAACGTCAGCTATGTCTTCCACTGAAGAAAACATTTTGTTTAGATTTACAGGGGTTTTGCAGAAGGACGTATAAAATGTACAAAATACCATGATGAGTTTTAACTTTGGCAAAGACACTATTTCCGGGTATTGATATTCTCCTTCTGAGTTACTTAAATGGTATTTGCATGTAAATATAGAGCCTGCCATTTCCTGCTAGACATTATTATTAAAACGCACTTAATGAAGAAGTGACATAGTCTCGTGTGCATTTGCATGAAGTTAATAAAATTAACACTAGATGGGAAATTAACTTAAATTTGGGATGGGTGGGTGGGAACAATTAGATGAGCTGAGCTCTACCTCTCTAGATAATGAATGGCTCTCATGACAAAGAGTGTACCTTAAAAGAAATTTAGTTTTCTGGAGTCTTATTTGAGAAGTCAGGCTTTTAACCTATTTGTTTGCATAATTTAGAGTCTCTCTCCATCAAATACATGACTGATACTCAGAACTCTTACCTGCCAAATGAACACCAGCTGCCCCAGTCAGCCCCATCCTGAACTACCTCGTGATGGGGCAGATTTATGTTGTTGCTAAAATATGTAGGTTTGCACCTCCAAGTTCCTCTACAGATATACCAATTGTTTTCTAAACTTGGAGATTTGGAAGGAGGGAATTCCCTTTCATTCATTCTTTCCTTCCTTCCTTCAATTTACTTGTTAAATTTAGTATACATACTTCTAAAATTTCTGACAAAATTTGCAATTTTATAAGACTAGCAATCATCTCTTTATTTCCTAGCTAAACAGCATGAGAGGGAAGTACATATTTCATGACACACTCACTATGTTCATGTTATAAAGCATCCTGCTTTCCCTTTGATACTATTATACAAGGAGCCAGTGGACATACACAAGCCAGGACCTCTATCTTACTGTGCTTTGCACATTCAGGAAATGTGGCCTTTTGTTTCTTTGAGAGATTATCTCAATCACACATTTCTGAGTGTGTCCACATGTTGCAGTAGCATTTATAAGGCTTCAATAAAAATACCATGCTTTTGTCTCTCTCACTGCCTCAACGTCACATAATGCACAAGAAAAGTGAGGACCAACTCCTGACTCTGGAAACAGATTGCCAGATTCCAGATCTACTATTTACTAACTGTGCGACCTTTGGTAAATTACTTGTCTTCTCTGGGTCTCAATTTCTTCATATTTAAAAATGGGTCTAGAGATTGTCACACTGACTGAAGTCAGACAGAGAAAGACAAATATTATATGATATTGCTTATATGTGGAATCTAAAAAAAATGGCGCAAATGAACTTATTACAAAACAGAAATGGAGTCACAGATGTAGAAAACAAACTCATGGTTACCAAGGAGGAAAGAGGGGGATAAACTGGGAGATTGGGATTGACATATATACACTATTATATATAAAATAGATAACTAATAAGGACCTACTGTACAGCACAGGGAACTCTACTCAGTACTCTGTAATGACCTATATGGACAAAGAATCTAAAAGAGTGGATATATGTATATGTATAACTGATTCACTTTGCTATACAACAGAAACTAAAACAACACTGTGAATCAACTATACTCCAATAAAAATTTTATAAATAAATAGATTGGGGGGTGGAATAAATAAAATGGGCCTAATTGTATCATCCATTTCAAAGGGCTGGCTTGAGCATTAAGTAAGTTAATATATGTTAGTGCTAGAATAATGCTTGGCTCATAGCAAGCCAAATATTGGTGTGTCTTCTATTATTGTTATTTTTATTATTTTACAAAAAAGAGAAAAGCTTTTATGAAGCTCTTTTGTTGTGTTTAGCAAAATTTAATCCTAAAGGTTGCCCCATTGTTTCAAGTCTAGCTTTAACACCGTCTTCTCTGTGAACTACTTCCAGCTCCCAAAAGACAATTAAATTATTACTCCATTAAGCCCAAAGAGTATATCAAAACATTTCCATTAGAACTCTTAGTAAAATTGCCCTTTTTGCTTCTTTTTGTTTCATTTGACTCCTGCCCTATGGATACCATTCTGCCTTTGAAATAAATACCAGATTATTCCCTTTTGCAATCCCAGCACCAATCACAGTGTTTGGGTTATCACTGATACTCGTAAATGTTCATTAAATGAATGAGTGAATAAATAAATACAAAGAAATCTGTGATCATCAAAAACAGTATATCATTCCAGATAAATTTACACTCAATTTTTCTGTTTAATTGCCTGTTGCCTCTTCTCTTCTTTATGCTGGCAGAGGGTGGGGGGTGGAATGCTTCTTTGTTGATTAGGCAGCTCATTCCCTGATATGTTGCTGTAGCAAACTGAACCAGAAGCAGCAGATGACATCATGCATTGTTATGTCCACACCTGTGTTCATTTCTTTTTCTTGAGGCATTAGAAAGGTGATGACCCTGGACTTCTGGAGGCTTATACAACGAGGACCACTGAGAAAAATTCTGAAAATTCCCCCTTGAGATATTTATTGGGGAGCAAAATTACACTACTAGGGGGCAGTTCACCTTTTTTTGAGCTTCTGATTCTGGAACTACCTGAACATTAGAAATATAATGCATGAAATAAACTCAAATATTGTTTTACTTATATTCCAAAATGAGTTCTTCGTTAAAAGGAGGGGGCATGTTTTCTCATCTATTATACGAACTACATTCACATATGCCCTATTTTATTTCTAGGTTGGCCAAATTAGCACAGTTGGTGAACTTCAACCACTGAATCATGGACTTTTATTCTTCCTTAATACTAAATAAAAAGTAGAGAGCAGAAAACTTGCCCATCTCTGTAAAACAATGAATGTGTATTTGAGTTCTGACATTATCTGAGACACCTAGGTGAATGCTGAAATGACAGCATATATGGATTTCATCTTTGAAGCATAGATGTCCATAAATTGTTTTAACATGATCTGGGAGACTTAAGGTTAAAGTAATCTAATCTGGTATTCACCCTTCTAATACCAGAGAGAACCCTGAGTGAAGGAATTTTGACTGCAGCTATAGCCAGCGTAGCTTTGTTTCTTTTATATCTCAGGGTTTTTTTGTTTTGTTTTGTTTTTCCTCATCTTGAAGGTTGGGGAGCCAGGACAATTGGCTCTCATGGTGAGCCTACAAAGCTAGATATGTCCATAGAAAGACATTGGAAGGAGAGGAGGTAAATGGAAGCTATTCAGAAGACTGGAGCTTTGAGGCTATGGGGTGGAGAACAGAGCTGAGAGGGATGATTTTTCAGTATTTATATAATGAGGAACATGTGTCCTCCCATGGTACTTGGGACTCCTGATTTATTCCTAGTTTCACAGGAAACTACATATTTAATGTTCACCATCAGTTTTTATGATGATCTCTGTCTAGTCAATTTGGTAGTTTGAAGCCCACTTTGTAGCAGAATCTTGCAGAAGGTTGCGTGGCAAAAAAGTTTCCAGAGTTTTTGCATAAGAATGTTATGTGTGTGTTTGTGGTGCGAACTGTACATTTTTATTAGGTCAAATAACAAGTTTGAAGATAGGGCAATTGAAGAGTTGGTTAATTTGAAGACTCAACAAAGTAAAATCCCTAGGTTATTTTCATCTTTCTGCTCTACTATCCTTAGCATATTTGCTACTGTTCTGTAACTGACATCTATTTTTTAATTTGTTTATTTAAACTAAAAAAAAAACAAAGAGATAAACAGTTCACCAATTTCTCCCACCCCTGACCTCTGGCAACCACCAATCTGTGGTTCTCTGTTTCTATGAGCTTGGTTTGTTTGCTTGTTATTTTACTTTTAGAGTCCACATATGAGAGATCATATGGTATTTGCCTTTCTCTGACTTATTCCACTTAGCGTAATGTCCTCAGGGTTGATCCATATTGTCACAAATGCCAAGATTCCATTCTTTTTATGGCTGAATAGTATTCTATTGTTTGTGTTTGCATGTGTGGGTATACATAATTTCTTTATCCATTCATCTACTGATGAACATGAACATTAGGTTGTTGTAAATAATGCTACAATGAACATGGGGGTGCATATATCTTTTTGAGTTAGTATTTTTGCTTTCTTTGGATAAGTACCCAGAAATAGAATTGTTGGATCATATGGTAGTTCTATTTTTATTTTTTGAAGAATCTCTGTATTGCTTTCCATAGTGGCTGCACCAATTTACATTTTCACTAATAGTGCACAAGGTTTCCCTTTCTTCACTCCCTTGCCAACACTTATTTCCAGTTTTTTTGATAATAGCCACTCTATGAGATGTGAGGTGATATCCCATTGTGGTTTTGATTTGCATTTTCTGTATGATTAATGATAAAGAGCATCTTCACATGTACCTATTGGCCACCTGTATGTCTTCTTTGGAAAAATGTCTATTCAGATCTTCTGCCTCTTTTGTAATAGGAGTGTGTGGGTTTTTTTGCTGTCGAGTTGTATGAGTTCTTCATATACTTTGGATATTAGCCCTTTATCAGATACGTAATTTAGCTACATGTAATGAAAACAAAATTACAACATTCTTTAATACCATATACAAAAATAAGCTCAAAATGGATTAAAGACCTAAATGCAAGACCAAACACTATAAAACTTTTAGAGGAAACATAGAACACTCTGACATAAATTGCAGCAATATCTTTTTGATCCATATTTCAGAGTAATGGAAATAAAAACAAAAACATACAAATGGGACCTAACTGAACTCAAAAGCTTTGCACAGCAAAGGAAACCATAAACAAAATGAAAAGATAATTCACAGATTGGGAGAAAATATTTGTAAATGATCTGACTGACATACAATTAGTCTCCAAAATTTACAAAAGCTCATGTGGCTTAATATCATCAAAGCAAATAACCCCATCAAAAAATGGGCAGAAGACCTAAATAGACATTTGTCCAAAGAAGACATATAGATGGTCAAGAGTCGCATGAAAAGATGTTCAACATTACTAATTATTAGAGAAATGCAAATCAAAACTACAATGAGATATCATCTCGTGCCAGTCAAAATGGCTATCATCAAAAAATCCACCAACAATAAATGCTGGAGAGGGCATGGAGAGAAGAGAACCATCCTCCATTGTTGGTGAGAATGTAAATTGGTAGAGCCACTATGCAGAATAGTATGGAGATTCCTTAAAAAACTAAAAATACAGTTGCCGTATGATCCTGCAATCCCCCTCCTAGGCATACATCTGGAAAAAAACGTGATCTGAAAGGATACATGCACCCAAATGTTCATTGCAGCACTGTTTACAACAGCCAAGACATGGAAGCAAGCAAAATGTCCAGCAACAGAGGAATGGATAAAGAAGATGTGGTACATATATGCAGTGGAATATTAGTCAGCCATTAAAAAGAATAAAATAATGCCATTTGCAGCAACATGGATGGACATAGAGATTGTCATACTGAGTGAAGTAAGTCAGACAGAGAAATATCTTATGATATCACTTATATGTGGACTCTAAAAAGAAATTATACAAATGTACTTATTTACAAAACAGAAACAGACTAACAAACTTAGAGAACTGAACTTATGGTTACCAGGGGAGAAGAGTGGGGGGAAGGGACAGTTAGAGGGTTTGGGATTCACATGTACACACTGCTATATTAAAATGGACAACCAACAAGGACTTACTGCATAGCACAGGGAACTCTGCTCAGTATCATGTAACAACCTAAATGGGAAAACAATTTGGAAAAGAATAGATACGTGTATACATATAACTGAATCACTTTGCTGTACACCTAAAACTAACACAACATTGTAAATCAACTATACTCCAATATAAAACAAAAAGTTAAAGGAAAAAGATAATGTGCTTTATGTGTAGACATCATTTTCCTAAATGCATTTATCTCTGCTTACGTTCCCCATACACTTATCGTTTTTAATGATTCTCTCCCTAATAAGGATACCTTCTAAGAAATATATCCAAGGATTTTCTTTTTGCAGTTAATGTACTATAGAAAGCTAACGATTATTGATCACCAACAGTTGTTCACTACTCTGCTAAATTCATTCACAAAATGTTCACATAATTAATTAGAAAGACAGAATTTAAAACCAGATCAGCGTGAAAATTAATGTGACTTCATATGAAAAACAATGACCGTACTCCCTGCATTGGGATACAATGTATGAATTGTGCCATACTCCATATACGCCCAAGGTCTTCCTATTAGAATTTTTCTTTTTTGGTTTGCTTCTTTTATGACTTGTCCAGGTACATTTTTATCAAATAGAGCTTTTAAAACAGCAACATCCTTTTACTACCAAAGATGTATTTAGTCATCTTAGGCACTATATCAAATGCTTAAATGTACTAAACAGTCACATCTTTGGCTTTGAAATAGGAGCTCCTTTCCCATGACAATGATTTAAAGCCCTTATTTTTCAAGTGGTGCTCTTTAAGAACATAAGTGATGCACATTTATATCCTAGCTAGCTCTGAAACATTACCATGTTGGTATTCTGAGAATCAGAGAACAAGTTGTTTAGGGAGAAATTTTATAGAACATCACTCGGTATTTCAGAGCATACAATAGAATGTGAATATGTGACTGAGCCCATTGAGTTCCAGAGGAGGGTCCATCTGAATGTAAAAACTAAAAGCCAAGTAACTTAGCGAGGGATTGAGGAAAATATGGTCCCTAGCTCAGGGACTATATAGGGACAAATTTTTTTAGCTAAAATGGTTTCTCATTATATACGCTGTTTCCTCGTGTCATATGTATAGAAAAATATATACTATTATATTTTCCTTTGCCAAATACTGCATAGAGAGCAAAAAGTGTGCCATATACAGATGGCATTGTTAACATATATTTCAGTCAACTGATGACAAATGAAGCTACTATTCATACATGCCCTTTTAAGACTGTGATGAATGAGCTAAGATGAGACTCCAGATTCTGTCTGCCCGAGTTGGAAAATAAAGGCAGACATTGCAATGGAGTAGGAATGCGTTCTTCCCTTTGGACCACACAATATAAACTATCAGCTCCATCCTGCAGAGTGGATGAGGGCAATAGTGAATGGCCAGTCTCTAGCTAGGAAGCTGCAAGTAGCAAGGTAAAACTGTGAAGATACTTGTGAAAACTGCTCATTTGGAAAGGAAACTGAGACCTTACTTTCCTTCCTCCTTGGTTTTCTCCAGGACAAATGACCAGACAGACACAGTGTGGTCAGGGATAGGTCAAGAGGACTGAAATATTTATTGCCATACCTTTAGAGGGTTCAGGTGCTGATGGCCCACATATCTCACTTGTGGAGACAGGAGAAGAGGATATATCAGGCCCCTTGTGTCTTTATAATTTTTCTTTGTTTGAACAGCTTCAGTTTAAGGGTGTTCAATTTGATTTAACTTGACTCACAAGAGTTTAGGAAAAAATTGTAACTAAGTCAATGTTGAACAATAGGATTTTTAACTGAAAATCAATCTAATCCAGGGCCACTGGAATCAAGGTAAGATTCAGGTAAGAAAGACATGAGTTGAAATCTGTGGGCCACTGGGAGGAAGGGACGTTTCACTGGTCAGACTTTATTAACAATAAATAAAGCTTTGGTAAGGACTCTGGTGGCCTTACAGAATGATTACTCAACATTGAATAAGCAGATATGAAGAAGAGAGCAGGGCAAATTGGAAGTTAGTGTAAGAGTTTATATAAAGTAATATGAATAATTCTAAAAGTTATGTAGATTTAGGAGTATCTCACAGGAGCAGTGAGATTGAGGAAGACACCTACAAGTCTTCATGAACCAAATTTCTTAATATGAGACCATCTTTTTTCATTATTCATCCAGCCCCAAATTAAAACACAAACATCCCGTAAGTATAAGTTTAAGGTGAAGTGTCCTGCCCACGGATGGTATAGTGGCTTAAGTACTGGAGTTGGGATGTGACGATATACCAGCTTGGTGGGGTTAGTAGGTAGCAGTTTTGAAGGTCTCTCCATAATGGTCAGGGCAGCAAAAAATTTCTAGATTACTTGGTAATATGTCCTCTTTAAGCTGAATTAACAGTTATCCACCGAAATATTCTCCCTTAACCCAGCTTCTGAATACTGATAATTCACCTTACAGCAAAGAACATGAACCAGGAAATCAGTGAAAAGAAAACAAAAGTCATGTACTACGAGAAGCTGTCTGAGAAATATAACTGAGCAAAAGGCCAGCAAACACAGCAGCCAGTGGCAATTAGGAGAGCTTTGTGGAGACCTGAGGATCACTGGTGAAAAATATCAACAATGTTAATGATATGTTTGGGATGAAGCCCTGGATCTTATTGCCCTGCTGTACCCCATAATCATTCAGATCTTCAACAGATATTTACTAGCGTAAAATGTGGGGGCAGGCATTGTGCCAAATACTAGAGCATTTGATGAAAAAAAGACAATATTTACTCTCAAGGAGTCACATTCTACTAAGGAATACACACAAGCAGATACAGAATCGTATGCTGATTCATTCTTGCGAAATTACACGGTTCTACAAGAGCACATTTGAAAAGCTCCTACTCCAGCCTCTGGGGATGGGCAGAGAAAAGACCAAGAGAAGTGGACTGGAGTGAGTAGGTGGCCTCAACATAGAGAGGTGGCCACTGTATAGGCTGGCATGAATCTCAAGCAAAAGAGAGTATTGCATAATGTAAAGAAAGACATAGTCCGGAAAAATAGCACAGTGGATGAAGGTGCCAAACTCACTTCTTTACCCCAAGTTATTTCAGGGCTGCGATATGCATGTGATTGATTTGAGAGAGAAGAGGAATAACACCTTCCATGAAAGATCTTCTCTAAAGACATGGAGTTAGACTTCAATTCTATGAAGAGATTGAAAATACAAGAGAAAATATCTGCCACACAATACTGGGCTCCAGGTTCAGAAGTGATGGATCAAACAGTTGGATGAGAAGAAAGAATTATCAAGCATGACGAAGCTGAGAAAATCAGACAGAATATTTGAACCAAGATGCTTTTGACTAGGACCATTAAAGAAGAATAATGATAATCTGAATGATCACAGGTTAGCTAATAACAAAACTTCGAAACCCATTAGCTCCTGGTCACTGCTGGACTGTAGGATTTTCACTTCTCTGGAAGAAGTCATCCATGCCCTGAGTACCCTGTGTCTCTTAATATGAGACCATCTTTTTTCATTATTCATTACAACAGGGATTGTAATTCTGGTGCTAGGCCAGCATGTTACAAACGTTGGAAGCTGCTTATAAGTTGTACAAACTGTTTTTCTACAAGCGTCTTCTGAGACTTGATACTTGGACTCCTGAGCAACTTACTTTTAAGAGCTACTCTCTCCATATA
This sequence comes from Neophocaena asiaeorientalis asiaeorientalis, assembly GCF_003031525.2. NCBI lineage: Eukaryota > Metazoa > Chordata > Mammalia > Artiodactyla > Phocoenidae > Neophocaena > Neophocaena asiaeorientalis. The sequence goes on from NW_020172724.1 coordinate 4,884,424, forward strand.
AAAATGAGAGCAATGGGACAGAAAGAAAATTGCACGGAAGAGTTAAAGATGATTTATACACATTTAAATAGGCTAACTGTTCTAACCGGATTCTTTTTACTTCTTCCCCTATTACATTTTTTGGAGAATATTTCAAGATTGACTTCCATATCAATTGTTTGAGTTCCTTCTACATTCATTCTCTCACTTTCCCCAGAATTTCAAATAGTATTTCTTGAGCACCTGTTTCGTAACAGACATCGTGTTAAGCACTGCGGACACAATCATGAATCAGCCATAATCCCTGGCACTGTGGAACTTGCAGTCTAGCGTGTGAAATGTATAAACAAATGATTTTAATATGATATTCATGCACTAACTCTATGAGAACGCATATTATTCACCCATCCACCCACTAGGCATTCAACACACATCTACTGAATTCCATCTATGTGCCAGGTACTAGTCAGTCACTAAGAGTAAACAGGACAAATACTGACCCAGCCTGAGATTCTAACTAATTAGGATCTTCTTTAGTGGATAAGGGAGTGCCTTGCATAGTCCACACAACAGAAGTGACATATTAAACTGCTTTGGAAGCACAGCAAACTTTGTACTGGGCAGATAAAAGAAACTTACTCAAATGGATGACAAATAGTACAAAACATGGAGACACAATAACTCATGAGATGTTTGAGGATGGACAGCAACCACACAAAATATAACTAGAGTGGTGACTGTGAACTGTCTACAGTGCACTGGTTCTATGGGAAGTCTACTGGGAGCTCTGTAAGCAAAAAATTTCGTGAAAAAACAAAATTAGGAAATAACAATTAAATAAAAATTGAATACACTTATTTACTGTAGAACTTATCTCTGCCTTTAATATGGAGAAGCAAATGTACATCCAAGACAGGTCTAGAGCTTGCAGAATTAATGGATTATTTGACTAGGGAATACCATTTTCATAAAGCATTTTTCAAGGCTACCGTTCTGTGGAGCATACCTTTGAAAATGATGGGCCAGAGCAGAGACCAGGCCAGCATGGAGCTGTTGATAGAGCTAGTTAGGTTTGTTTGAATCACGCTGTGAAAGGCTGTTGGGCAATACAGTTTGTACTCTACTGACTAGATGCATGTGGAGAAGGAAAACAATGGATTTCCATGTTTTTATTTTTCTTTGAACTAAACTAGTTTACTTCCTAAAAATGTTTAACCCTGAAGCATTCAACAGAAAGAAGTATACAGGAAACAATACACCAGATACGCATGTGCCTTAATCTGAAATTTATCAGCTATTAATATTTTGACATATTTGCTTTAGATCATATTTTAAAGACTTAATTACATCAGCAACTGTAGATCTCAAAAATAATTTTGAGTAGAAACAAAAATCAAGTTGCAGAATGTACTCTATAGTACCATATATAAAGTTTAGACACCTGCAAATATTACCATACCATGTTTGTGGATTCACAAATATATGCTAAAATACAGAAGTGTTCATGAGAATTACAAACACTGAGTTGCAGATTGCAAATTTCTCTAGAGATAATGGGAAGGAAGTGTTTTCAACTGTGTCTAAAATATTTAATTCCTCAATGAAAATAAAAATAGTAACTGAAATATGTAAGAAAGAATGCTAATTTATAAAACTGGGTGATGATTGTCTTAGGTCCATTTCCCTGGGAATAGAATTTGAGACAGTGATTTGTAGACACTTGAGAATAACTCCTAAAAGAAAATGAGGAAATAAGGATTGGGCAGAGGGAAAAATGATCAGAACGGGGGCACCATCTGATCCCACAGGGATGTCTGAAGCTGGGATGACTCTTCAGAGATTTCCCAAATTGAGGCAAGGGTGTTGAGTACAGAGACCTTTGCCTTGACCAGTGATAGGCTTTCGGCTGACGCTGAGAAGGAGGTCAAAGCCTGGGCAAGGCACGTTGCTTCAGCCAAGAGCAATTCAATGCACAGCTCTAGCCTTCAGCTGTGGGGTCATGTATGCATTGCTTGGGTCTGCAAGGCACATCTGCGTAATATACCAACCACAGCTTCCACTCCAATGATGCACCTTGTGTCATTTTATTACTGTCTATTTGTATGTTTAAAATATTTCATACTTACTCAAACCTCAGCACTAAAAAAAGAGAAACACAACCTTCCAATCTTTAACAGTATTTCCCAAAGCATTCCCCCAACACACAGACATACACACACCCACAACGTAAGTGCTGGGTGTAATCAGGTCACATACTTACTATTTTGCTTTCTGTTTTCTCTATGTTTCTGGCAACTGGAGACTCTTCTGTCTCTCTCTCCCACTCGCTGGTTTGGAAAGCTTTGTAATGTATTTTTAAAAGCACAATTTACTCCGCATATTTACCTTTTTGCTACAGGAGAGCTTAGCTGGCCTTCTTGCTGGAACATGGCTGTTTTCCCTGATGTGTCAATTCTGAAGTGATTCTAAAGAAAAGAAATCAAGATAGTTCCATTATTGGAGTATAGCACTGTTCCTTAATCATCTCAATTTCCCTCACTCTGTCCCAGTATAAAAAGCTTCAATTCCATACAGAATTGTATCGTTTTATTTTGCCTTTTTTTGGTCAGTACCATAAGGTCCACTAAAGTCCATATACCCACCAAATCAGGGTCCATAAACTATGGCCCAAGGGACAAATAGGGACTGCTGATTGCTTTTGTCACACAGGGATGATGCTCATTCATTTACATACTGTCTGTGGTACCTCTGCCCTGCAATTGCAGAGCCGATAACCGTGATACCAACTTATAGCCCACAAGGCCTGAAATACTTACTATCTGGCCCTTTACAGAAAATGTTTACCATCCCTGCTTTAAAAGCCTCGGCGTCTTACACTTTGCTTTTAGAAAATCTGTGAGTGGTGAACACAGCACTGAATAGGTTTATCACATTTGGCCATGTGACCTTTCTCTATTGTTTTTCAAACAGAAACTAAAAAATGTATTAATGCCGGTTGCACGGGCAATACTTTCTTGTATCTCTCCCAAAGAAGTCTTAACTGCAAGAGGCCGCTGTGGGGAAGCCATTTCTTGTCCTAAAATATGTCTCAACTACAACAAGGGAAAAGTCAAGGAGAAAACGGTGTTCAGATCTACTTTTGCAGTCTGTAGACAACCACGAATTACTGATTTGGGCAATAAACAGTAGTGGCTTATAGCTGAATATACACAGACATAAACACACGTATGACATTACGTCATGGGAACTGGCTGCTTGCCTTCTTTTTTAATTTTTAACGTTTTTATTGGAGTATAACTGCTTTACAATGGTATGTTAGTTTCTGCTTTACAACAAAGTGAATCAGTTATACATATACATATATCCCCGTATCTCTTCCCTCTTGCGTCTCCCTCCCTCCAACCTAGCTGGTCACAAAGCACCAAGCTGATTTCCCTGTGCTATGCGACTTCTCCCCACTAGCTACCTATTTTACATTTGGTAGTGTATATAAGTCCATATATACACTACCACTCTCTCACTTTGTCCCAGCTTACCCCGCCCCCTCCCCGTGTCAACTCCATTCTCTAGTAGGTCTGCTTCTTTATTCCCGTCTAGCCCCTAGGTTCTTCGTGACACTTTTTTTTTTTTAGATTCCATATATATGTGTTACCACATGGTAATTGCTTTCCTCTTTCTGACTTACTTCACTCTGTATGACAGACTCTAGGTCCAACCACCTCACTACACATAACTCAACTTCATTCCTTTTTATGGCTAATATTCCATTGTATATATGTGCCACATCTTCTTTATCCATTCATCTATTGATGGACACTTAGGTTGCTCCCATGTCCTGGCTATTGTAAATAGAGATGAAATGAATATTGTAGTACATGACTCTTTTTGAGTTATGGTTTTCTCAGGGTATATGCCCAGTAGTGGGATTGCTGGGTCATATGGTAGTTCTATTTTTAGTTTTTTAAGGAACTTCCATACCGTTCTCCATAGTGGCCATATCAGTTTACATTCCCATCAACAGTGTATGAGGGTTCCCTTTTCTCCACACCCTCTCCAGCATTTATTGTTTGTAGATTTGATGATGGGCATTCTGACTGGTGTGAGATAATATCGCATTGTAGTTTTGATTTACATTTCTCTAATGCTTAATGATGGTGAGCATTCTTTCATGTGTTTGTCAGCAAACTGTATATCTTCTTTGGAGAAATGTCTATTTAGGTCTTCTGCCCATTTTTGGATTGGGTTGTTTGTTTTTTTGATATTGAGCTGCTTGTAAATTTTGGAGACTAATCCTTGGTCAGTTGCTTCATTTGCAAATATTTTCTCCCATTCTGAGGGTTGTCTTTTGGTCTTGTTTATGGTTTCCTTTACTGTACAAAAGCTTTGAAGTTTCATTAGGTCCCATTTATTTTTGTTTTTATTTCCATTCCTCTAGAAGGTGGATCAAAAAGGACCTTGCTGTGATTTCTGTCATAGAGTGTCCTGCCTATGTTTTCTTCTAAGAGTTTGATAGTGTCTGGTCTTACATTTAGCTCTTTAATCCATTTTGAGTTTATTTTTGTGTATGGTGTTAGGGAGTGCTTTAATTTCATTCTTTTACATGTAGCTGTCCAGTTTTCACAGTACCACTTAATGAAAAGGCTGTGTTTTCTTCATTGTATATTCTTGTCTCCTTTATCAACGATATGGTGACCATAGGTGTGTGGGTTTATCTCCGGGCTTTCTATCCTGTTCCATTGATCTATATTTCTGTTTCTGAGCCAGTATCATACTGACTTGATTCTGGTAGCTTTGCAGTATACTCTGAAGTCTGGGATCCTGATTCCTCCAGCTCCGTTTTTCTTTCTCAAGATTGCTTCGGCTATTCAGGGTCTTTTGTGTTTCCATACAAACTGTGAAATTTTTTGTTCTAGTTCTGTGAAAAATGCCAGTGGTAGTTTGATAGGGATTGCATTGAATCTGTAGATTGCTTTGGGTAGGGGAGTCATTTTCACAATGTTGATTCTTCCCATCCAAGAACATGGTATATCTCTCCATCTATTTGTATCATCTTTAATTTCTTTCATCAGTGTCTTATAATTTTCTGCATACAGGTCTTTTGTCTCCTTATGTAGGTTTATTCCTAGGTATTTTATTCTTTATGTTGCACTGGTAAATGGGAGTGTTTTCTTAATTTCACTTTCAAATTTTTCATTATTAGTGTATAGGAATGCAAGAGATTTCTGTGACTTTTCTCTCCTGCTACTTTACCAAATTCATTGATCAGCTCTAGTAGTTTTCTGGTAGCATCTTTAGGATTCTCTATGTATAGTATCATGTCATCTGCAAACAGTGACAGCTTTACTACTTCTTTTCCAATTTGGATTCCATTTATTTCTTTTCCTTCTCTGATTGCTGTGACTAAAACTTCCAACACTATGTTGAATAATAGTGGTGAGAGTGGGCAACCTTGTCTTGTTCCTGATTTTAGTGGGAATGGTTCCAGTTTTTCACCATTGAGGATGACGTTGGCTGTGCGTTTGTCATATATGGCCTTTATTATGTTGAGGTAAGTTCCCTCTATGCCTACTTTCAAAAGGATTTTTTTTTATCATAAATGAGTGTTGAATTTTGTTGAAAGATTTCTCTGCATCTATTGATATTATCATACAGTTTTTCTTCTTCCATTTGTTATATGGTGTATCACATTGAGTATACTGAAGAATCCTTGCATTTCTGGAATAAACCCCACTTGATCATGGTGTATGATCCTTTTAATGTGCTGTTGGATTCTGATTGCTAGTATTTTGTTGAGGATTTTTGCATTTATGTTCATCAGTGTTATTGGTCTGTAGTTTTCTTTTTTGTGACATCTTGGTCTGGTTTAGGTATCAGGGTGATGGTGGCCTTGCTGAATGAGTTTGGGAGTGCTCTTCTCTGCTATATTTTGGAAGAGTTTGAGAAGGATAGGTGTTAGCCCTTCTCTAAATGTTTGACAGAATTTGCCTGTGAAGCCATCTGGTCCTGGGCTGCAGTTTGTTGGAAGGTTTTTAATCACAGTTTCAATTTCAGTGCTTGTGATTGGTCTGTTCATATTTTCTGTTTTTTCCTGGTTTAGTCTTGGAACGTTGTGCATTTCTAAGAATTTGTCCATTTCTTCCAGGTTGTCCATTTTACTGGCATATAGTTGCTTGTAGTGATCGCTCATGAACCTTTGTATTTCTGCAGTGTCAGTTGTTACATCCCTTTTCATTTCTAATTCTATTGATTTCAGTGTTCTCCCTTTTTTTCTTCATGAGTCTGGCTAATGGTTTATCAATTTTGTTTACTCAAAGAACTAGCTTTTAGTTTTATTGATCTTCACTATCATTTCCTTCATTTCATTTATTTCTGATCTGAGTTTTATAATTTCTTTCCTTCTGCTAACTTTGGGGATTTTTGTTTTTCTTTCTCTAATTTCTTTAGGTGCAAGGTTAGCTTGCTTATTTGAGATGTTTCTTGTTTCTTAAGATAGGATTGTATTTCTATAAACTTCGCTTTTAGAACTGCTTTTGCTGCATCTCATAGGTTTTGGGTCGTGTTCTCATTGTCATTTGTTTGCAGGTATTTTTTGACTTCCTCTTTGATTTCTTCAGTGATCTCTTGGTTATTATGTAATGTATTGTTTAGCCTCCATGTGTTTGTATTTTTTACAGATTTCTTCCAGTAATTGATATCTAGTCTCAGAGCATTGTGGTCAGAAAAGATACTTGATACAACTTCTATTTTCTTAAATTTACCAAGGCTTGACTTGTGACCCAAGATATGATCCATCCTGGAGAATGTTCCATGAGCACTTGAGTGCTCATGGAGAAGAAAGTGTATTCTGTTGTTTTTGGACGGAATGTCGTATAAATACCAGTTACATCCATCTTGTATAATGTATCACTTAAAGCTTGTGTTTTCTTATTTTCATTTTGCATGATCTGTCCATTGGTGAAAGTGGGGTGTTAATGTCGTCTACTATGATTGTGTTACTGTCGATTTCCCCTTTTATGGCTGTTAGTATTTGCCTTATGTATTGAGGTGCTATGTGGGGTGCATAAATAATTACAATTGTTATATCTTTTTCTTGGATTGATCCTTTGATCATTATGTAGTGTCCTTCTTTGTCTCTTATAATAGTCTTTGTTTTAAAGTCTATTTTCTCTGATATAAGGATTGCTACTCCAGCTTCTTTTGATTTCCAGTTGCATGGAGTACCTTTTTCCATCCCCTCACTTCCAGTCCGTATGTGTCTCTAGGTCTGAAGTGGGTCTCTTGTAGACAGCATATATATGGGTCTTGTTTTCATATCCATTCAGCCAGTCATGTCTTTTGGGTGGAGGATTTAATGCATTTACATTTAAGGTAATTATCAATATGTATGTTCCAATTACCATTTTCTTAATTGTTTTGGGTTTGTTATAGTAGGTCTTTTCCTTCCCTTGTGTTTCCTGCCTAGAGAAGTTCCTTTAGCATTTGTTGTAAAGCTGGTTTGGTTGTGCTGAATTCTCTTAGCTTTTGCTTGTCTGTAAAGGTTTTAATTTCTCCATCAATCTGAATGAGATCCTTGCCGAGTAATCTTGGTTGTAGGTATTTCCCTTTCATACCTTTAAATATGTCCTGCCAGTCCCTTCTGGCTTGCAGAGTTTCTGCTGAAAGATCAGCTGTTAACCTTACAGGGATTCCTTTGTATGTTATTTGTTGTTTTTCCTTTGCTGCTTTTAATATTTTTTCTTTGTATTTAATAGTTTCATTAATATTTGTTTGGTGTGTTTCTCCTTTGAGTTATCCTATATGGGACTCACTGTGCTTCCTAGACTTCGTTAACTATTTCCTTACCCATATTAGGGAAATTTTCGACTATAATCTCTTCAAATAATTTCTCAGTCCCTTTTTCTCTTCTTCTTCTGGGACCCCTATAATTCGAATGTTGGTGCATTTAATATTGTCCCAGAGATCTGAGACTGTCCTCAATTCTTTTCATTCTTTTTTATTTTGCTCTGCAGTAGTTATTTCCATTATTTTATCTTCTAGGTCACTTATCCATTCTTCTGCTTCAGTTATTCTGCTACTGATTCCTTCTAGAGAATTTTTAATTTCATTTATTTTGTCATTCATGATTGTTTGCTCTTTAGTTCTTCTAGGTCCTGGTTAAATGTTTCTTGTATTTTCTCCATTCTATTTCCAAGATTTTGGATCTTTATTATCATTACTCTGAATTCTTTTTCAGGTAGACTGCCTGTTTCCTCCTCATTTGTTAGGTCTGGTGGGTTTTTTCCTTGCTCGTTCATCTGCTGTGTGTTTCTCTGTCTTCTCATTTTTCTTAACTTACTGTGTTTGGGGTCTCCCCTTTTTGCAGGCTGCAGGTTTGTACTTTTCATTGTTTTTGACGTCTGCCCGCAGTGGCTAAGGTTGGTTCAGTGGGTTGTGTAGCCTTCCTTGTGGAGGGCAGTAGTGCATGTTCTCTGATGGATGACACTGGATCATGTCTTTCTCATGGGCAGGTCCAAATCTTGTGGTGTGTTTTTTTTGTGTTCCTGTCTTGCTAGTTGTTTGGCATAGGGTGTCCAGCACTGTAGCTTGCTGGTCGTTGAGTGGAGCTGGGTCTTGGCCTTTAGATGGAGATCTCTGGGAGAGTTTCATTATTTGATATTAGGTGGAGCTGGGAGGTCTCTGGTTGACCAATGTGCTGAACTTGGCTCTCCCACCTTAGAGGCACAGCCTTGATGTGTGGCTGGAGCCCCAAGAGCCTGTAGTTCACATGGCTCAGAATAAAAGGGAGAAAATAAGAAGACGAGAAAGAGAAAGAAAAAATAGTTATTAACAAAAAATTAAAAAAACTTTAAAGTTATTAAAAAAGAAATAGGACAGCCAAACCAAAAGACAAATCCACCAATGATAAGAAGCACTGAAAACTATACTAGAAAAAACAAAAACCGGAGAGACAGAACCCTAGGACAAGTGGTAAAAGCAAAGCTTTACAGATAAAATTACACACAGAAGCATACAGATACACACTCTCAAAAAGAGAAAAAGGTAAAGTATATATATCATTGCTCCGAAAGTCCACCTCCTCAATTTGGGATGATTCGTTGTCTGTTCAGGTATTCCACAGGTGCAGGGTACATCAAGTTGACTGTGGAGATTTAATCTGCTGCTCCTGAGGCTGCTGGGAGAGATTTCCCTTTCTCTTCTTTGTTCACACAGCTCCGGGGATTCAGCTTTGGATTTGGCCCCGCCTCCTGTGTGTAGGTCGCCTGAGGGCATCTGTTCTTGGCTCAGACAGTACAGGGTTAAAGGAGCAGCTAATTAAGGTGCTCTGTCTCACTCAGGCATGGGGGAGGGAGGGATACGGAGTACGGAGCCAGCCTGCTGCAGCAGAGGCCAGCGTGATGCTGCATCAGCCCGAGACATGCTGCGCGTTCTCCCGGGGAAGTTGCCCCTGGATCACGGGACCCTGGCAGTGGCGGGCTGAACAGGCTCCCAGAAGGGGATGTATGGATCGTGACCTGTGCTTGCACACAGGCTGCTTGGTGGCGGCAGCAGCAGCCTTAGTGTCTCATGCCCGTCTCTGGGGTCCGCGCTGATAGCCGCGGCTCGTGCCCGTCTCTGGAGCCCCTTTAAGCAATGCTCTTAATCCCCTCTCCTCGCGCACCAGGAAACAAAGAGGCAAGAAAAAGTCTATTGCCTTTCTGGCAGTTCCAGACCTTTTCCCAGACTCCCTCCTGGCTAGCCGTGGTGCACTATCCCCCTTCAGGCTGTGTTCAGGCAGCCAACCCCAGTCCTCTCCCTGGGATCCGGCCAAAGCTGGAGCCTCAGCTCCCAGCCCCCACCCATCCTGGCGGGTGAGCAGACAAGCCTCTCAGGCTCATGAGTGCTGGTCGGCACCGATTCTCTGTGCAGGAATCTCTCCTCTTTGCCCCCTGCACCCCAGTTGCTGTGCTCTCCTCCATGCTTCTGAAGCATCCCGTACCCGCCAGCTGAAATGTCCGCCGTGAATGGGCTTCCTATTGTGTAGAAACCTTTCCTCCTTCACGGCTCCCTCCCACTGGTGCAGGTCCCGTCCCTATCCTTTTGTCTCTGTTTATTCTTTTATCTTTTGCCCTACCCAGGTACGTGGGGAGTTTCTTGCCTCTTGGGAAGTCTGAGGTCTTCTGCCAGCGTTCAGTAGGTGTTCTGTAGGAGTTGTTCCACATGTAGATGTATTTCTGATATATTTGTGGGGAGAAAGGTGATCTCCATGTCTTACTCTTCTGCCATCTTGAAGCTGGTGTTGGCTGCTTGCCTTCTGTATGGACGGAACCCACTGGGATGTCACCCAGGAGCATCTTGTCTGATGCTGATATACATTTATCTCTTTTATTCATAACCTTAAAATTGCATTTCATACCCTTTTCTAGTAAGTATAGTTTGAGAAATCTCATCAGCACACAAGACTGGAATAAGGCAAGCAACTTTTATAGATATATACAAATAGACATGTAAAATGTACATATAAATTTGGATATGGATATGGGAATAGAGGCACATATACATGTATGCATTCCTCTCAATCTTGCTAGTTATATTTTTCTCCTTCCTTAATGATGTGGACCTTTCCATGGGTCTTATGCCAGTTTTTATTTACATAATTACTCTGAATGAAGGGATGGCCATCCAGATCACCCACATGTTTATCCATTAATTGGGTGGACCTATTGCCTTTATTTTTTTCCTCAGTACCACTTGATTTCTGATAGCATCCTTTGATCAGACCTTAAGTTCAACAGCTGGCTGATGTAAGTTTACATGGCGAGTTCTGAGGTCCAGACACGGTGTGCTTAGAGAGCGAGATATGCAGGCAGCAGAGCTAGGACGTTTGCCTCCACTGTTTTTCTTGTTGACAAGGTCTCTGAGCTGGGGTGATTTCTCTACATGACTTTTTTGCTTGACTAGGAACACAGAACCTCTTCTGGTCAACTGCCTCCACAACTTGAGGGAGAATCCCCATACTAGGACTGTTTCCTGTGGCTGAAGATGCAGCACAAACCTTGGGCTGCCCCAAAGTAAGGACTCACTAGTGTTATCCATGAGCAGTGTCAAGCGGGATTTCAAGTGCTATTCTTTCTACCTGCCCTCTCCATTAGCTCTTGCCCCTCTAGATTAAAAACCATACCCAGATTCTTTGCTATATATAATAAAATGATTGGAGTCTTGGCATATACAGTACATCCAATGACAATATAAACTTTTTATTTAACTGTAGGTGGAGTTTAATGGAACAGTAGGGAAGCAAATGCTTAGAGGCTTTGTTTATATTTTTATTCTGTAATATAGACTTTAATTGGGAGATTTCCTATCTGCCATGTAATCGCAGTAATTTTCAAAGCATCATTTCAAATGGGAACAAAAATTAAACTATCACAATTTACATTTTGCTAAGGGAAACACAATAACGAAAGAAGGAAATAAAGAAAATAGCTCTTTAGAGCCTTTCTCTAATTTCTACTGATAATATATAGTGGCCTCTTTTTGGTAACAAGTTTGCAGGCCAATAGTTTGAATACATGATGGACTGGGAGAAATAAATAGAACATATATTTTCGTGTGATTCAGCAGTACCCCTAGCTATTTTAACAATTCACATTTTAATTTTGTGTTCTCTTAATTTCTTGGTGTGACAACTCATTTGTGCTCTTTTATATTTATTTTAATAAATTATGAATAAAGTATGATATGAACATTTCGTCTCCCACAATCTCAATATTCAGATGTTTGTTCTTGTCTAGACAGTCTTTATTTTCTTTTAGTCAATCAAGGTGATACAGATGAGTATTTACTTATGTAAAACATCCACACACATCCACACTAACACTTATTAACAAAAATATTCAGATTCACCAAATGTACATCTGAAAATTGAGTGAACACATCTTTCTGGTTTTCAGGTAAAATTTTAAAATGATAATACTGATAATTCTTATAAAAATTCAAATTCTACTCCTTAAGCGTTTTCTACAAGCCAGCACCACACCACACCAGATGCTTTGCTAAATTTTTGGCTATCTTTAGCTTAACTTATTAGATTATGTTCTTCTTCCCCTCTTCCCCATTTTCAGGGGAAATAATCAAGAATTAGCTTATATGACTCATCCAAGGTAACTTCCTAAAAAATGGCAGAATTAAGGTTTCAATCAAGGTCTGTCATACTCCATATCCTAAACTCTTAACTTTTACAGTATGTGATTTTACTCAATTAAAATCCTAGAGGATACCACTTTCGTGGTAAAGGTACAATGTGGCATTTATTAAATCCTCCAATAGAAAAATCACAATCAGACCTCCAGGGATCAGCAGCAAGTTCCTGCCTTGAAGTGAACTACTATATACCATTTGACAAACAGCTACTGGTCTGCTACTGCACCCTGATAGAATATCTAACCACGGAAATCATTTGACCATGTGACCATAGCTACATCCTGTCAAACTCATGAAGTCATTGGTTGGACCAGTCCAACAGCAATTCCTTATAATATGAAAGTGGTATGTTCAGACATAAGTAAGGTAGCATCCTGGCATAAGCAGACAGCTCAGAACTCCATCTAATTTACTAATACTGCACTTGTGCTTCTCTCTCTGCTCATATCTGTGACCACATGAGAGGATTTTTTTTTTTGACCAGATGATAGAGAAAGAAAAAGGCCAAGCTTCAGACAACTGGTTATCCACTTTGTGTGGAAAAGGAAGCAATGCAAATAGCTAAAGAATGCAAATAGACTAATGAGAAATGGCAAATGACTGGCTGAATTTCCACAGGCCTAGAAGGGGAAAGTTGGAAGACTGAGGACAGGGAGATCTGGGAAAGAAGCATAAGGATGTACCAACGGAAGTGGTCACAGTATTTGAAGACTTTGTACTGTGTAACAATACCCATCCAAAAACACACTCAATGAAATAAGTACTGAACTACCAAATAGTCAAAGCAACTCTGCATTTTGCCATCAGTCAGCCCTTGTCATCTGCCACCCCATTCCTCATACAATAAGCTCATAAATGGATCAGGCGTTAGGTCAGAGATAGAAAATACACAGCATATGTTCCCACTCACTAAGACTGATAGTTACTGCTTCTGCCAAATGTTAAACCTGCCACAACACAAACCAACATTACATCCTAATTATTATCCACCAGAAAAACTTTTTGGTGGCAAGTTTATTACATTGGATTCCTCCTACCTTAGAATAAAGCTATTCATCTCGACTGGAATCAGCATGTATTCTAAGTATGGCTTTTCCTTTCTTGCCAACAGGGCCCCAGCTAACACATTATTCAAAGATATTCAGAATATTTGATGCACCAGCACAGAATCCTGCATAACACCATAGACCAATACCAAAGGGGATATGGCAGTGGACACATGACCATGGGTGTTGTACTACACATGATACTATCCCAAAACTGTTTCCCTGACCCAGCTGGAGTATAGCCTTAAAGACAGAAGCATGTAAAGTCTCCAGTTAGAATAGATGAATCCAAGAACTAAGAGGGTAGGAATACGAGTAGCCTTAGTTACTATCACTCGCAATAACCCATGTAGGAAATTTGTATTTCTCTTCTCTAGAATCTTAGGATCTGGAGTTTCTAGCTCCCAAAGGCATAACACCTTCCACCAGGAGACATACAGTTTCACTCAACTTATTTTCAGGCTTCCATCTACTCACTTCGAGTCCTTGGAGTCGAGAGACCAGAGGCAAAGAAAGGAGGCAACATACCACCAGGAGTAATTCACCCTGACCATCAATAGGTGATAGGGCTTGTGGGGTCAGGGATAAGTAAATCTGGCATCCAGGTGATCCATTTGGGAGTCGTTTCACACTCAGTTATGAAGATAAGGTTCACCCCATCAGATACACCACCTAGACCTGCAGAGGTTCTAGCCAAGTATAAGGGGAATATACAAGGGATCGTAGGAGAGAGAGGAAGGAAGTTGATGAGCATCATGTATGGTTTAAAGGTCTACTAATCTTCATTTTCTAAATTACCTAAAGAAAAGAGAGCACCTGGACTTCTGGAGGGATCTTTCTCATATGACGAGAACTTACTGTACAAAGCAAGTGAATGCGGGTGATAAATGGTGTGGACTGTAGCATGTGTTGTGCTGTACTACCCAAATCTCCTCTTTAATGACTGGGGCACTCATTGCTTTGGCTTCTGGGACTGTTGCCTGCTAACGGATCACAGCTATATACCTCTCTGGGTATTATGCTCTGCTGAAGGAAACCACCTTGCCCAAGGATGCACCCAGTATTGTGCTGGTAAACTGGTGCTCCGAAAGCAAAGCCCTGAAATAGTCCCATGATGGCTGATGTCAAGGTATCAACAGTTTAATAACAGTTTGCAAATTCTTGGATATCCAGCAGTTTTGGCTTACAGGTTTGCACTTCCCTCTGGGGGCAGCCTGCATCCAATGACTAGCCAATGAAGGGGTACTAGGACACATATGAAGGTCAAATACATCTACAGAATGCTTCTGTTACATAGCTTCACCACTTTAACTTCTTCTTCCATCCAAACTTGTTTTCCTCCTTCTTACAGACACTTCCATGGAAGAGCTCTAATAAACTTCTTCAACATAAATTTTCATCTCAGAGTCTGTTTTCAGGGAACTAGACCTATGCCATGTAGAGTCCCCTCACAAAAAACAACAAAAAAACTTCACTCTCTTCCCTCACAAAACATTTTTCCTAAGAATGAAATTTATATTTTAGGAAGCAAAAAGTGAATGATTTTCCACATGCTTAATGTACCAGTAAAGAGTAGAAGTTAAAGCATTAGAAAATCAACAGGCAAAAATGGTAATAAAAAGTAATTCCAACATCCATGTTAGCAGTGCAAACATGCCACGTGTTTATGTGGTGGACACACTCACCATTTAAGATTTACAATGTTACCCTGACAAGGTTACAATTCACTTTCTATGTAGGTTTGTATTAAAAGATTTTAAAGTATTTTTTGAGCCCACTGTTTTGAAAACATAAGCATCATCGTCTAAAATGGAGTTTGTGATCTGGTCATCAAGTTTATTTCACAACAATACGAGAACAAGTTTTATAGAGTCTTCATTCCAAAATTCTAAGGGAGTCAAGCAGAAGTAAATAATCGCCCTGCATTTTCTCCCATCAACAAGAATATAATTTTTCCCATACTCTATGAAATTCAGGAACATTAAGTCTTTTTGAAGCATTTGACTGGCAGA
Organism: Neophocaena asiaeorientalis asiaeorientalis; assembly: GCF_003031525.2. Lineage (NCBI taxonomy): Eukaryota > Metazoa > Chordata > Mammalia > Artiodactyla > Phocoenidae > Neophocaena > Neophocaena asiaeorientalis. The sequence goes on from NW_020172724.1 coordinate 4,899,641, forward strand.
TAAGGATGAAAATTGTCAGATGCCTGATGGCTAATTTCATTTTTAGCTGTACAGCATTCCTAAGTGTGACATTAAATGATTTCTGAGGAAAGTACATTTTTTACCCATCTGCTTTAAATAGATACCTTCTAACTTCTCACTGCTTAAAAAATTTCCCAGGATGTTAAACTTAGGAAAAAAAAAAAAACTACTGAATAGAAATTTCTCAACAGATAGACACAATATAAATGAACATGAATAAAACTAAAAGTAAAATCTAAATCATTCTGTAGCTAAGCCCTTAATCCGCCCATTCCCCAGTAATATTTCTTATATATAATTCTAAAGGTATAGATGCATATTTTGATAAGATAACATTCTTTTACTGACATTGGAAAATGGATTTCAGAACACACCAATTTAAAGGGAAAGGAAGATATCTACAAAGAGCACAGTCAACCTAATTCGAAATAATTCTGAAAATTTAACACAGTTCATGATGGTCATCTGAACATCTGAGACCCTGTCCTATTAATGATAATGAAAAGCTAAAACGATGGTAAGTAGGGTATAAGAAAAAAGGAAAATACCAATTGAGACTCTATAATGTTGCAGACCATACGTTATATACATTACAAACATTATCTCATTCATCTTCACCCACATCACTGTAGGCTATTCTATCTCTATTTGATGGACAGGGAAAATAAATGCCAGTTGATTTGCCAGAGTTATACAGCTCTATCTTCCCCCTCATTTCTGATACTTAAACACCAGCAGCCTTCAGGCACCAGTCCCCTGACAGCATGACTTCCCTACCTACTACCTTCACTTTCTAGGAGATCTCCCCAAATGGCTTTAAACACCACTCCATTAGTTATCTATTGCTGTGTAACAAATTACTCCAAATTCAGCAGTTTAAAACCACAAATATTTATTATCTCACATGGTTTCTGAGGGTGAAGAATTCATCAGTGGTTTAGGTGGATGGTTTTGATTCAAGGTCTCTCCTGGAGTTAGAGTCTAGCTATCAGCTATGGTGAAGGTTACCTGAAGCCTGGACTCAAGTTGGAGGATCTGCTTCCAAGATGAATCTCTCATGTGGTTATTGGAAATAGGCCTGTTTCTTCCTGGATTGTGGAAGAAGGCCTCAGTTCTTCCTGACAAGGGCCACTTCACAGTGCTACTTGAGTGTCCTCACATGACACTGGATTTCCCCAGAGCAGTATTGCAAAAGAACCAGGCAAAAGCCACAATGTCATATAACATAGACTTGGAAGTGACATACACTAAGACATTTGTCATTTCCTGTTGTTCACACAGACTAACCTCAATATGGTGTGTGAGAGGTCTAAACAAGGGTGTGAATACCACAAGGCAGGTATCGTGCCCAGTTTAAATGAAGCTTTTTGATTTTAATTCCTTAAGTATCTCTCTCGAGTGCAATTTCTAAATCTGAAGACCTGTGAAACTAAAGAGAGAAGTCACCTGCCCTACATGTTAGACAAAAACACACCTACGCACCTCTTTTAGATAAGCTCTTCTCTACTTGGGCTTATTCTGAGCCAGCTGAGAAACAATGCTCTCCAGCTTCTTGGAAGCTTCATGGTTTGATTAAGAGTATCTATGAGCTACACACTTACTGTCGTTAGAGGACCTGTTGTCTGACAGAATGATACTCTGATGTACCACTTTTGATTTTTCTGAGGTCTTAGAGGATTTTACAGTCACACTTTATGCCTTATCTTTAGCCCATGTTTTCCTAGTAATGTCTTGTGTTTAATCATTGTTTAGTAGCCATCTCAATTTTAGCATCATTTTTCCACTGGAAAACCTGAAAATTGTCGACACTATTAAGTCCCAACTCCTTCAGGTTTAACAGTGCTTCTTTTAGTTCCTCTCATTTCACATTTTACTTATAAGCAGCAAGATAAAAACAAGTGGTCCCTCTACCACTCTAGTTGGAAATCTCGTTAGTGACATCATCCAATTCACTAGGTATTTATTTTTACTTTCCTCATTAATGTAGAAAATGGTGTTGCTAAACATTCCACCACCACATAAAAGGATCTCCCTCACTCCAGTTTCCAAAAAGATTTTCCTTACTTTCATCAATCACAGCCTCCTCAAGGGCCATGATGTTCCTACAAAATTTCCTCAGGGCTCTTCAAGCTTTAACAAACACCTTCATCCATGCTTCTCACATCCACTCACTGACTTGTTCCAAAACCACTTCCACATTTTTAAGTGTTAGTTAATACTTAAACACTTCCGGCACCAAAACCTGTATTAGTCATCAACTGCTACATGACAAATTACCTCCAAATTGTGCAGCTTGACAGCTACATTTATTATATGATACGTTTTCTGAGGGTTCAGAATCCAGGAGCAGTGTAGCAGGGTAGTTTTAGTCAGGCTCTCTCATGAGGTTGTAGTCAAGCTCTTGGCTACAGCTGAGGTGATCTGAGGGTTTGACTAGGGCTGAGGGACTTGCTCTGAAGATGGCTCATTTATGTGGCAGAAGGCTCTATATCTCACTACATGAACTTCTCTACAGGGCTGCCTGAGTATCCTCATAACATGGCAGCTGGCTTTCCCAAAAGAAAGTGATCTGAAAGAGTAAGGAAGAAGCCATATGTCTTTTAAAACTGTGATAGTTAACTTTATGTGTCAACTTGGCTGGGCTACGAGGTCCAGATATTAGGTCAAACATTATTCTGGATTTTTTTGTGAGGGTGTTTTGGGATGAGATTAACATTTAAAAATTGGTACACTTTGAGTATATCAGATGCTCTCTGCAATGTGGGTGGGCCTCATCTAACTAGTTGAAAGCCTGAATATAACAAAAGACTGACCTCTCTTGAGCAAGCAGGAATTATGCCAATAGATGGCCTTTGGACTTTAACTGCAACAACAGCTCTTCCCTGGGTCTCCAGCCTGCTGGCCCACTCTTTGGATTCTGGACTTGCCAGTCTCTATAACCGCATGAGCCAATTCTTTAAATGAATGACTCTCTCTGCCCCTCTCAATACCCATCTTCTGTTTCTCGGGAGAATTTTGACTAAAACAATGACCTAATCTCAGAAGTGGCAAGCCATCCTTCATTCCCTTTGCATATTCTATTAGTCACACAGACCAACCCTGATAAAATGAGGGAGGGGACCAAACAAGATCATGAATACCAGGGGCCAGGAATCATTTGGGGCCACGTTGGAGGCTGGCTATCACAACTATCTGATGATACCCAAATTTATCTTTTCAATGATAACTTTTCCCTTGCACTGTGGATTTGTAAATCTGACTGTATACTTGACAACTATACTTAGGTATGAATAAGCAGTAAAGGTTAAACACAATTCCTGACTCACTCTGAGCATCACCGAACCTGTTAATCTCAATTACAGTTACTGGCACTACCCATTATCTTGCTCCTCAGGCTGCACTTTGATTTCTACCTTGGTTCTTCTGTCTCATACTCCATATCAGACCAATGAGCCTGTCAACTCTACCTTCAAAAACATTCTGATACCAATATTTTTTCCCTTTTCATAACCTAACTATAGCTCTTATCCAAGCTACTATCATCACATGAAAATTGAATTATAGAAAAAGAAATACTTTTTCTTTCTGCTACCATCAACAGGGACCTAAATTTGCCAGTACATTTTGAAATACAATATTTTTAAGATTAAATAAACTTTCTCTATGGCTACATACTTAAAATTCATAATGCCTGATGTATGGTTTTGAGGGAGGCACTGATTTTGATACCTTGGTAAGAGTTTCTGAATATGGCCCCTGCATGTTCTGAGTGGGGATCACACTTTTTTTTTTTTTTTAACAGACTTTTTCCTATTGTTTGTTTTAGTCCCTCTTGAACCTTTGTCAACCGTTACTTGGCATTTTGAATGGGAAGGTGTCACCATTCATCAAATTAAAATGCACATACAAATGCATTTTAATGAGCAATGTACACTAAAAAGCCTCCCTTGAAAATTACATGAACCAGCTTTTCAATGTAATTTTAGCATTAAGACATTTTGTCACAATAGAATTACCAACTCTAATTTGTTTATTTCCTTCCCCTCTATCAATTAGTCTTCTCCCAGACCAGCAAGTACTTTCTTCCTTTATTAATGATACAATGGAAAAATAATCACTAAAATGGGCATGGTTTGGGCCTCTGAGTTTTCAATAAATAGAGCAAATGGGGTAGAAAAATGCTTCTTATGTCCTCATATCAAACTCTATATGGGGCATGTATAAAGACCCACCTAGCAGGTCTTTATGAAACTGCAGCCTCTTAAGGACCCCTTCAGAGAAGTGGATATTCATACTTTATGATGTAGACTAAAGAATCACTATCACAGAGAAGGTTGCCTTTCTTCAATTCATGTTATACATTTCCTTCTCTGGATGACTTAGGTCAATATTTAGTTATCTATGTAGATGTGTAAAAATTACTCCGAATCTTTGCATCTTAGTACAACACTGATCGTCTCACTGTTTGTGGTTCAGGAGTCTGAGAGTAGCTTAGATGTGAAGTCCTGGCTCAGGATCTGTCAAGGCGTCATGGTCAAGCTGCTAGCCAGGCCTGCAGTCCTGTGGAGCTCACTCAAGTGGTACAGGCAGGCCTCAGTTCCTCACTGGCTGTTGGCCGAATATCTAAGTCCCTTACCATGTAGGTCTCTCCACAGGGCTCCTCACAATATGGCAGCTGGCTTCCCCCAGAGCAAGTGATCCAAGCGAGACCCCAAGGCATAAGCCAGTCTTTTCATAAATTAATCTCTTAAGTGACATATCATTAGTGTGCTGTATTCTATTCATTAGAAGTGAGTCATAAGTCCAGCTCACATTCAAATTGGGCACAGTAAAGATCCACTTCTTGAAGGGAGAAGCACCAAATTATTTGTGAGAATTTGCTTAAAACCACCTCAGCCGGATAATCACCCACTGCAGGTCATCCCTGGCCCAGATCTGTTGTCAGTCCTGACGTGCTCACCGAGCCCTCCTCCAGGGACTCACTCCTCCTCTAGAAAAAGACAACCTACTGCTCTGGCTGTAATACCAATATAAAATTTCATGCACTGTCTCATTCTGAAACAATAGAAAACTTGCAGAAGGAAAATGAAACTCCAGACTTATCTTGTAGCCGTTTTCTAGTGGAGTTGAGAGTAAACTCTAGAGCCAAACTCTTTAGTTCCCATACTGGCTCTGCCACTCAGTTCGTTGTACAACTTTGAAAAATGATTTAAACTTTACATTCCTTAAGTTTCTCATCTGCAAGATGCAGATAACACCACCACCTACCCAGTAGGTCTGCTGAGATGATTAAAAAAGTTATTAGGTATCAAGTGCTTATAATATTGCCTAGCCGGTAATAAATCTTTTAAAAGTGGTATCATTATCTTAATTATCATTGTTATTTTAATTGAAGTAACATCCATCCACTAGTCCCCAAAAGAACATTAATTCCACAAACATAAGAGCTTGGTAATAAGTCAGAGTCTGTCTCAGGCATTAGCAATTCAGTAGTGAAGAAAACAGACAAAAATCCTGCCTTTTGGGAGGTCCTATTTTTGTGAGTTTTGCTCAATCACTCACAGTTTCCTCCGTAGCTTTACTATGAAGGTGAAAAGGAGACAATAGCAACTGAGAGATCTGGAGAACAAAACTGAAAATACAGAGAAGGTGCTGCTTGAAGGAATGTGTCTTAATTACCTGAAGAGTATTCCACTGCCCTGCTCTACACATTTCCAAGAACAAAGTAGAACAAGTCTTGGCCTTGCCAGTAACCTGCTGTGTCAACCTGAGCATGTCATTGCTTTCTCAGGGTGTTTCCCATCTGTAAAATGAGGGTGATGGGGCTTGTACGACACTCACGTTTTTTAAATTTTTAAAAATTGTCTTCCAAAGAAGATTGGAATTTCTCAGAGATGCTTCCATGATTCTGCAAGCATTTCGTTGGAATTTTACCTAATTTATTTACCAATATTTTATTTAAAAACTTCAATAAAAACCCTCATGTAATCAAATGGACTATACCAAATATTAGTACATTAGAGTCTATATTGATTAAGGTTTGTCCCAAGTAATTCATCTACTATTAAGAAAAAGTCATGCATCTGAATTTACAAAATAAATAGACACTAAGTTTTACTTTGATATGTTTTATATATTGCAATTCTGTATAAGAGTTGAATTGAAATAGGGTATCATAAGATGACTTGGAAATTCATTTGTCTACAGAGTAATGACTAAGATTTTGAGCCATTATTATTTGCCAGAATCTGCCTTAAGTGTTCCATGTATAATATCTCACTTAAATTTAAAGACAATTCTATGATGTTGTCATGCCTATCTTTTAGAAAGTGAAGAAACTGAGGCTAGAAAGATTAAGTAACTTGCCTAATGTCATATGACTTGCAATGGCACAGTCAGAATTTTGAATGAGGTCTCAACATGTGTGCTGTTTTTTTTTTTAACCACCACACTGTAGTTCTTTTAAGGATCTCTTATTAAGATAACCAGCATATTTATCTATCTTTCCATTCTATTACATGGAAAATTAGCTTGTAGTATTAAAGGGTGAGTTTGACTATAAAAGTTTCAATGTCATGACTTCCCAAGAGACATGTCACATGTATTACTGTAATTCCAGACAATAATCTAGTCATGTTTCAGTCTACTAGTCAGTTGCAAAACTACATTGCTTCTATATTTGTGATTGTTCTCCATCCACATGTTCACTATTTATGTCCTCTAGTAGATGTAATTCTACACTCCTTGCATCCAGTCCCATTGCATATCTGGGAATCCTTCAAATTTTGACAAAAATGACATTTCTAAAGCATACACAGACTCTTATGTCACTCTCCTGGGTAATGTCTACAATGGTTCCTTCTACATCTACATCCCTTGACCTTGCATGCAGGGTTTTTCACAATCTAGTCCTAGTCTAGTTTTCTAGAAAATTTTACCATTATACTCCTTGCACCTTAAACGCTCGTCTTTCTTTAAAATCTATACACACAATTCTGAAATTACCATTTTATATTCCACAATGCTTAACATAGTATCTGACATGGCAAAAGCACCAATAAATTCTTGTTGAAGAAAACTGTCTATGAGTATGTCCAGTAATTGTTAAAAATTATGTACCAATTCTTATTTTAACCTTTAATACAATAAACCAGAGTACAAAAACACATTAAGTTACAATACTATAGTAAATCTTAGTCAGTGGCCTCAAACCTCTTTAGAACTCTACTTCATTTACAGGCAATAACTAAACATTCAGTAGATCAGGAGACCTAAAAGAATTTGATAAATATTCCTAAGTCCAAGATTTAAACTATGGATTAGTGACTAGAAATCTGAGGGAAGTGCTTCCAAAACTGTAAATGCCACATTTGTTTTCTCTAGCTTGATCAGCTTATGGCTGAGCAGCACAATTAACAGCTACTATTTTTGTAAAGTATATGAAAAGCAATATTTTGTCTAGCTCTGTGGGTGGCATTAGGCTAACAAAACATTCTATTTGGCATTATCTTGACACCAGTCAGTGAAGCCAGCGGGCAAATGAAACTGCTTTTGTGATAAGCAGTACAGTAATTGAAAATTGTCATTTTTTTTCTCCCCAGGAAAACCTGAAACTTTCATTTCAACATTTTTCATATTACCAGGAAGAAATGAATATTTATAAAACAAGTAAAAGGGCAAAATCAGGGTGTCATTTTTCTCAGTGAATTATATACAATGAAGAATGGTAGTAAAACAATCATTCAAGTTTAAACCTGAGTTGCTGCAGTAGCAATAATTGTATAGGCATTGATTCAGATATATAGGTAAATGTGTATACAATGATGTCAGAGAGAAACACATCCTGGGACATTTGTGGGGGGGGGGTGTCACTAAACTGAACTAGTAGGTGATCTCTCTTCATTAGAATCCAGCAGTTAACCTGTTAGATGATGACAGTGATCCAGACCTGTGATCTAAACCAATGGGCTGGAATCATCAGTCACTTGGGGATAGTCAATCCTGGGTTACAAAAGAGGATCAGTTTTACCCCAAAGGAGTTAAAAGCAGAATTCTAGATCAAGATGGTAAACTGAGTATGCAAGTTTAACTGTGTTCTCTCCCCAAATCAAACTGGAACACAAAAAAGTCAATGAAAAAAGAACAAATTCACAATTGTGTCAAAATAAGGAGAGATTATCATTAGAAGACAAAATAAAATGTTGAAGAATTTCTAGATGATACAAATCATACAATATCTGATAAGTGAAAGAATCAGGGATCAATTGATATTTAAGAAACACATAAATGGAAGAAAAGAACCAGAATGAGCAAACCAACATCTCACTCTGGAGGATACTGGAAATCCTGCTGAGAACAAATGCAATTTTAAGTAATTCTGCTTTGCATCCTCAGAGAAATTACAGAAGGTATTAAATTAATAAAATGTAATAAATATTAGCCAAAAAAGTAATAATAAAAAGCAAAAATTAGAGTCTGTGGAATTTAAAAAAATAACATCAAAATTTTGAAATCAATAAAAGTATGTAATAAGAGGTTGAAAGTGAATTCAGGTGAAATTAGTGATCTGATATATAAAGTCATGGAAATTTTCACATTGTGGATAGAAAATATATGAGAAAATATTAGAGACCTGGAAGACAGGTCCAGAAAGTCTGTTTGTAAGCTAGCCTGAAATCCTATATCCAACTTGTTTCTACTTTCTCTTTAACAGGTGGCAATGTGCTTGAGATTAAATTTGTTGCCTTTTGTCTTAAAGTAGTTTTATTTTGGGGGATGGTGAAGTTATCCTTTTGTATTCATTTATCCATTTTTTTTTATTATGATCAGATTATCTGTACATATGGTAGTTTAGGCTGTGTTGTTATTTTATGTTGATGATTATGTAAAGATTTATGACTGCCATATTTTTGGTGTGACTGATCAAAATAGAAAGTTTAAATAAAGCTTTTATCAGTTGAACTGAAGGAAGGGAATGCCAGGCAAATGTCCATTATCAATAAAAGACTGAGGAGTCCCATGAGCAACAACTTTACCTAACAGTACAGGGAGCCAGGCATACTGAACCTAACACCATAACTAAGCCTCAGAGGGGAGAAGAGAATTCCGAATACAGTATGACAATCACCACCAGCTTTCCTCCCATTAGTCTTCAGATTCGCATACCAACCCTATGGATAAGGGAAGTTTTAACTTGAATATTAAAGCACTGGTTTGCTAAATGTTCTATATGGTATGTAGCACAATACGAACAAATATTTCCAAATACAACGCACACAAAGTGGGGAATCATTTCAAAAAACAGCATAACCCAGCTTTGGCCCTTTGAGAGCTCTCAGGCGCTAGAGGAGGCATTCCCAGTGGGATAGCTTGAAGCACTCAAAGAAGCTTGGTGGCCACTGCATGTATTTTGTGTGTTTACATCTGTCTGCTATTTTTTTAAAAAAAATATTCTTTCTTTGGCTACGATTTTGTACTGAAAACCACAAAATAAGAGGTAACATTTCGTGTCTGCTTGTTGGGTGCCAGGCACATGGTTTGATGCATTTCTTACATTGCATCATTTTCAGACTTTCATCCTACCCTATAAGATAATTATCATTTCTATTTTAAGGATGAGAATGCTGAGACTTGATTTTATCTTACTGTCACATTTTATATGATAATTTGGAATAAGATCTGACACCAAAGTCTATCTATCTCACCTGGCCACTCTGTCCCAGGTGTGTTCAGGTAATATATGTAGCCAAAAATAAAATGCAACATATCAAAGTATTCAATGTTTTGAATTCTGCCCATAGAATACATTCTTTAATTTCAATTGTTCTTAAGGGTTCAACTTAGAGTCCCAGTCCTTAAAATTTTTTTTCCAATTTTCCATCTGAGAAAAACAAAATCCAGCTTGGATTGTCTTAGTGAATTTAGAGAACATTCTTTTTGGAGCCATATCTATATTTGATCTATCTAGATTTCCTCAGTTAAATACCAATAACAGTATTCTCTGGTTTCCTTATTCTGGGTGATTTTGTTTGAGATTATGTTTTACCTTTGTTGGCAGCAAGCCCAATATTCCAACATTGTCACACTGTTTATTTACTTTGTTTGCTAATGCATTGTCACTGCTAGGAAGACTTCACAACTTGGAATATGAATATAACATCTGGTTTAGTTTTAATAACATTTCATGCTGCAAATGCTAATGATTCTTTTTTGTACTTCAACAAAAAAAAATCTCAGATTGTCATTCTAATGAAGACTCATTTCCACAGTCCAGTTCCTAAATGACACAGCATTGCCCTATTTTTCTTTCTGAACTTGGAAAGAAGCACGATATGTGTTGCAAGCGTATCCCATACTGCTATTTCCATTTTGTCATAACGTTAACTAATCTGTCATTTGCCATGTCCTTCATTTGTCAGATTCTGGGGACTCTAGGCAATAAGTAAAATATCTCATTTTCTATATATTGAGATTTTATATATTGATACAATTTCGTTATGTTATGGCATATGAGTCATCTCTCATCCAGAAAATTAAAATCACATATTCTGATAAAAGTCATACTGGAAAAACTTTTGATCAATCATGTACACTAAAAGTTTTCAGCAGTGCCCCCCACAAAAAGTTTCAGGGATAAAAAGAAGACAAAAACACAACAGTTGTGATGTTTAATGGGGCCAGGGTTGAGGGCAGAGTTAGCATCTACACATGCAATTCATAGACCAGATATTTCCACTTACAGTTAATGATGCCAGAACCCAATGAAACAACCTTCACACACAGCCAGAAGTTTAACGTAAGTGAGGTTATAAAATAACATTCTCAAAAAACGTTTTGTCTGTTATAGGCTAGGCCCTGTGAACAACTCAAAGATGTATAAGCACAAACTTTTCCTCTAGGAGTTTCATTTAGTTGGGAAAAACAAAAATATGTATAAAGAAAAAAAAACTAAAGTCAAAATATGGGGGCTAATTAGTGAGATATTTGCAAGTACTATGGAAATTTAATAGAAAGTGAAGAAGGCATGCATGGTTAAGTATTCACGAAGAAACACAGAAAAATAAAAATTCAAGTTGAGTTCTGGATGTTAAACTCATAGCTGAGTGGAGGGAGACATTCCCCAAAGGTAGACATTCCTCAAAAGTACTTGTCTTTGTTTCCCCTGTTATCTGAGAACTCTTTAAATAGAGTTTGCACCTTACAGCTCTTTGGTTATAATCCACTGTTTTTATGCTGGAGACTTGTTGTTTTTGTGGTTATATGTGTGGGGAGGAAGTGTTCTATAACTTTATGATTTAAACTCCATCTTTTAGGGGGCTGGTGTCCCTGGGCTGTGATTTATCAATACAAGTGTGTATTTCCTTGCTTCCCTCTTAAGTGCCTAGGAAGGCTAGAGGGGATTAGAGTAGGGTAATTGCCCTTCACCCAGGTAGGATAAGGTTCTGTGAAGGGTCTTCCCCCTGCACCATAAGCCTTTGATGTGGAGAATACTCTGGGCTTATTTCACAATGACTATTCTTCCCCTCTCCCTATCAGATCCAGGAAGAGATCTTCTTCCGACCTACAGTGTGAGCACATGGTGAGGTTCCTGGAAGTAAAGCCCACAATCCTCTAAGACCACAGATTCCAAGAGTTTCTCCCTCTCACATTAGTTCACACTCAGCCTCCAGCACTTCATTAAAAGTAACTAAGTATTTCTGTGAGTTTGCGGCTCGAAAGCTATTACCTGGTATCAAGTACCTGAAACAAATTTGGATTGTGACTATTCCTTTTTCTAAGACTTGTATGCATCATCATCTATGCTTTGAATAGGTAGAAACCCAAACTTCACATGAGAGAAAAAAAGGAAATAATGTTTTGGATGGAGTATGAGTCATGAGGTTTGGGTAAGCATACATTATATGCTAATTACTTGCCCACCATCCAGGAATCATGCAGCCACAAGCCAAGGAAGCCAGCAGCCACCAGAAGCCAGAAATGAGAAGGAATAGATTTCCTGCTAAAGCCTCAGGAGGGAGCTCAGCCCTACTGACACCTTGATTTTAGCTCTAATTTCAGACTTCTGGCTTCCAGGATACTGAGAAAATAAATTCTGCTGTTTTAAGCAAAAAAAAAAAAAAAGAGTAAAGTCATTGTTCTTGGGTAAAAAATCAATCACCTGATCACTATGGATGAAAAAATTTATGATACAGACAAAGCTGTCATCAGAGGTCATGGCAATCTAGTCACACTAGCACAGATTCCTGCCAGGCTGCCACCCCCTGATTGTGGTAGTCATGGCTTATACCATACCTTGAACTGTTTCCCCCTCAGTTCTTTTCAACCTATAATTATGTTGCCAAGAGCAATAAATTTTTATTGTGAAACAGACTACACTTGAGAGCACCATTCATAAAGCTTCTCCTCCTGTCTGATACCATGAACCATGTATTTAACCTGCAAGTGACAGGGAGTACGCATTTAATTATAATTGGCCTGGTGTGCATCGTTAATTAACCACCAGGATAAGTCCTCATTTGCTCACAAGGTCCCAGACTGGAGACTTTATAAAACAAAATAAGTTTCTCTAAAAAGAAAGCCTCCTCTTGATTTCAGTGGCAACAAAACCAAAAAGAAAACAGAAAATAATCTCATTGTTATATCACGCAATCCAAGTTAAAGATATTTTTCTACATTTTCATTTAAATTAACTTCACACATCCCAACAATATTCTAAGATATGCATTACTGTCCCCATTCTACAGATGTAAAGAGCAATAAATGAGACAAAAAATGTAGCAAATATATAAACGTTAAGACAATCAGCAAGTTTGCTATAACATACACATATAGGGCATTATTGAGAAAACATTTATAAATTCTTTTTCAAACACATGTTGCAGGGGACAAAATAATTTGCTCTCATGTCCCCCGTCTTCACTCTTAGCCAATACACTGCTTTCTATTTCATAAGAAAAGCAAAGGCATAAGAACCTTTCACGAGTTTCCACCTCTATGTCTGCACAACCGCAGGGCTCTGTGCCCACAGATTTGGCTTCCATTCCTGTTACTGTCAATGATCTTTACACAATCTTCCCAAAGGTCAACCTCTCCACTTGTACACTATGCACCGTTCCTTGCAGATATACTCCTTTCTTCAGCACCACCATTTATTTTTCTTTCTTTTCCATCAGCAACATATATGCCTGCTATTATTCTCTCTCTTTTTTTTTTTTTAAACCAAACACTATCTTGGGCACCTTTCTCTTTAGCTAATTACCCACCTTGTCTTCTCTCCTTTAGTATGAAACTTGCAGAAATTGTTGTCTGTCTGTATTATCTTAAATTCTTTCCCTCCCTTTCTCTCTAAAATTTGCTCTGGTCGGGCTTTCATAACCACCTGTCATCTGAAACTATTCTCATCCAGGTGACCAGCGATTTCCATTTTGTTATACTACAATCAATTTTCTCAGTCCTCACCATACTTGACTCATCAGTAGCATTTGACACAGTGGATGACTTCCTTTGCTTTCAAACACACTTTCTTCATTTGGTTTTCAGTTCTTCACCTCCCTTCCAAAACTCTTCTAGTTTGCTTTCTGCCTCACTGGCCACTCCTTCTCATTCTCCTTTGCTTCTTCCTTCTGTTCCGTCTGACTTGTAAATGTTGGCATGATCTGTGGTTTCAGCCTGAAACGTTTTCTTGCTCTATATTCTATCTGAGCAAATTTCATCTACTCTAATGGCTTTCAATACTATTTCTATGGTGAGGATTCCAAACATTGTATCACCATCTCAAGTTACCCCTGCGAACTTGAGATTCCTGTATCCAAAACCTACAACACACCTACTAAGATGTCTCATAGACATCTCAAATTAAGTGGATGTAAAACTGAAATTCTGACCTCCTCTGACTCTTTTCTCTCTCACCATCTCACATACTGGCAACTCCATCCTTTTACCTGCTCAGGAAAACATAAAGGATTAAAGATAAATCTAAAGTTTACTTGCTCAGGAAAACATAAAGGATTAAAGATAAATCTAAAGATATCTCAGAACTTAAATCCAATTTATCAATAAATCCTGTGGGCCCTACTTTCAAATCATAAATTCCAAATATTTTCTTCAACCACCCCTTCCAAGCAATCCCTTTGTAGTTAGGATGCTGGTCAATTCAACTTCAGACATTTATACAATAAAATCCACAATTCTGAATATTTCAGGGATCATGGAGAAATAAAATGTAAAATTTGAAAATATTTAGAATTTAGTAAAATTGAAACAACTTCAAATCTTGATTTTTCTTATATGGGTTCACTTTATATATTAAGTTTATCAACATCTATACAGTCTTCTGTAAAAGACAATGTTCTACATTTCCCCCAACATTCTACAGTCAGCAGTACTGCCTCCCTACCTTTTACTGTTATTGCCTTCAGTCTGTCCTGGTTTGTTATGAATACATTTATATAAAAACTTAAAAATGATATAAATCATAAGGCACTATTATCACCTTTAAAAATATTTAAAAAGTGCTGCCAATTAATCTACAACAGTACCTTTGATAATCCTTCAATGTTGCTCTCAGATTTGAAATTCCATTCAACATTTTGAGGGAACTGACAATTTCTCAGGCTTCAGTGGCATGCTAAACTTATAAAAGTCAATACCACTGCATACAACTCAGTAGCAAAAAGTAGTAAAATGCCACCAAAAAAGTCTTAATAAGTAATGTAGCTCCTTCTACTAGTGACTAACTTCCTTTCTTACGTCCTGTAAAGCTCTTGCTTACTGCTTTGAAAAACAAAAGTATGACATTGCTGTTAGCCTTCCTTGTTTGCTTTAACAATATCCAATTTATAACTTAATGTTGTATTTCTACACCTTTCTGAATACAACTTTTCATTTTGACTTACATCATATTAGTCCTGCTAGAAGACATTTCAAACAACTTAACTCCCCACATGTAGTGTCAACAATGCACATAGTTCGACTGATACATGACAGCATGAATAGCTATGTTCAAGTTGAGCAGAAGCCAGCAGTGACAACTCTATCATGGCTGTTTCTTGGCTAAAAACAATTAAGAGATGCCCAGAACAGCCAAGATGAGTGACTTCTTCTGACTTGAGTCTGCAGTGTGATTTGAGATCCTTTACCAGAGAGATCACATGTTCTGTTGGACTATCAAGGTGAGGGGACTCAGGACCAGAGAGGTGAAATTCGCCCACTGTAGGATCATACCACTGTAGCCTGTAGATTTCCTGACACAGAGATCTCTCGCTTGGCGCCCAGAAAGTTTTATTCAACTGCTTACTAAGTGTCTTCACTTGGATACTTGAAATTACCTCCAACTCTCCACACCAAAAGTTTTACTGTCCTCTGCTGTCTCAGGAGGGCACAGAGGTCAGCTTCCCATGAGACTCACAAGCAGGTGTCAAACACTGCCCCTGCGGCCCTGGGAGTGTACAGATAGCAGCCACCCCTAGGAGACCCATGAGCAGATGCTAAGCGCTGCCCCCACTGTCCTGGGAGTGAGTGGGCCAGAGCCACTGGTAGGAGACCCATGTGCAGGCACCAAGCCCTGCCCCTACCATCCTGGGAGCGTGCAAGGGCCACCAGGCCTACACACCCTATTATCAAGGGGATAACGGCCAGCATGCAATGAGGGAAAAGGCAGCAAACATCCAAACTAAAAGCAGCTCCTTGCTTCTGGAAAAACTGACAGGGTAGAAGGACTGGAGCTCACCTCCTCTCGCAAAAACACTAAAATCACAACTAACTGCTACACAACCATTGACCAAAAAAAGACTGGAACCTACCAGAAAAGATACTTTACATTCAAAGACAAAGAAGAAGCCACAACAAAAACGGTAGAAGGGGTGCTTTCATGACATAATCAATTCCCATACCTGCCAGGTGGGCAACACATGAACTAGAAAATAATTATATTGCAGAAGTGCTCCCACAAGAGTGAGAGTCCTGAGCTCCATGTAAAGCTCTCCAGCCTGAAGGACTGCCATCAGGAGAAGGAACCCCCAGAGAATTTGGCTTTGAAGGCCAGCAGGGCATGAGTGCAGGAGCTCTATGGGACTGGGGGAAACAAACTCCATCTTGGAGGACACACATAAGGTCTCATACACTGGGACCCAGCAAAAAGCAGTAAATCCATAGGAGCTGGGGCAAGACCTATGTATGAGTCTTGGAGGATCTCCTGGGGAGGAAGGGGTCACCTGTGGCTCACTGGGGTGGGGGGCAAGGACACTGGTGGCAGAGGCCACAGAGAATATTAATCAGTGTGAGCTCTCCTAGAGGTCACCATTTTGATATCAATGCCTGGCCCTACCCAACGGCCTATAGGCTCCAGTGCTGGAACGCCTCATGCCAAACAACCAGCAGGATAGGAATACAGCCCCATCCATCAGCAGACAGGATGCCTGAAGCCATACTGAGCTCACAGCCGCCTCTAAACACACCACTTGACGCAGCCCTGTCCACCAGAGGGGCAACACCCAGCCCCACCAACCAGTGGGTAGGCACCAACCACTTCCACCAGGAAGCCTACACAAGCCACAGGACCAACCTCACCCACCAGAGGGAAGACACCAGAAGCAAGAGGAGCTACAATCCTCCAGCCAGCAGAAAGGAGACCACAAACACCTCAGACCACAAACACAGAAAGTTCAACAAAATGAGACAGCAGAGAAATGTGTTCCAGATGAAGTAACCAGATAAAAACCCACAAGAACTAAATGATATGGAGGCAAAGTACCTGGAAAAGAATTTAGAGTAATCATAGTAAAGATGATTCAACATAGGAAAGAGAATGGAGGCACAGATGGAGAAGTTACAAGAGGTCTAACAACGAGCTAGATTTAAAGAATAAACTAAAAGAGATGAGCAATCCAATAAGTGTAATGAAAAATACACTAGAAGGAATCAATAGCAGAATAACTGAGGCAGAAGAACGGATAAGTGAGCTGGAAAATCACTGCCACAGAAGAGAAGAAAAAAAAGAAATGAGGACAGTCTCAGAGACCTCTGGGACAATATTAAGTGCACAAACATTCAGATTATAGGGGTCCCAGAAGGAGAAGAGAAAGAGAAAGGGCCAGAGAAAATATTTGAAGAGATTATAGCTGAAAACTTTCCCTAACATGAGAAAGGAAACACTCACTCAAGTCCAGGAAGCTCAGAGTCCCATACAAGATAAACCCAAGGAGGAACATGCCAAGACACATATTAATCAAACTGACAAAAATAAAAGACAGAAAAAAATATTAAAAGTAGAAAGAGAAAAGCAACAAATAACATACAAGGGAATCCCCAAAAGGTTATCAGCTGATTTTTTTTTTTTTTGCAGTACATGGGCCTCTCACTGATGTGGCCTCTCCCATTGTGCAGCACAGGCTCCGGACGCACAGGCTCATCAGCCATGGCTCACAGGCCCAGCCGCTCCGCGGCATGTGGGATCCTCCCGGACCGGAGCATGAACCCATGTCCCCTGTATCGGCAGGCAGACTCTCAACCACTGCGCCACCAGGGAAGCCCCTATCAGCTGATTTTTTATCAGAAACTTTGCAAACCAGAAAAGAGTGGCATGATATATTTAAAGTGATGAAAAGGAAAAACCTACAACCAGGAATACTCTACCCAGCAAGGCTGTCATTCAGAGTCAACACAAATAAAAAGTTTTACAAACAAGCAAAAACTAAGAGAATTCAGCACTACCAAACCAGCTTTACAACAAAACCTAAAGGAACTTCTCTAGGTAGAAAAGAAAATGCCACAACTAGACAAGAAAATTACAAATGGGAAAGCTCACCAGTGAAGGCAGGCATAAAGTAAAGATAGGAAATCATTCACACAAAAATAAGATATCAAAACTAGCAGTCGTGAGAAGAGGAGAGTACAAATGCAGTATATTGGAAATGCATTTGAAATTTAGAGACCAGAAATTTTAAACAATCTTGTACATATATAGAATGCTATATCAAAACCTCATGGGAACCACAAACCAAAAACACTACAATTGATATACACACACATACACAAATCAAAACACAACACTAAATGCAGACAACAAATCATAAGAGAACAAAAGAGGAAGGACATATATCCTGGGCATATATCCAGAGAAAACCGTAATTTGAAAAGATACATGCACCCTAATGTTCACTGCAGCACTATTTACTATAGCCAAGACATGGAAGCAACACAAATGTCCACTGACAGGAATGGATAAAGATGTGGTACATATACAAATGGAATATTACTCAGCTATAAAAAATAATGAAATAATGCCATTTGCAGCAGCATGGACCTAAAGATTATTACACTAAGTGAAGTAAGTCAGACAGAGAAAAACAAATACCATATGATATCACACATATGTGGAATCTACTTTTTAAAATGATACAAATTAACTTATTTACAAAACAGAATCAGACTTACAGATATCGAAAACTTATGGTTATCAAAGAGAAAACATGGTGGGGAGAGATAAATCAGGAGCTTGGGATTAATATACAAACACTACTATATATAAAATAGATAACCAACAAGGACTTACTGTATAGCACAGTGAACTCTACTCAGCATTCTGTGATAACCTACATGAGAAAAGAAACTGAAAAAGAATGTGTATATATATATATATATGTATAGCTGAAACACTTTGCTATATACCTGAAACACACTGTAAATCAACTTTATTTCAATAAATTTTTTAAATGATAAAATGATTATGAGACTCATGTAAATTTCAAAAATTTTGATATGTGAACACGTTAATCTTAGACTCCATGAAGTAAGGTACTTTTTCTTCTTCATTTCTTTCTTAATTTTTCAGAGACAACAACTCATTCTACTGTTGTTTGATCACATTAATTCCCAAATCTTTTCTAGCAATTTTTCTCATTACTGGAATCGTTCAGTTAATAATGTTCTTAATGTTGGTCGCTATATGGCAAAATGTATGTGGCATTATATGCATGAAGAATATATTTGTTTTTAGCCCATATTTAGATGATAAGTTTCTTTTGAATATTCTGGGTATCTAAAATCACTGCAGTTTATCTATGTTGGATTTTTCTTTTTTTTTTTGTATACAGTTTGGCTTTCTAAATAGGATGAACATATAATTTATTATATTCTTTGAGTAAACATTTCCACAAATTTTAAAGAAATTTCAACCAAAGTATAGAGAACTCATATACAAAAAAGTTTAATAACATTTTAAGAAGTATAGGTTGGTTTACAAAGTTGATTTTTAAAGGTTCAAATGATTTTAACATACTGGTGATAATGGGAAGCAAAGACAGAAATCATGTACTACTCTGCTAATGTACATTTGTGTATTCATCATTTGTATCATGAAATTTTTTTAACATTACTCTAAATGTGCATATATAAAAATATGTAGAAGACATTCAAGATGGTGGAGGAATAAGATGTGGAGATCACCTTCCTCCCCACAGATACATCAGAAATATATCTACATGTGGAACAATTCCTACAGAACACCTACTGAGCACTGACAGACAACGACAGACTTCCCAAAAGTCAAGAAACTACTCCACGTGTCTGGGTAGGGCAAAAGAAAAAAAGACAAAAGAATAGGGATGGGACCAGCACCTCTGGGAGGGAGCTGTGAAGGGCAAAAAGTTTCCACACACTAGGAAGCCACTTCGCTGGCAGAGATGGTGGGTGGGGCCGGGGGAAGCTTCGGAACCACAGAGGAGAGCACAGCACCAGGGGTGCAGAGAGCAAAGTGGAGAGATTCCCACACAGAGGGTAGGTGCCAACCAGCACTCACAAGCCCAAGAGGCTTGTCTGCTCACCCGCTGGGGCGGGTGGGGGCTGGGAGCTGAGGCTCAGGCTTCAGAGGTCAGATCCCAGGGAGTGGACTGGGTTGGCTGCATAAACACAGCCTGAAGGGGGCTAGTGCGCCACAGCTAGCCAGGAGGGAGTCTGGGAAAAAGTACGGAACTGCCTAAGAGGCAAGAGACCATTGTTTTCAGGTGTGCAAGGAGAGGGGATTCAGAGCACCACCTAAACGAGTTCCAGAGATGGGTGCGAGCGGCAGCTATCAGCACAGACACCAGAGATGGGCATGAAACGCTAAGGCTGCTGCTGTAGCCACCAAGAAGCGTGTGTGCAAGTACAGGTCACTATCCACACCTCCCCTCCCAGGAGCCTGTGCAGCTGGCCACTGCCAGGGTTCCGTGATCCAGGGACAACTTCCCGAGAACACATGGCATGGCTCAGGCTGTTGAAACGTTATGCCAGGCTCTGCCCCCACAGGCTCGGCCTGCATTCTGTACCCCTCCCTACCCCAGGCCTGAGTAAGCCAGAGCCCCTAATCAGATGCTACTTTAACCATGTCCTATCTGAGCGAACACATGGCCTCAGGCGACCTACACGTAGAGATGGGGCCAAATACAAAGCTGAACCCCAGGAGCTGTGTGAACAAAGACGAGAAAGGGAAATTTCTCCCAGCAGCCTCAGGAGCAGCAGATTAAATCTCCACAATCAACTTGATGTACCCTGCATCTCTGGAATATCTAAATAAACAATAAATCATCCCAAAATTGAGGTGGACGTTGTGTGATTTTTTCTGTATAGCTTTGCTTTTACCATTTGTCCTAGGGTTCTGTCTTTTTTTTTGTATTTTGGGTTTTTTTAGTACAGTTATTTTAGCACTGGTTATAATTGGTAGATTTGTTTGTTGGTCTGTTTGCTCTCTTTCTTTGTCTTATCACTTCTTAAATTTTTCATTTTTTTCATAATTATGTCAATTTTTTATTTTAATAAATTTATTTTACTTTATTCTTTCTTTTTTCCTCCTTTTCTTCTGAGCCATGTGGCTGACACAGTCTGGGTCCTCCAGCTGGGTGTCAGGTCTGTGCCTGAGGTGGGAGAGCCAAGTTCAGGGCATTGATCCACCAGAGACCTCCCGGCCACACACAGTATCAGATACCAAAAGCTCTCCCAGAGATCTCCATCTCAACGTTAAGACCCTGCTCCACTCAGTTACCAGCAAGCCACAGTGCTGGACACCCTATGCCAAACAACTAGCAAGACAGGAACACAACCCCACCCATTAGCAGAGAGGCTGCCTAAAATCATAATAAGCCCACAGACACCCCAAAACACAGCACTGGACTGGTCCTGCCCACCAGAAAGACAAGATCCAGCCTCATCCACCAGAACACAGGCACTAGTTCCCTTCAACAAGAAGACTACACAACCCACTGAACCAACCTTAGCCACTGGGGGCACACACCAAAAACATCAGGAAATATGAACCTGCAGCCTGCCAAAAGGAGACCCCAAACACAGGAAGTTAAGCAAAATGACAAGACAGAGAAACACACAGCACATGAAGGAGCAAGGTAAAAACCCACCAGACCTAACAAATGAAGAGGAAATAGGCAGTCTACTTGAAAAAGAATTCAGAATAATGATAGTAAAGATGATCCAAAATCTTGGAAATAGAATGGAGAAAATACAAGAAACCTTTAACAAGGACCTAGAAGAAGTGAAGAGCAAACCAACAGTGATGAATAGCA
The DNA here is from genome assembly GCF_003031525.2 of Neophocaena asiaeorientalis asiaeorientalis. Lineage (NCBI taxonomy): Eukaryota > Metazoa > Chordata > Mammalia > Artiodactyla > Phocoenidae > Neophocaena > Neophocaena asiaeorientalis. The sequence goes on from NW_020172724.1 coordinate 4,921,213, forward strand.
CAATAAATGAATTTTAAAACTCTCTAGAATGAATCAATAGCAGAATAACTGAGGCAGAAGAACGGACAACTGACCTGGAAGACAAAATAGTGGAAATAACTACTGCAGAGCAGAATAAAGAAAAAAGAATGAAAAGAAACGAGGAGTCTCAGAGACCTCTGGGACAACATTAAACACACCAACCTATGAATTATAGGGGTCCCAGAAGAAGAACAGAAAAAGGGACTGAGAAAATATTTGAAGAGATTATAAATGAAAACTTCCTTAATATGGGAAAGGAAATAGTTCATCAAGCACAGGAAGAGCAGAGAGTCCCAAACAGGATAAATCCAAGGAGAAACAAGCCAAGACACATGTTAGTCAAACTATCAAATACAAGAAAAAAATATTAAAAGCAGCAAGGGAAAAACAACAAATAACATACAAGGGAATCCCCTTAAGGTTAACAGCTGATCTTTCAGGAGAAACTCTGCAAGCCAGAAGGGAGTGGCAGGACATATTTAAAGTGATGAAAGGGAAAAACCTACAACTAAGCTTATTCTACCCAGCATGGATCTCATTCAGGTTCGATGAAGAAATTAAAAGCTTTACAAACAAGCTAAAGTTAAGAGAATTCAGCACCACCAAACCAGCTTTACAACAAATGCTAAAGGAGCTTCCCTAGGGAGGAAACACAAGAGGAGGAAAAGACCTACAGTAACAAACCCAAAACAATTAAGAAAATGGTAAGAGTATCAATAACTACCTTAAATGTAAATGGGTTAAATGCTCCAACCAGAAGACATAGACTGGCTGAATGGATACAAAAACAAGACCCATATATATGCTGCCTACAAGAGATGCACTTCAGACCTAGGGACACATACAGACTGAAAGTGAGAGGATGGAAAAAGGTATTCCATGCAAATAGAACTCAAAAGAAAGCTGGATTAGCAATTCTCATATCAGACAAAATAGACCTTAAAATAAAGACTATAAGAGACAAAGAAGGACACTACATAATGATAAAAGGACCAATCCAAGAAGAAGATACAACAATTGTAAATATTTATGCACCCAATATAGGAGCACCTCAATACATAAGGCAAATGCTAACAGCCAAAACAAGGGAAACCGACAGTAACAGGATCACAAACTCCCCTACTAACACCCCACTTTAACCAATTGACAGATCATCCAAAATGAAAATAAGGTAACACAAGCTTTCAATGATACATTAAACAAGATGGATTTGTTTTGGATGGAACAATATCAAATATCAATTGATATTCATAGGACATTCCATCCAAAAACAACAGAATACACTTTCTTCTCAAGTGCTAATGGAACATTCTCCAGGATAGTTCATACCTTGGGTCACAAATAAAGCCTTGGTAAATTTAAGAAAATTGCAATCATATCAAGTATCTTTTCCAACCACAATGCTATGAGACTAGATATCAATTACAGGAAAAAATCAGTAAAAAATACAAACACATGGAGGGTAAACAATACACTACAAAATAACCAAGAGATCACTGAAGGAATCAAAGAGGAAATAAAAACACAAACAAATGACAATGAAAACACGACGACCCAAAACCTATGGGATACAGCAAAAGCAGTTCTAAGAGGGAAGTTTACAGTAATAAAATCCTACCTCAAGAAAAATCTCAAAAAAAAAAAAGAAAGAAAAATCTCAATTAAACAACCTAACCTTACCCCTAAAGGAATTAGAGAAAGAAGGACCAAAAAAACCCCCGAAAGTTAGCAGAAGGAAAGAAATCATCAAGATCAGATCAGAAATAAATGAAAAAGAAATGAAGGAAATGATAGCAAAGATCAATAAAACAGGAAGCTCTTTGAGAAGATAAACAAAATTGATAAACCATTAGCCAGACTCATCAAGAAAAAAACGGACAATACTCAAAACAACAGAATTAGAAATGAAAAAGGAGAAATAACAACTGACACTGCAGAAATACAAAGGATCATGAGAGATGACTACAAGCAACTATATGCCAATAAAATGGACAACCTGGAAGAAATGGACAAATTCTTAGAAAAGCACAACCTTTCGAGACTGAATGAGGAATAGAAAGTATAAACAGACCAATCACAAGCACTGAAATTGAAACTGTGATTAAAAATTTTCCAACAAACAAAAGCCCAGGACCAGATGGCTTCACAGGTGAATTCTTTCAAACATTTAGAGAAGAGCTAACACCTATCCTTCCCCAAATCTTCCAAAACTAGGAGAGAGAGGAACACCCCCAAACCTCAGTGTACGAGGCCACCATCACCCTGATACCAAAAGCAGACAATGTTGTCACAAAGAAAAGAGGCCAATATCACTGATGAACATAGATGCAAACATCCTCAACAAAACAGTAGCAAACAGAATCCAACAGCACATTAAAAGAATCATACACCATGATCAAGCGGGGTTTATCCCAGGGATGCCAGGATTCTTCAATTTACGCAAATCATTCAATGTGATACACCATATAACAAATTGAGGAAGAAAAACCATATGATCATCTCAACAGATGCAGAAAAAGCTTTCGACAAAATTCAACACCGATTTATGATAAAAACCCTCCAGAAAGTAGGCATAGAGGGAACTTACCTCAACATAATAAAGGCCATATATGACAAACCCACAGCCAACATCGTTCTCAATGGTGAAAAACTGAAACCATTTCCTCTAAGATCAGGAATAAGTCAAGGTTGTCCACTCTCACCACTATTATTTAACAATGTTTTAGCCACTGCAGAGAATAAAAAGAAATAAAACGAATCCAAATCAGAAAAGAAATACAAGTGTCACTGTTTGCAGATGACATGATACTCTACATAGAGAATCCTAAAGATGCTACCAGAAAACTAGTAGAGCTAATCAATGAATTTGTAAAGTAGCAGGATACAAAATTAAGGCACAGAAATCTCTTGCATTCCTGTATACTAATGATGAAAAATCTGAAAGAGAAATTAAGGAAACACTCCCCCCTTACCATTGCAAGAAAAAGAATAAAATACCTAGGAATAAACCTAGTTAAGGAGACAAAAGACCTGTATGCAGAAAACTATAAGACACTGATGAAAGAAATTAAAGTAGATACAAACAGATGGAGAGATATACCACATTCTTGGAAGAATCAACATTGTGAAAATGACTCTACTACCCAAAGCAATCTACAGATTCAATGCAATCCCTATCAAACTACCACTGGCATTTTTCACAGAACTAGAACAAAAAATTTCACAATTTGTATGGAAACACAGAAGACACCGAATAGCCAAAGCAATCTTAAGAAAAATGGAGCTGGGGGAATCAGGCTCCCAGACTTCAGACTATACTGCAAAGCTACAGTAATCAAGACAGTATGGTACTGGCACAAAAACAAATATAGATCAATGGAACAGGATAGAAAGCCCAGAGATAAGGTGACCATATGTGCGTGGGTTTATCTTTGATAAAGGAGGCAAGAGTATACAATGGAGAAAAGACAGCCTCTTCAATGAATGGTGCTGGGAAAACTAGACAGTACCTGTAAAAGAATGAAATTAGAACAGTCCCTAACACCCTACACAAAAATAAACTCAAAATGGATTAAAGAGCTAAATGTAACTCGACACTATAAATCTGTTAGAGGAAAACATACACAGAACACTCTATGACATAAATCATAGCAAGATCCTTTTTGACCCACCACCTAGAGAGGGAAATAAAACCAAAAATAAACAAATGAGACCTAATGAAAGTTAAAAGCTTTTGCACCACAGTGGGAACCATAAACAAGATGAATAGACAACCCTCAGAATGGGAGAAAATATTTGCAAATGAAGCAACTGACAAAGGATTAATCTCCAAACTTTACAAGCAGTTCATGCAGCTCAATGTGCCAAAAACAAACCACCCAATCCAAAAATGGGCAGAAGACCTAAATAGACATTTCTCCAAAGAAGATATACAGATTGCCATCAAATACATGAAAGGATGTTCAACATCACTAATCATTAGAGAAATGCAGATCAAAACTACAATGAGGTATCACCTCACACCAGTCAGAAGGGCTATCATCAAAAATTCTACAAACAATAAATGATGGAGAGGGTGTGGAGAACTGCTGGTGGGAATGTAAACTGATACAGCCACTATGGAGAACAGTATGGAGGTTCCTTAAAAAACTAAAAATAGAACTACCATACGACCCAGCAATCCCACTACTGGGCATATATCCTGGGAAAACAGTAATTCCAAGAGAGTCATGTACTACAATGTCCATTGCAGCTCTATTTACCATAGCCAGGACATATAAGTGTCCATCAACAGATAAGTGGATAAAGAATTTGTGGCACATATATACAATAGAACATTACTCAGCCATAAAAAGAAACGAAATTGAGTTATTTGTAATGAGGTGGATGGACCTAGAGTCTGTCATAGAGTAAGAAAGGAAGAGAAAAACAAATACCATATGCTAACACATATGTATGGAATCTAAAGAAAAAAAAGGTTCTGATGAACCTACGTCAGGATAGGAATAAAGACGCAGATGTAGAGAATGGACTTGAGGACATGGGGAGGGGGAAGGGTAAAGCTGGGATGAAGTGAGAGTGTCATCGACATATATACACTACCAAATATAAATAGATAGCCAGTGGGAAACAGCCGCATAGCACAGGGAGATCAGCTCCGTGTTTTGTGACCACCTAGAGGGGTGGGATAGGGGGGGTGGGAGGGAGACGCAACAGGAAGGAGATATGGAGATATATGTATATGTATAGCTGATTCACTTTGTTATAAAGCAGAAACTAACACAACATTGTAAAGCAATTACACTCCAATAAAGATGTTAAAAAATACGTAAATTTCTACAATTATAATTTTCGTTTGCAATGGTATAAAAAGTTTGGATACAATTATATGTGTACCATAGCTAATCCCAAAAATCTTTTTGTTCCAAAAGTTTCTTAATTATGAGTTTTCTCTGTACCATAATACTGTGCATCACCAAAATTTATGTTTGTATCATCAACACACAGAAAAATATCGTCTTAGCTTCAATGCAGGAGTTTTTAACCTTCATTTGCAATAGTATAAACAATAATGTCAGATGTTTCAAATTTAACAGAATTCCAGACTTTCCTCTGACATAGTGTACTAAATGAAAACCATCATTAGAATTAACTTTACTAATTTTTTGTTGGAAGCAACTGCTAACAGTGCATAAAACTGGCACCAATAGTGCCAAGTTCTCAACCTGCTTAAAGACCAACCCCAGGAACCGAGTTTTCTGGCATCCTTCTAATAAATCACCTCTTAAGAAATCTCCTTTACACCCTTCAATTAAAGCAGCACTGGGGATAAACTATTTCTATTGTGGTCAATTAGTCAATTGGATGAGGGTAGGAGAGGCAAGAGCTCCCTGTTGATCTGCCCAGTTCTTCCCTAGTAATGATAGAGGGCACGCCTTTTTT
>NW_020172724.1:4926743-4943668 GCF_003031525.2 Neophocaena asiaeorientalis asiaeorientalis
ATACACGGGATCTTCCCGGACCGGGGCACGAACCCGTGTCCCCTGCATCGGCAGGCGGACCCTCAACCACTGCGCCACCAGGGAAGCCCCCTGTCTTAATTCTAGTACGAATTCATGAAATGTTTTATCATTAAACATGTCGTTGACTATTGGTATCAGTTCCATATCTTTTATCATTTTAGGAAATACTTCTCTTCCTGACCCACTAAGGATTTTTTTTTCCTCTTCATATGGACATTAAATTTCATCAAGATTTTATCAGAATACACGGATATGATACAGTATTTCTTTCTTGGGTCTCGAAATATACTGCTTGTAAAAAAAAAAAATGGCTGCAATTATTACCCTCCCTGTGTGGACCCCTCTTCCACTGTAACAGTGTGTAAGGAGAAGAGTCTGAACCAGCCTTAGCCAGGAACTCCCCAAAACATGCAAGAAACTCCCACCAAGTTCAGCAGTGCTGCCCACCCTACCAACCATGGACCCATTGACCCCTGAGCAATAATAAGTGTGTATTATTTTATACAACTAAGTTTGGTGTGGTTTTTTACATAGTGAAATCTAAATAATTACAGAATAATTGGCCATATATTGCTACAGGTGCATGTATGTATGTTGCACAAAAAATTATCTAAAAATATACACAACAAATTGATGTCAGCAGCTACCCCAGGATAATACATGGATATTTTAGATTTCTATGTAGTCAAGTTTCTTAGTATCTTCGGGTGTGATTCAGTTTTTAATGTAATGCTTATTTATTTCTGACACCAGGGTTTTATAAATAGCTTTAGTTTCTTTAACTCTTAATTGTGATGAATTATATTAATAGAATAACTAATGTCAAACCATATGTGCAATCTCTGAATAAACTATATTTGTCATTATTCTTTTAATATAATGCTAGATGATATTTGATATTTTATTATGATTTAGAGTCTTGACATGATAGGACACTGGTCTTGGGTTTTCTTATGTTATGCTCTCTTTATCCCATTTTGGATTTTAGTATCCTTTAGCAAGGAACTGGGAAATGTTGCATCTTCATCTATTTTACATCTGCTGACTATTCCTCCTTAGGGCATTTGTATTTCTCTTACTGTTGTTTGTTTTTAAAGGATTGCCAGAGATCTATTTTATTCAATTTTGCAAATAAGTAGTACTTATTTATAAGTTTTACTATATTTTTCTATCATGATAGTCTGCATTTAAAATATTTTATTCCCTCCCCTCTACTTTGATTGGGCTAGTCTTACTGTTCTAAAGTTTATGAGGCTGTGTTTCAATTTTGGGTTGAGAGAGAAGGTGTGAGTAGGAAGGTCTACGATTTGGGGCAGAATAAGTACCTTAAGATCTTCATGAACATATGAAGGTGGATGACGCAGAGAGAAGTGATCAGAATATTCTGTAATCCAAACAGATGGTGTTGCGTAGCAGTAATATTCTGGGGTGGTTATTAACTCCAAGCGCAGCCATAACATTAATAAAATGATCAGTATGTACTCATTAACTATATGTCAAGGACCCAATATCTTCAAGTCATTGTGATACCACCGATGGAAAAAAATCCAAGATAAATAAGAAAGTTTCATTTTTCAAGAAATACATATCTTATTAAGGAAATTAAAAATGACATTGTCACAAATTTTCCTCTAAACTTATATTCTACTTAGACACAGATTAAAACCTAGCATGGAATGTATATACACCACATTCTAATAGGAGTTTTCATCTGAATAAGCCAAAGTCCCGGCAGTTTGTCTCTATTTAATTAATGAGATCTTAACATCTGGCACTGATAGTTGGGAATGCTGTATGAACTTCTGATCCCTGAAAGTATACTCCTTAGAAGTTGATGGTATCAAGAGTACTCATAAAAGATTTGTGTAAGCTACTACTTTGGGATCCTTTCACCAAAGGAGGGTGTCCCTATGCCTTCAAAGAGGGAAGACACAGAGGCAGGAGGGTAAGGCTTCAAATCATCAAGGTGTGTGTCTGGAAGCTCAGAATCAAGGTGGGATGCAGTGTTCTGAGCACGTACAGAAAGCAATTCATAACCAAGGCCATGATTTCCACTCTTGTGATTTTTAGGCTGGGTTTCACCACATCAATGGGGACGTCATGTCTGGCCCAGGTCCTGGTCCGCCAGGTCTAGCCCAGGCTGCACCCGGGTTCCATCCACCCTACCCCATCACACAAGTCACTCAGGGTTGCCTCCTTGGCATCTCCTCATGCCCACTTCCTACCAGCAGATGCTGCACTGCCAGCACCTCAATGCGCAATGTGACTACACGTCTCCACAGAGTATCAGCAGAGCTCCAACCCAGTAAATACAAACACTGGAAGGGCCCACTGCTGTCTAAGAAGCAAAGAGAGGCTAGAAGCGCTGCTAAGTATGTGCAGAATAAGGCTCACAGGGGGAAAGCGTTGGTGTTTATTGCTTAGGTGTTTTGTGTACATTATCTCATAAAAGCCACATAACAACCTACTTTTTTACAGGTGAATCAACTGCACCCCAGAGAGGCTGAGTGACATATTAGATAGCTGGCTGCCGACACAACACTGATCTGAACCAAAGTTTATCTACCTTCTGATATCCCTGATACCTTATCTTGCCCTGCCAGGAATTTGGGAGCATTTACTTAGCCCTGAGCCCAAAATGAGCTGATGTGGTCCAGCCAGGCTCCAGGCACCTGGACACACGCATGATGGGAAGATTCTTTGTGAACTATTGCAGACTTTCCAAACAGCTCCCTAAGTCCAACGAGGTTGGCACTCAACAACCTCCTGAGCAACAGTTTGTGCTCACTGACAGATTTTTAAAAGCTTGACCCCAGTATAAAAAGCAACTTACATATATAACTTAGGAATTTGGGATTAAAATATACTACTATATATAAAATAAACAAAGACTTACACAGGGAACTATACTCAATATCTTGTAATAACCTATAATGGAAAAGGATCTGAAAAAGAATATATATTACATATATATGTAACGGAATCACTTTGCTGTACAGTTGAAATTAACAGAATATTGCAAATGAACTATACTTCAATTTAAAAAGTTTTACAAAATGTTGAACAACCAAATAAACTTCCTATACTTAAAAAAAAAAAAGCAACTGATTACCAGCTTCCAGAGGGAAAGAAAACAGAATTACTGGTGTATATAATAGTCTATGAAACTCAATGTACCCTGTATCCCCAGTCTCAATCTAAGCAGAATCCCTCAGGGTGACTCATCTATAATTCCCCATGCTTTCTGTCCTGTGGACCTTTTAACATGGCTGGGATAGAGTGCATCATGGGTCTATACTCAGATCCAAGAGGAGTAGTGATGGGTCAGTTTTAAGGGGCAATTTAAGGAGTCATTTGGCACAAGAATATCTAGTGGGTGTGTTCTGACAATGGAGAGTGAATACCAGGCCTCATCAGATTCTCTGTCTCAGGGAATTTTGGTTGTAAATGAGAGGGAGACAGAGAGATGGATGGGAGAGACAGAAAGGAAGGAAAGCAGCAGAAACTAGTGAGGTAGGGTCAGAGAAAAATAGAGTTATGAATATGGTAACGTAATTAGAGAAATATAGGCACATCCTTTCAATCGTATGCTAAAATGAATGACTAGCTCAATAAACCTACTGTTAAATTCCTACAATTTCTGTTGTTGTAGTATAACAGATGTAGTTTTGAGTTCTTTCTGTGTGCTGGGCACAGTGCTATGCTTTGGCAGACATTATCAAATTCGATGGCAGTCACTAGTTTTGATGAGTGTCCTTGGAGCTGCTTTGGTACCTGAAATGTGGTGAATACCACCTCCATTCCATTAAAGCCTGACTTTGACATTACTGAGACAGATCTCTGTGCTCACTGACTTCCTAGGGCATCCTGATAAGCCTCCACCATCTGAAGCAGAGAAGTGTATTTCCATTTTTTAAGCCTGAAATCTCCAACATACTGGAAACTGACAACCTAAAAGAAAAGTAAGCCAAAGCATACAATGCCAAATTGGTTGTTATCACTGTTCCCTACATGAGTAATGAATCAGTTAAATACTTCACTGTCTCAAGAAATCACCATCTGTTCTCTAGTCTTTAATTGACGTAAGAGATGTTTCAAGAAATCTCGACTGGGAAACAATTCTGGTGTTCACAAAACCTGGATGGCAGATTAGTGGGTCAGCCAAGCAGATGGTACCAGGACGATTCAGCATCCTGGGCAGCTTCTGTCCTACCTGGGCAAGGTGGCCATTCCCTCCACCGCACAAATCACAAATCTGCCAGCTCCCCTTACCCTCCCAATGCCTTTGCATCAAATAGAGTTTCTTCTTGAGGTGGGATTTAGGAGATAGGAAATAATGTAGCAGGAAACACACTACACCCTTCAACTTCAGTTCACAGAGAGAGAGGCAAGGGTGGAAAAAGTTTTTTGGTAAAAAACAAAATTTCGTCAATTAGCCAAGAATCCCTGATGTGAGTCTACACCTCTTTTTAGTCATTTGGATAAAATCAAAAGGTCAAAGACCTGATTGCCATGAGTAGGAACATTTCATTTTTTGCAGAAAATTTTAGTTCTTGAGGGCAAGACCTATGTCATATTTATTTCATCTCATTTCTTGGCTCTATGGAATAAGTGGAGGACATTTCCTGATTCCTTATTGATCACTTAGAATTTTAAAGTCTATGCTGAAAGTACTGTGATACCGTCAGCAATTTTTAGAACTGATGTAAATTGTGACATACATAAAGCTGGGTTTAAAGCAGTTTATAGTCCGTTTTGATGCCTCATTCCTAAAGTATGTATGACTCTTGGCATGTGGACACCATGGCTATTGCATGGTATTACCTTGAGCCCTCCCTCTGGGAACATTTGTGAGTACCTACTGCATGACAGGCATTGTTCTAGGTTCAGGGGATAAGAGCAGGGCAAAAAACAGATGCTGTTCCTCTTCTTGAAAAGGTTGCATTCCAGTGTGAGGACACATATTAAATATTGATCTCATAATTAGTAGATAATTCCAATTTCAAAGGGAAGCATTTTGGGAGTTAGAAATTGGAGATTCCAGAAAACATCTTCATGAACCTGAACTATATCCTCAAAGAGCAAGCAGGGCTAAGGTGTAAACTAGCTATGTTGACATATATGTGCAAAAGTATTTTTACATACTTATATATTTCATGTGTTGCTAATTGGAAGAAAGGGAAAGAATATACCATGTATTAAGCAACTACTACAGGCCAAGAACTCTATATACATTACCTCATTTAATCTTCAGAGCATTGTGAGAGTAATGTGCTACATTATCTTCATTTCTAGATGAGAAGACATAGCGCAGGCAACGTTCCCAAGGTCTTGTCTAGTAAGTGACTGAACTGAAATTTACAGGCATATCTATTTGAGGGTAAAACCCATGCAGTTCTTGCCATACTTAGTGCTAGAAAGAAGAGGAGGAGTAGAGGGAAGAAGAGAAAGGGGAAAGGGAAGGAGGTAAAGGAAGGGGAACAGAAGAGGAGGAAGACATAGAGCAGTGGGGACACTGCTTAGTGAGGCAAAGAAATCCTGCTGTTAGCTTGAAAGAGCCTCTAAGCAGTATTGAAAATAAAGGTAAGAAACAAAGTAGTAAATTTGTGTTAGGCTCTCCAATACACAGAAATACAGAAGCTCCTAACGTTTCTGTTCTGGTAAATGAAACCAAACCAAACCAAAAATTCCTTTCAGCAGCAAGGAGAGATGTCTACAGAAGAAACCTTCTATTTACAGATGTCCTGAACAGAGGTGCCTGACTGATGCGTGAGTTAGAAGGTGCATGCTGCAATCCCTGCCTCTGCCTTGCAAGTTCAGAACAGGCTGTAGCTCCAGCATACCACACATGTAGGGTCAACAGTCACATTCCAAGATATGTCAGGGAGGAGGACACTGGATAGCAAACTGGTTTCCTAAAGTAAGTTCAGAATGAACACATTCTGCACAGTGTGGGTGATGGTTTTAGGTAGCTTTCAAACACACAGACATTTTCTTCCTGAGAAAATGCAGAAAAGTCTACGTAAATCCCTCTCGCCACAGTGCTACTGACCATAGACAGGACATAAACCCTGACAGGGACAATGACCTGCTGTGTAGAACTGAGACTTGCATTTCCTTAGTCTCCAGATATCAGAAGCGATTTGGGAGAACATAGCTAAGTATTATAGAAAGGGGAATATTTTACAATTTGGGTTGCCAGATGTAACAAATAAAAAACACAATTAAATTCAAAATTCAGGCAAACACCTAATAATTTGTAAACACTGATTTTATTCCATTTTTTTAAAATCTGAAATTCAAATTTATATGGGTGCCTTAGACTGCTATAAGAAAATACCATGGAAGTTTATTTCTCACAGTTTTGGAGGCTGGAAAGTGAGATGAAAGTCCCAGTGGCCAAGTCCTTGTGAGGTCTCTCTTCCTGGTTCGCAGCCTTTTTGTGGCATCCTCACGTGGCCAAGAGCAGAGAGAAGCAAGCTCTCCCCCGCCTCTTTAAGGGCACTAATCCCATCATGAAGGCTCTACTCTTATGAACTAATTAATTCTCAAAAGCCCTATCTCCAAATATTAGCACATTGGGGATTAGGGTTTAACATGTAAATTTGGGCAGGACAAACAGTCCCTAGCACTGGGCATCCTGATTTTAACTGGCAACCCCATTTATATTGTATCTGAATTTGGGGCACAGAGTGAAAACCCTCACATGGATCAACCTGGAATTGGATGGAAGATGGGAGGGTATCCTCCCATTTCGTGCCAGCAAGTGGCAAAGCCCTGTGTGGTGGATTTTAGAGGAGAGATTAAGGGGGAAAGTGGGACATATATTGAGGAGTGTAAGAGAAACAGGGACTGGAGGCTGAATCTAGGTCTTAACTGGCCAGATGGCATAATAAAACTTGACTCATCAAGATTGAGAGGGCAGGCAGAGAACAAGAAAGGAATTTTTATTTGGGTCAGGGCATTTGGGAAACAAAACCTGGGAAATGCCTGGAGGGAAATGGACAAAGAAGATGGGAGATTTTTTTTAAACATGGGAGATTTTTAAAAATAGCCTGTTATTTAGCCCTGAGGTGGCCTTGAAGCTCACTAAGTTGGTTTTAACAAGAAGATCCAAATATAATTATTATAGAGGAATTTCCCTCAGGTACCCCCAGGCTCAGAGGTTCCACCATCCCTAAGTGTGGTGGAACCCGAGCTAACACTAGAAAAACCCCATGTATTAATTATTCATTGTTGAAGCAGAAGGTAACTGAAACTGATTACATTCATTTCATCTCATTACTTTTGACTCAGGTATTAAACAACTGAGGCCTGTTTTTTCATTCCAGAGTTTCCAGGTACAAGGGTATCTTCTGGTACTGCCAAGGAAAGGAACCCCTAACATCTGCAACATATAAGTCCACTGAACCAAAAATTATTTTGCCAGATTGGCCAAGCAGGTAAGGAGTTACTTTCCTTGCCCAAACAAAATATGTTCCTCTCTGATATGTCTTTTGTGTATCTCTTGTTTCCCTGCTGTTCAGTGAGGCCCAGGCAGAGTGATTTTTTATCCGGTTTACGCTATCCAGATGACGTGTGTCATGGAGGGAAAATAGAGCATCCTAAATTATGTTTAATGGCAGGATTTTTTTTAAAGCAAAATGTACATTTGAATGACAAGAGCTCATTAAATGTTTAGATTATGATAAGGGGCAAAACCAGAATAAATACCATGACTCAGAACAATTACATGGTTAACATCTTGCAAAAATAGTTTTTCTCCTACTGGCATTACTCTAATTTGACTTTAACCTGTTAGCTAGTCTTAAAACCACTGGCAAATCACTTTTAGGAAATTCACTGATAAAACCTGCTAAAATATGTAGACATCCCCATAGCAGCAGAGGTGACATTCAGTGACAACCAAATCAAAGACTGTCTAAAGGTTTTGAAGAGAAAAGCTGTCTTTAGAGTGCTCTGCCCTTACATTTCATGTAAATTAAAAAAAAAAAAACTTTTTAACTTGAAAATGAGTTCTAGAAGAAATTTTTTTTAAAAAGTAAACATGGAAGGTAGGGTCTGAACAAATGTTGTGATAACAGAAAAGATGCCACCTCACACACTATGGTCCAACATTTACCAGTGTAGCACACTTCACAATTTACAAAGCAAATTTAAAATATTACCTATTTCCACTTACTTCCAAAGAAAGGTGAGAAGTTACCAGAAGAGAACAAGACTTGGGATCCAAAGTTGGAGTTTTGGCTCTAAGCTGCCCCTCCCAACAATAACAGCTAACATTAACTGAGCACATGTTAAGTGCCCAGGCACCTCCTGTGCATTACATATGACTTTAGTAATCTAATCCTTCTCACAGTGCCATTCAATTAGGCACTATTATGCTCACTTCAGAGGTAAGGAAACTGATCTTCAGAGAGGATATGTCACTTTCTCAAAGTCACTTTGTTAATAAATAATGGAAACAAGAAAGTCATCTTTTCCAGACCTTGGCTCCTTTACTGATATAATTTATATAAGAATAATAGAAATAATAATAATGGACACTTGTTGCATAGTGTTGGGACTCAGGACAGGCCACCCCAAGATAAGCCACAATGACATATTGATTACTTTGAACTAAAGTTACTTGAGAAACAACCAGTGGAAAAAAATGATTTAAAAACCACTCTGACCACCTAAAAGAATTAGAAAAAGAACAAAACTTAAGTCAGCAGAAGGAAATAAAGATCAGAGAGGAAATAAATAAGAGATTAAAAAAAAACAGAAAAAAAATCAATAAAACCAAGAGCTGGTTCTCTGAAAAGGTAAACAAAATAAACCTCTGGCCAGGCTTGCCAAGAAAAAAAGAAAGAGAACCCAAATAAAATAAGAAATGAAAAAGGAGAAATAACAACTGATACCACAGAAATTTAAAAAAAAATGAGAATATTATGAACAATTATATGCCAGCAAATTTGACAACCTAGAAGCAATGGACACGTTTCTAGAAACATACAGCCTACCAAAAGTGAATCAAGAAATACATAATTTGCACAGACTGATCACTAGACATAAAATAAAATCTGTAATAATAATAATAAAAAAAGTCCCTACAAACAAAAGTCCAGGACCAGATGCCTTCACAGGTTAATTCTACCAAACATACGAAGAACTTATACCAATCTTTCTCAAACTCTTCCAAAATATTGAAGAGGAAGAAACACTCCCAAAGACATTCTATGAAGCCACCATCACCCTGATACCAAAAGCAAAGATACCACCAAAAAAGAAAAATTAGAGGCCAATATCTTTGATGAATATAGATGCAAAAATTCTCATTAGCAAACGAAATCCAACACATCAAAAAAATCATACACCATGACTAAGTTGGATTCATCCCAAATTCACAAGCATGGTTCAATATACACAAGTCAATGTGATACCCCACATAAACAAAAGACAAAAACCACATGATCATCTCAATAAATGCAGAAAAAGCAACTGATAAAATTCAACATTTATTCATGATTAAAAAAACTCATACCAAAGTTGGGATAGAGGGAACATATCCCAACATAATAAAAGCCATTTATGACAAACCCACAGCCAATAGTCAAAAGCTGAAAGCCTTCCCACTAAAATCTGGAATAAGACAAGGATGCCTACTCTCATCACTTCTATCCAAAATAGTATTGGAAGTCCTAGCCACAGCAATCAGACAATAAAAAGAAATAAAATATATCCAAATTGGAAGGGAAGAGGTAAAATTGTCATTATTTGCAGATAACATGACACTATATAGAGAAAACCCTAAAGACTCCATACAAAAACTACAACTGATAAACGAATTTAGCACAGTAGCAGGATACAATATTAACATACAGAAATTGGTTGCATTTCTTTATACTAGCAATGAAATACCAGAGAGAGAATGTAAAAAAATACTTTTAAAATCATACCAAAAAAAATGAAATACTTACAAATAAACGTGACCAAGGAGCTGAAAGACATATGCTGAGAACTATGAAACAATAAAGGAAATCACAGATGATTCAAAGAAATAGAACTGAACTGGAAGAATATTGTTAAAATGTCCATACTACCCAAAGCAATCTACAGATTTAATGTGATTCCTATTAAATCACCCATGACATTTTTCACAGCACTAGAACAAATAATCTTAAGATTTATATGGAACCATAAAAGACCCAGAATTGCCAAAGCAATCCTGAGGGAAAAAACGAAGAAGCATGACCCTCCCAGAGTTCAGACAACAAAACTACAGTAATCAAAACAGCATGGCATTGGCACAAAAACAGACATATGAATCAATGGAACAGAATAGAGAGCCCCAAAATAAATCCACACACCTACAATCAATTTATCTCCAACAAAGGAGGCAAGAATATACAATGAGAAAAAGACAGTCTCTTCAGCAAAGGGTGTTGGGAAAGTTGGACAGTCACATGTAAATCAATGAAGTTAGAATACACCCTCACACCATACACAAAAATAAATTCAAAATGGCTTAAAGACTTAAACATAAGACATGAACATAAGACATGACACCATAAAACTCCTAGCAAAGAGCATAGGCAAAACATTTTCTGACATAAATCATACCAATGTTTTCTTAGGTCAGTCTCCCAAGGCAACAGAAATAAAAGCAAAATAGGGCTTCCCTGGTGGCGCAGTGGTTGAGAGTCCGCCTGCCAATGCAGGGGACATGGATTCGTGCCCTGGTCCAGGAGGATCCTGCATGCCACAGAGCGGCTGGGCCCGTGAGCCATGGCCGCTGGGCCTGCACGTCTGGAGCCTGTGCTCCGCAACGGGAGAGGCCACAACAGTGAGAGGTCCACGTAAAGCAAAAAAAAAAAAAAAAAAAAAAAAAAGCAAAATAAAAAAATGGGATCTAATCAAACTCAAACTTTTGCACAGCAAAGGAAACCATAAACAAAATGAAAAGACAACCTACAGAATGGGAAAAAATATTTGCAAATGATGAGAATGACAAGGGCTTAATCTCCAAAATATACAAACAGCTCATACAACTCAACAACACAAAAACAAACAACCTGATCGAAAAATGGGCAGAAGAACTAATTAGACATTTCTCCAAAGACACAGTTAGCCAATAGGCACATGAAAAGATGCCCAACACTGCTAAATATTAGAGAAATACAAATCAAAACTACAACGAGGTATCACCTCACACTGGTCAGAATGATCATCATTAAAAAGTCTTCAAATAACATGCTGGAGACGGTGTGGAGAAAAGGGAACCCTCCTACACTGTTGATGGGAATTTAAGTTGGTGCAGCCACTATGGAAAACAGTACAGAAGTACCTCAAAAAGCTAAAAATAGAGTTGTCATATGATCCAGGAACCCTACTCCTGGGCATATATACAGACAAAACTATAATCCAAAAAGATACATGTACCCCTATGTTCACGGCAGCATTATTCACAACTGCCAAGACATGAAAACAGCCTAAACGTTCATTGACTAATTAGTAGATAAAGATGATGTGGTACATATATACAATGGAATACTAGTCAGCCATAAAAAAAAGAATGAAATAATGCCATTTGCAGCACTGGGGATGTAACTAGAGATTCTTATACTAAGTGAAATGAGAAAGATAAATACCATATAATATCACTTATATGTAGAATCTAAAATGTGACAGAAATGAATTTATCTGTGAAACAGAATCAGACTCACAGACATACAGAACAGACTTGTGGTTGCCAAGGGGGAGGTGGAGTGAGCAGAGGGATGGACTGGGAGTTTGGGGTTAGCAGATGCAAACTATAATATATGGAATGGATAGACAACAAGGTCCTACTGCAGAGCACAGGGAACTACATTCAATATCCTGTGATAAACCATAATGGAAAATACTTTTTAAAAAGTATATATAAAAAATATATATAAAAAAATATTTAAAAAAATATATAAAAAAAAGAAAAAAAAAGTATATATATATGTATTATATATCTGAACCACTTTGCTGTACAGCAGAAATTAACACATTGTAAATCAACTATCCTTCAATAAAAAATAATTAAAAACCAATCTGACACTCCTTTTTCCCCCCAATAGTGGGAAATATATCTCACATGGGAACGTATCCTCTCTATACCAGGAGGATAGAAAGCATCCTTATCACCAGGGTTAGGGAACTCAAGGCTCAGAAAGCTATATAAACAAACTTTGTTACTACTTCACTAGTTTACTACCCCAAATACAAACCCCTTTGTTTAATTAAACCTTAACAAATAATTGTTTCTTTATCTAAAAATAATACACAAACACTCTACTTTGGTCACCTCAGAAGTTCTAGTTCTACAAGAACTCTGTCCTTACAAATTAGTTTTTTTTTTCTCCTGTTAGTCTGTCTTGCGTTGCCTTATTACATCAGCTGAAAGGACTAAGAAGGGTAGGGGGAAATTTCCCCCCTCCCAGACAATAGCAATTAAAAGTTTCAATTTCTTTCAAAAGCATTAACTCTTTTGATTTTAAAACGCTCTTGAGAGGTAGGTACGATTTCTCCATTCTGAAGCAATGGAAATTGTCACTAGGTCACAAAGTAAATAACACAGCTCAAAAGCAACTGCAAGAGACTCAGACAGAAATATACACGGAACTCGGACAAATAAGAAAGTGTGGGGCTTCCCTGGTGGTGCAGTAGTTGAGAGTCCACGTGATGATGCAGGGGACACGAGTTCATGCCCCAGTCCGGGAAGACCCCACATGCTGTGGAGCTTCTAGGCCCGTGAGCCATGGCCGCTGAGCCTGCGCTCCACAACAGGAGAGGCCACAACAGTGAGAGGCCCGCGTACCACCAAAAAAAAAAAAAGTGTGCCCAGAGACCACCACTGCAGCACAAACTTCCACACCACACAGGGTTTCTGTGAGGCTCAAAGAGAATCAAAAGGAAACATCAAGGGACGTTACCAACTTGCCCTCATTGTCTTCCTTCCATTTTCTTCCACCAGTACTTCATATAACAGAATATCCCTCAAATGTATGGGACATTATTGGTACCCTTTGTCATATTTAGTGCCTATGCAGATCTTCCCATATTTCTATATATTATAATAATTTTAGTATACTTAATTTCAGCTCACTTACGGAATTAGGGGAGGTAAAGCCATACGAGAATGAGAACCAGGAACACTTGGTCACACAACCCAACTGAAGTGGGTCTACTAAGTAACAGGGAGAAAAGACAAGGGGAAAGATGGAGCATCTCACTATGAAGCAGGACAGAGATTTTTATGGGTTTTAAGCTTGTGCTGCGTGATTCTGAAAAACGGGAAGTGAGGATCAGCTCTGAATTGGGTACATTCATGAAGAAATTTTGCACCTATACTGTGGCCTTGGGAGAAACACTGTTTTATGTTGGCTTTGCTAGGGGCCTTTTCTGGGTCGGCTATAGTGTGATTATCAACAGCGCTGATTTTTTCTTTCTCAATTCCGGATGGATTTTACTTTTTCAGCTAAGAAGATCTTCATTCAAGTTATGTTTTTCATGAATTCCCTTTTTTATCTGTATTTCACTATCCAGTTGCATATATAACACTAATGCTGTATTAAGACATG
Source organism: Neophocaena asiaeorientalis asiaeorientalis (assembly GCF_003031525.2). Taxonomy (NCBI): domain Eukaryota; kingdom Metazoa; phylum Chordata; class Mammalia; order Artiodactyla; family Phocoenidae; genus Neophocaena; species Neophocaena asiaeorientalis. Next base: position 4,940,357 of record NW_020172724.1, read on the forward strand.
AAAAATGTCTCAACCAATGTAATTAAACAGAAATTTTAGAGTTGTATTTAATGCTCAAAACATAAAAAAGCTAAGAATGAGTATAATAATTTAAATAAACTTTGATTGCTATATTTTCAGCAGACATTTCATAAGATTCGGAAAAGAGAAACCAAAAAAATTACAACATATATTTTTTAAAAAGACACTGCATAACAAAATGTTAGCTATATAGGCCAAGTCTTCTTAGGTGGATAATCCATATGTATACATGATTTATGATTAAACAAGACAAATAAAATTAAATAAACTAGGAATTTAATGCAAATCTTTTGTGAAACAAAACAGTTCTATGAAACTCAAAAGAAAGGGATCAGGGGCTTCCCTGGTGGCGCAGTGGTCGAGAGTCCGCCTGCCGATGCAGGGGACATGTGTTCCTGCCCCGGTCCGGGAGGATCCCACATGCCGCAGAGCAGCTGGGCCCGTAAGCCATGGCCGCTGAGCCTGCGCGTCCGGAGCCTGTGCTCCGCAACGGGAGAGCCCACAGCAGTGAGAGGCCCGCATACCGCAAGGAGAAAAGAAAAAAAAAAAAAGGAAAGGGATCAATAAAGATAATGGCAGAACATAATGAGTTAGAAAACAGATACTGAGTGAAAAAATTAAAATGCCCAAGAGCAAGTTCTTTGAGGGGGAAAAAAAAAAATCACTTGCAAGACTAATTAAGAGAGAAGATACGATCATACAAACCTTTAACATTAAAAAAAATTCAGTTAACTAGTAAAATAATATTTTCTTACTACCAAGGAGAAAATAAAAAGTATCTCAAAACACGGAAGAAAAATTCAGATCCTCAGAACTGCCTTGTATTCGAGATAGTATTGTGGAAAGTTTATTTAAATTTTAGAGTTCAAGCCTATATTTAGAAATTGAAATGTTTATCATTAATATGATTTTACTTTATACACACATACATACATCTTTAATACATGTATGTGTTGTTTTAAACAAGAATTAAACTGTATGCTTTATAACTTGCTCATATTATGAAAATGAAAAGATGTCAATTAGGTGTAAAAGCTGGATGTAAAGTATACAATGTACTTCCGATTGAAAACAATATATATGTGCATATATAAATGTCTGTTAATATATGTAACAACAAGACAACAGTAATGGGTACTCATGCAAAGTTATATATATTTTTTAACAAAGCATATAGAGACTTCTGAAGATAATTGTTTTAATACCCTTACCTTTGGTTTCATGGTGTGGTTTTTCTCAATGGTAATAGAAAGAAGTGGATTGGATGGAGAATAAGATTGGTTTTAACATATCCACAATTTGCTTCAGAAGCAAACCATCCCTCCTTGACATGTACAATTAGGATTTTCTCAATTCTTAATATACACATGGCTTCAAAGCTGCTCCTCGCCTCACCTTTAACCAGGTAAAAGTTCTCCTACATAAAAATTCTACCTCTGCCTTTTGGTTCATTTTTGTCGTTTGCTTTATTTCAGTATGTTACAGACATGACCAACGCATTGCCCTTCATTAAGAACTCAGGTAAAAACATGTATTTAATTAGATTATGAGCAAATGAAATACTGATAACTTTTCTCTGACAGAGGGAGAAGAAAAAATGGACATCTCTACTATATTCATTTTGCAAAGAGTATTTCCATATCCTCTCTCACGACATTCTGCAACTACAGCCAAAGCTGTAAGTACAGTTATATAATCCAGGCACCTTGGATAAAGTTGATTGGTCCAGCCCTGGGCATCTGATCTATGCTGAACCAATCAGATCTCACTGACAATTTAGATTTAAGACCTGCTTATAGAGGCTGGTTTGTATCTTCTTGACAGATAAGCTAAGAAGATACTTTGGTGCAGAGAAACTATACTTAAATTGCAAAGAGAAACACACAGAATTAGGAGCTTAGAGAAGCTAAGACGTCATGAAACACCAGAAAATAAGACAGCAAATCAGGAGATGCTGTTATTCCTTTTTGTGTAAGTCATTCCTCGTTTTATTGTGCTTTACAGACACTGCATTTTTGAGAAATTGATGGTTCGTGACCACCCTGCACTGAGCAAGTCTACTGGAACCATTTTTCCAAAAGCATTTCCTCCATTCATGTCTCTGTCACATTTTGGTAATTGTCACAATATTTCATATCCTCAGCAAAAACATTATGATACACTGAAGGCTCAGGTGATTGGCAAAATTTTTCAATAAAACTCTTTAATTACAGTATGTACTATGTTTTAGACAATGCTATTACACACTTAGCAGACTACACTATATCGTAAGCATAATTTTTATATGCACTGGGAAACAAAAAATTGCTGAAACTCACTACTGCAATATTCGCTTTACTATGGTGATGTGGAACCAAACCTGCAATATAAACAAGGTATGCCTATAAACTGTCATTCTGTTTTGGCTCCAATCCTTCCTGGGTCCTAGCTGCATTGCCAATTTTTGCTTTATAAAGGATACGATTATACTAAATCTACACAATTCCACTGCGAGTTGGAAGATGAACTCAACTTCCTCAGTTGTCTCTTCCAATAACCGGCCACTGCCCTTCTATGTTTATCTTTCTCTGAGGAGGAGAAGATGCCTTTTATTGTTGAATACCTGCTGCTCTGCACCATTTGTAGGGTTACAATTCTTAAATACATTTTAATCACCAAAAGAGCCCCATAACCTACTGCCAAAATTTTACTTATTATGGGAATGAGGACTTGCAAGTAGGAAACAATAATGTCCCTAAGTCAAATTTCTACCCAGGGATGGAGCCAGGAAATTAGTTTAGGTGTTCTGACTACAAAGTCACTGGTGTCTCCTTAATGAATTAATACTCTTTACTTCCTAGTCTAGTAACAATAATTATAAAAGGTTCACTACCCACATCCACATTATCACATCTCCAGCAATACTAATCTGTGAATTTGAATGAAATCTAAGAAACTTACAAAATTGTGGGCCTTGGTATGATTGACTGGAATTCCTGTCACATAGCATTATCCACAAGGGCAACAAACACCTTAGGGACTAAATAACGCCTCCAAAACTTCATAGAGACAAAGTCCTATCAAACTTAATCTTAGGTGAAACAGTGCAATCATACTTAGGGATACAGACGATGCATATGACATTTTTAGTAGCAAGATATCACACAAGACTACACTTGACCGTTAACCAGGAGAGCATTGAAATGCTCAGGTCCATATAAATGTGTATCTTTTTCAACAAATACAGGACGTGTATTTTCATTTTACAGAACTTTACGTTAACTAAAAGGGACGAGAAAGTTTCTAGTAGAC
>NW_020172725.1:0-24392 GCF_003031525.2 Neophocaena asiaeorientalis asiaeorientalis
AAAAAAAAATCAATGGCTCATATACATGTGCATCTACTTCTGGACTCTCTTGTTTATTCCTTTGATCTATGGTATATCCTTTCACCATTACCACACTATTTGGATTACTCATTTGATTACTTAATCATAGGGTAAGTCCTCTAACTTTGAGGTTTATATTTCCAAATTATTGGGGGAAATTCTGATTCACCCAAGTTTGCATAGCCATATCCCTCTCAGCTTCTTCTCCTTACAACTGAGAGTCCCTAGACAAAACACAATTATGAGCATAGGAAGTCTTTGAAAGGTGGAAAAAAGAAGAATAGCTGCCTAGAGATTTCACGACTTAAGGAAGAATAGGTGGTGAGTTTCTGAGTTTCCCTATAACCTCTTATATATCTTGAACAGGGAGCTGCAGAAACCTCTAACCTAGAAGCACCAACAGGCACAGACAAAATGCTCCCCAAAATCTCACAAACAAATAACAAATAACTCTCTTCCTCCTTGTCAAAGAATGGGGAAAAGGGTGGCCTAACAACAAAAAGCATTTTTGGCCATACCTGCCCTACTCCATCCAAACACCAATGGAAAAACCACAGCCCCCTCTCCAACCCCACAAAAACAGACTGTGTGCTCCAGTCCCCCAACCTGTCATCAGGGCTGAGTGGGAACCTGATCTTCCATTCCCTGCTCTGATTTCCACATCAGGGTAGTGTCTGCAGAGTCCAGTGGTAAGCTGAGACTCCGTGCCCACTGAGCAGCAACAAGAATTAAGGAGGCAGTGCGAGGCAGTGCTAGTCACCAGTAGGTTGAAAGGAGAGATAGATGAATCCACAATTATAGTTGGGGACCTCAATACCCCATTCTTAGCAATTGATAGAATTACTAAGCAGAAAACTGCTTTGGCTATTTTAGATCCTTTGTATTTTTCCTATAAATTTTGAATCAGTCTTTCAGTCTGCATAAAAGCCTATTGGGATTTTATTTGGAATTGTGTTTATCTATAGGTTGTAGATCAATTTAGGAAGAATTTTCTTCTTAATATTGAGTCTTTTGATCTGTAAACTGTTATATCTTTCCATTTATTTAGGTCTTTAATCTTTTTGCAATGTTTCATAATTTTAAGTGTACAAGTCTTGCACATATTGTTTATTTTCTATTTTTGATTATATTTTAAATAATATTTTTTAAAAATAAAAATGTCTTTATTTAGCCTTCAAGATATTTTTGCTAGATATAGAATTTGGAACTAACATTTTATTTTGTTTTGTTTCAATTCTGAAGGCATTGTTCCATATTTTTCTTTCCTCCATAGTTTCTGATGAGCAATCAATATTCATTTTTGTCATTGTTCCCCTGTATATAGTGTGTAATTTCATTTTCTCCTTTCAGGATTTTCTCTTTCTCTTTGATTTCCAGCGGTATCAGCATACTTTTCTTCATGTTTATTCTTCTTGGGGTTTGCTGAGCACCTTCAATATATAAATATAATTTTCTCCAAAATAGGAAAATTTTGGGTCACTATTACTCAAAAGCTTTTATGCTCTCTGCTCTCTCTCTCTCCTCTCCTTCTGTAATATCAAATACATGCATGTTTGACCCTACTGTGTTCCCATAAGTCCTTGAGATTCTGTTAATTTTTTCTCAGTCTTTTATTCCTGTGTTCTTCATATTGGATACTTTCTTTTGATTGATATTCAAGTTCTCTGACTCTTTTCTCTATCATCTCAATTCTATTGTTAAGCTCATCCAGTATATTTTTAATTTCAGATATTTATCAATTCTGGAATTTCTCTTTTGTTCTTTTATTTCATTTCTATTTCTCTACCTTTTCATTCATTATGGGCATATTTTCCTTAACTTCATTGATCAGAATTATAATACCTGCCTTAAAAATTCTTGTCTGCTAATTCCAACAACTGGATCACTTTAGGGTTTGTCTCCATTAATTGTGTGTTCTCCTGAAAATTACTTGCATTTTTCTGTTTCTTTGTATGTTGAGTATTTTGGATTGTATACTAGACATTGTGAATTGAAGTTGTATAGACTTTTGATTTTGTTGTATTTCTCCAAAGAGGGTTGTGATTTTGTTTTCTTAGGAGGCAAGTAACTTGCTGGACTCAAACTATGAACTCAGTCTCTTTGGCAATAGTTCAAATTACAGTTCACTTCTCATATCCTTAAATGCGTTTGTTGCAGTCTGTCTACCTATACAAATTTAAGGGTTAGGCAGATATTTGGGATGAATGTATACACAAAATTTGTGGCTCCCCCTCTGTGGTGTTCTCCTTTCTGGGGTTACACCCTCACTTTCCAGCAGCTATTTTGCCCCAAACTTTGTACTGTTTCTTTGGTCCAGAAAGTCTGTGGATTGTCTCTCAAGTTTTAGTCACCCTGCAGAGTGCTGGTTGCAGCCTGTCATCAGACTTAATGCCATAAAAACGGGATACGCACCGCACCCTGTGCCATATGCTTCCTTTAGGTGTGAACTCCCCTCCGTTATCTGACTGCTTTTCTTCACACTGCAGTCTTTTAGATAATTGTGTGGTGGTGGTTGTTATTTTTATTGTTTTGTTTTTCATATTTTTTCCAGGATTTATTGTTATTATCTGTGGAAGGGTCAGGCTAGTAGGAGCCTATTCAGCCAAACTAAAAGTAGACTACCCAATGGTAGTGTTTAAAAAATCCATTTTACATTATTTTTTATGCTAGCAGATAGAATTATAATGGACTTCTGAAGATATGTGTGCTGTATCCTTGCTGAGTTTATACTTCTAGTCACACTTTTGTAGATTCTTAGTGTGTTCTATATACACCATTGTTCTACATTTTGAACATACCATCATACTATTCCTTAACCTTTTAATGTCTAGAATTTTTAATAATGCCCCCTTTTTTATATTCCTGATAATGGTAATTTGTATCTTCTCTCACTTTATCTTGAAGACTGTTGAACTTATATTATCCATAACAAGCTTTTAGGAATGTTGAAAATATTAGACCGCACCCTAGGAGGTGTCACCTTGGGCTAGGCAGTTCCCTGTGGCCAAGGGCAGTGTTCAGTTAGGGAAACAGCTGTGAGCTGTTAGCAGTTAATATTCCCAGCAACTGGGGGATGGGCACATTGGTCCAGAAGAAGAGATCTTGGCAGAGAACAGTATATTATCCACTTTGGAAGAGAAAACACATTTTGAGTGTGAGATAACTTTGAGCAAAAGCAGGGTGTTAAATAGCAAGATATTTGCAGAGACAATATTAAATTTGGCTTGGTGACGGCCAAGGGGCAGAGAGGTAAATGTGGAAAGGGCCCAAAACAATGCCCAGAAACTTGGGTTCCCTGGGCCCCTAGGGACCAAGGAAATTAATAATGTCTAACCTAGACACAATGGTAAGTCTGCCCAACTATCAACTTTGCTTTCTAATGCTGATGGTTATCTTGTGCTGCAGGGCACCTGGACTAATGGAAATGGATATTTATTTTTACTCAGTACATTATAAAATATTTCAAAACATGGGTCTTCAGTGAAAACTTAATAAAGGAAGCCTTTGGTGGTAAAAAGTTGGAGGTCTTTGGCCTGGAGCTTCAGGTGAAAGCCTTTTGGCTTAAAATCTGCAGCAGGAATATACTTCTAGGTTTCTGACCAAGTGGGTAATTCTAACGTACTCTCAAATCTTAAGTAAATTTGTTTTTGCATATTGTAGACAGGTTTTAAACAAAGAATTCTCTTCTCTTAAAAGAACAAAACACATTTGTAAAGTTTTCTTTTATTGATGTCATTGGAGTATCTACATGCAATTATAATACTTATCATTCACAGATCATCCAGAAGTGAGTGTGATACATGAATGTAGTTTCTTAACCATCTCCCCAAATTCCAACCACTGTTCCAAATGGAGGTGTGTAGTTATTTTTTATCCTGGTGTTTCCTAGGAGCAGAGTTCGTTTCTGGTGTCCCACGTTTCCTCTTTAATTACTCAAAATTATTACCCTGCTTGCCTTCAGAATCTCTTCCCAAGAATATGTCTGAAACTCAAAGAACAAATGCTGGTTAACAAGAGGGTTATCCATTCGAGATCAATTTGCAGGCTTATCAGGAATCAAAACTCTAAACTCCAGGAGAATGCATTTTTTTAACATCTTTATTGGAGTATAATTGCTTTACAATGCTGTGTTAGTCTCTGCTTTATAACAAAGTGAATCAGTTATACATATATATATGTTGCCATATCTCTTCCATCTTGCATCTCCCTCCCACCCACCCTCCCTGTCCCACCCTTCTAGGTGGTCACAAAGCACCAAGCTGATCTCCCTGTGCTATGCGGCTGCTTCACACTAGCTATCTATTTTAAATGCAGTTTTAATTAGCTGATGAATGTGATTTCTTATAGATGCTCAAAATCTAAACCCCAAATCTCTCCAAAGCAGCCCTTGCATCTCCTTGCCTACTGGCTACTCCACCTTGGTTGAGCTGCCTTCAGAATTGCCACATAAAAAGAAGAATCAAACTCACCGTCTTCTCCCTTCTGCATTCCCAATTTCTCTCCTCCTCCATTTCTCAATTTTGTTCATCCCCCATCTGACCATCTTCAAGTCTCAGTGTCATCTGGCTTTCCCTCTGCATTGCTTTTCATATTCAGTCATTCACACAGCCATGATGGTTCTACCAAAATCACACAGTCATTTTTCTATTCTTTCATGTGTGCTCCCACCTCCTTGGAGCACACTCTCATCACCAAGACCCAGAGGCTGCATTAGCCTCCTGACCTTCTTTCTTAAAGATGTCTGTTCTTCGGTCCTTCCAGCATGGTGACAAAATATTAATTTTCTAAGTCATGTCACTCCCATGCTTTATGTTCTTTAATAAGATGTATTTCCTTACAGTCCTCAGTCTTCTGGGTGCAACAAACTTTCTAATCTTGTCTCTTGCCCTCCTTCCACTTTATACAGACCACCTAGTTTTGTCCACCTTCTACACAGGTTGTATACTTCCCTGTTTTGTTCGGCCTTCCCTTGTACAAGAATTCCCCCTCCCATATGAGAGGAGGGCTCCACTGCTCTGCTGCAAAAGATTTTTCCAGTTTTCAACCCCTGGCTAATCTCCTCTTTTCTCCACGGCCTCTCTGGTTCTACTCTCTCTCTCCTCTGAACATCTAGAATTCTGATTCTCTGTCTACTTAGTATTTAAGTATATATTACTTAATTTTGTTAGTTCCACTTTCTTAGTGTACAGGGTTTAAAATATTATATTAGACATATCTGTGAACCTGTGTCTCCCTTCAACTGAAGGTGGATCCCAGGCTGATTCTTTTCTTTTGTGGAACACATAGGAGAAGCTGAGAAAGGGAAAAACTCTGCCTACCCAAGGTCTGTGGGCTGGGAGTGTAGGTTGCAGAATCCTGGGAGAGAGGGTCAGGGAGGCGAGGAAGAGAACCGGGGTGAGGACAGGTGGAATTGTTGGTCTGAGAGATTTGGTGAAAGTGAAATAGGGTTTTGGCAATAAAGTCTTGCTGTGTGCAGCATGGAACAAAATTCCCTTTACATCTCCTCAAGAGACCTTCAGTAAAGACTTATAGTACTTTTTACTGAAGATTGTTTCAGATGTTTTCTCATGAAGTCATATTCTGTTTCCTTTTTATGTGTGCTATGGACTGAATATGTCCTCCTCAAATTCATTATGTTGAAGCCCTAATCTCCAGTGTGATTATTTAGAGATGGGGTCCTTGGGAAGTAATTAGGGTTAGATGAGGTCATGAGGGCAGAGCACCCATGTTGGGATTAGTGGCTTTATAAGAAGAGGAAGAGTGAGAGATTGCTCGCTCTCTACCATGTGAGGACTCAGAGGGAAGACTGTCATTTGCAAACCAGGAAGATGGCCCTTACTAGGAACTGAATCAGCCAACACTTTGATCTTGGACTTCTGGCCACAAAAACTATGAGAAACACAACTGTCTGTTGTGTAAGCCACCCAGTCTGTGGTATTTTGTTATGGCAGCATGAACAGACTAATAAAATGTGACACTGTGCTGTTATAGGCTTTCAGGTGAGGACAAGAAGGGCTAACTCTGTACACAGACACACACACACACACACACACACACTCTCATCCAGTTTGTAAGTTCTTTTGGAACAATATCTTTTATTTCTCAGTATCTCATACAATGCCAAGCAATACCGTGACTACAAGAGTCCCCCTTGCTACCCTGACTTGTTGGTTTGTCTTTGGTAATCCCGGACCTTTGTGCCCCTCTTCACCCAGTTCCAATAGATCTGTCGTGGTCTTCACGGGGTCTCCCAATGAAGTGCGTGGGTCCCAGTGACTATGCAAGGAGACACATCACGGTTTGGGAAGAAAAGAAAATGAAAACAGATACATATATGCACACACACTAAATCATCCTTTAGAATTTTAATTTTGGGTGTATTTTATAATGTACATGCAAAGCAGAATAGGCATATAATGAAAACTTCTTGGTAATTACAATATTAGACTTGAAATCTCCTTTGAGAGGATGTAGTTCAGGATTCCCATTCCTGGATTTACTTCAGGGAGCTGGTCACTTTAGAAATACAGATGCCTATGGCCCATCTCAGTCCTGCTGCCTCAGCCTGGGGTGAGTGTTAGGAACAGGAATATGAAGTTTAATAAACTCCCTAGTTCATCCCGAAGCAACCCCCTCATGGCTCTGTTTCCCACTGAAATCTGACACCCTCATTTTCCTGAAGAGAAAAGTGACTCTTGAAGAAATAAAATGACTTGCTGAGGACACAGCCGATTAGTAGCAGAGTCTAGACCCATGTCTTCTGTCTTCTAATCCTGTGCTTGTTCCGTCTCACATAAAATGTGGTTCATTTTCAAGCTATAGGCATAGTTTCCTAGCGTTTCCCAGACTCTCCCTTCTCCCATTCTATCACTCTGGATACTTCCCAGGGGTTTATTATTTGTGGAAAGATATCCAGAGTGATGTCATTAATATCATTGCTCGCAGACTCATGCATAAACCGAGAAAGTTCAAGCTGAAGCATGTTATGTTGCACAAATGACTTAGTTTCCAGATGGAACTCACAGGGGGCAAATTTTAAACCTACTAAGTCATGATGATTGGGATTAGAAAATATAAAAGCATGTGAGCTTTTGTAGATGTAAGAAACACAAAGGGAGGACCTCTAGCAAACCTATTGTCAGCATAGGTGGACTAGATACATAGTTGTCCTAGCAGTTAAATAGAATTTAGAGGAGGGAACAGGTTTGGGGAGTTTGCTGATTCATTAGTTATCTATTTCTGTAGAACAAATTACCTCGAAATTTAGTGGCTTTAAACACCACACATTTTATTGTCTCATAGTTTCTGTGGGTCACCAGTTGGGCACTGCTTAGGTAAGTGCCTCAGACTCAGTGTCTCTCACAGCTGCTAGCAAGGTGATGGCTGGGGTTGCAGTCTCCGCTGAAGACTTCCAAACTCACCCATGTGAGTGTTAGCAAAATTTAGTTCATCCAGGGCTGCTGGACTGAGGGCCTTAGATCCTTAATGGCTGTTGACCTGAGACCTCCATCAGGTGCTTGCCACGAGGCCTCTCATAGGGCAGCTCAGAACATTGCGGCTGGCTTCCAGCAGCTGGAGCAAGCTGGAGAGCCAGAAAGGGTAAATAAGATGGAATCCAGAGTCTTTTTGTAATTTAATATTGGAAATTATGTCCCATAAGCCCCACTCAGTAGGTCCAGCCCACACTCAAGGGGAGGGGATCACCCAAGGGTGTGAGTACCAAGAGGTGGGGTTCGTTGGGGGCCATCTTGAAGGCTGCCCACCACGCCTGTGGGAGGACTAGGTGGAGATCCCCAGCAGGAACATGGACATCTGAATTTGAAGCTCTAGGGAGATATCTGGGCTGCAGATACAGATCTGGGAGTTAGAAGCATTTTATGAGCAGGAGGTGAAATCATGGGAATAGATAAAGTCAGCCAAGAAGAACATTTTTTTTTAAGGTAAGTGTAGGTTGCAGAATCCTAGGAGAGAGGGTCAGGGAGGCGAGGAAGAGAACCGGGGTGAGGACAGGTGGAATTGTTGGTCTGAGAGATTTGGTGAAAGTGAAATAGGGTTTTGGCAATAAAGTCTTGCTGTGTGCAGCATGGAACAAAATTCCCTTTACATCTCCTCAAGAGACCTTCAGTAAAGACTTATAGTACTTTTTACTGAAGATTGTTTCAGATGTTTTCTCATGAAGTCATATTCTGTTTCCTTTTTATGTGTGCTATGGACTGAATATGTCCTCCTCAAATTCATTATGTTGAAGCCCTAATCTCCAGTGTGATTATTTAGAGATGGGGTCCTTGGGAAGTAATTAGGGTTAGATGAGGTCATGAGGGCAGAGCACCCATGTTGGGATTAGTGGCTTTATAAGAAGAGGAAGAGTGAGAGATTGCTCGCTCTCTACCATGTGAGGACTCAGAGGGAAGACTGTCATTTGCAAACCAGGAAGATGGCCCTTACTAGGAACTGAATCAGCCAACACTTTGATCTTGGACTTCTGGCCACAAAAACTATGAGAAACACAACTGTCTGTTGTGTAAGCCACCCAGTCTGTGGTATTTTGTTATGGCAGCATGAACAGACTAATAAAATGTGACACTGTGCTGTTATAGGCTTTCAGGTGAGGACAAGAAGGGCTAACTCTGTACACAGACACACACACACACACACACACACACACATTCTCATCCAGTTTGTAAGTTCTTTTGGAACAATATCTTTTATTTCTCAGTATCTCATACAATGCCAAGCAATACCGTGACTACAAGAGTCCCCCTTGCTACCCTGACTTGTTGGTTTGTCTTTGGTAATCCCGGACCTTTGTGCCCCTCTTCACCCAGTTCCAATAGATCTGTCGTGGTCTTCACGGGGTCTCCCAATGAAGTGCGTGGGTCCCAGTGACTATGCAAGGAGACACATCAGGGTTTGGGAAGAAAAGAAAATGAAAACAGATACATATATGCACACACACTAAATCATCCTTTAGAATTTTAATTTTGGGTGTATTTTATAATGTACATGCAAAGCAGAATAGGCATATAATGAAAACTTCTTGGTAATTACAATATTAGACTTGAAATCTCCTTTGAGAGGATGTAGTTCAGGATTCCCATTCCTGGATTTACTTCAGGGAGCTGGTCACTTTAGAAATACAGATGCCTATGGCCCATCTCAGTCCTGCTGCCTCAGCCTGGGGTGAGTGTTAGGAACAGGAATATGAAGTTTAATAAACTCCCTAGTTCATCCCGAAGCAACCCCCTCATGGCTCTGTTTCCCACTGAAATCTGACACCCTCATTTTCCTGAAGAGAAAAGTGACTCTTGAAGAAATAAAATGACTTGCTGAGGACACAGCCGATTAGTAGCAGAGTCTAGACCCATGTCTTCTGTCTTCTAATCCTGTGCTTGTTCCGTCTCACATAAAATGTGGTTCATTTTCAAGCTATAGGCATAGTTTCCTAGCGTTTCCCAGACTCTCCCTTCTCCCATTCTATCACTCTGGATACTTCCCAGGGGTTTATTATTTGTGGAAAGATATCCAGAGTGATGTCATTAATATCATTGCTCGCAGACTCATGCATAAACCGAGAAAGTTCAAGCTGAAGCATGTTATGTTGCACAAATGACTTAGTTTCCAGATGGAACTCACAGGGGGCAAATTTTAAACCTACTAAGTCATGATGATTGGGATTAGAAAATATAAAAGCATGTGAGCTTTTGTAGATGTAAGAAACACAAAGGGAGGACCTCTAGCAAACCTATTGTCAGCATAGGTGGACTAGATACATAGTTGTCCTAGCAGTTAAATAGAATTTAGAGGAGGGAACAGGTTTGGGGAGTTTGCTGATACATTAGTTATCTATTTCTGTAGAACAAATTACCTCGAAATTTAGTGGCTTTAAACACCACACATTTTATTGTCTCATAGTTTCTGTGGGTCACCAGTTGGGCACTGCTTAGGTAAGTGCCTCAGACTCAGTGTCTCTCACAGCTGCTAGCAAGGTGATGGCTGGGGTTGCAGTCTCCGCTGAAGACTTCCAAACTCACCCATGTGAGTGTTAGCAAAATTTAGTTCATCCAGGGCTGCTGGACTGAGGGCCTTAGATCCTTAATGGCTGTTGACCTGAGACCTCCATCAGGTGCTTGCCACGAGGCCTCTCATAGGGCAGCTCAGAACATTGCGGCTGGCTTCCAGCAGCTGGAGCAAGCTGGAGAGCCAGAAAGGGTAAATAAGATGGAATCCAGAGTCTTTTTGTAATTTAATATTGGAAATTATGTCCCATAAGCCCCACTCAGTAGGTCCAGCCCACACTCAAGGGGAGGGGATCACCCAAGGGTGTGAGTACCAAGAGGTGGGGTTCGTTGGGGGCCATCTTGAAGGCTGCCCACCACGCCTGTGGGAGGACTAGGTGGAGATCCCCAGCAGGAACATGGACATCTGAATTTGAAGCTCTAGGGAGATATCTGGGCTGCAGATACAGATCTGGGAGTTAGAAGCATTTTATGAGCAGGAGGTGAAATCATGGGAATAGATAAAGTCAGCCAAGAAGAACATTTTTTTTTAAGGTATCCAGTAATTACTAGTATCCACAAATTGTTGACTTCTTAGAGAAACTTCATACTGAAAGTAAAAACAAAAACATGTAGGAAAAGATAAATGTCACTAACCAAAGCTACTTGTCACTCCTAATGTGATTAAAACTTTCAGATTGGCCATGAAAATTTGGGTTAGGGCATTTGGCATTTCCTGTTAGGATTAGAATATTATTAAGATTCTGAGGAAAAGCTCATTCCCCACAAAAATTCCATAACATAGGTGACTAAATGAAACCTGGAAAGTCTCCTGATATAGAAAACTAGTCTAGCTTGTTCTCCATCAGTTTTAAATTACAGATCTGATGGATCTCAGAGTTTCCAAGTTTGGGGTGGTGAATATTATGAATATGATTAATTGTAATTTAAAGGCCTACTCCCACACTCCCACGATACACCTCCTGTTCATAAACACCCAGCCCAGGGTGTGTCACAGAAGCATTGGAGAGCTAGAACTATGTCATAGTGAAGGATGGGGAAACACCTCATATGACCCCTTTGGCCCTTGATCTTTCTTCCCTCTGTGCCTTTGCCTCATGCTCATCGCTTCCTCCTGGAATGTTCTACCCAGACTGTTCTATGCAGCCAAATCCTACTGTCCCTTCAAGGCTCTGCTCAAATTCCATCTCTTCCATTAAGGCTTCCTGACTGGACCATCCCACGTCCCTCCTCTCTGGACTCCTGTTGTGGTGCCGCTCACTTTTGGATACTGATGGCCAGGGACATTTTCTGTGCTTGCTTTTATCTTATTCATCAGGGGTTGGCAAACTATGGCCTGTGCGGCAAATCTGCCCCCACTGTCTGTTTTTATGCAGGCCCGCAGGCTAAGAATGGTTATTGCATTTTCAAATTGTTGAAGAATAGTAATATTTTGTTACATGTGAAAATTATATGAAATTCAAATTCAATGTCCGTAAAGTTTTATTTTGGTCAATAAAATGCTTGCAGAAATTTGCTTTCTTTTGCCTCTCGGCCCACAAAACCTAAAATATTTAGTCTCTGTCACTTTATAGGAAGTTTGTTGACCCCTGCTACAGGCACTCAGTTCCTCCCTCCTGAGAGAGGGTGTTGCCCTTCAGGGAGGTTACCATTCTGACACTTTCTGGTTGCTTCTGCCGGGTCTACCGTGGTCTGGAGCACAGAGCTGGTGTTTGGTAAATGCTGTTGAATGGAGCTGAGAGGGAATGTGTTTTTAATTTGCGTTGGATACAATGTTATGTCCTTTCTTGCTATCCAGGCCTTTTCTTTATTCCCCTCTGCTGTTGGGTTGGTATCTGTTATGTCTGGTAGAAAAAATGACAGGGAATACCAGGGTGGGTCACAGAACTCATGGAAAACACAAATGAAGTGAGGTCTGGGAACCAGAGCTTTTGTTTTGGGTGGAGAGGAACTGTTTGCTTTGGGGGATTGAGGTAATGAAAGTTATTTCAATAACATAATTTAACAGTTGTACATGCTTTCTGCCAGACGTACAGCTAGGCAAACCTCGCCCAGGGACCCCAACTGCAAAATGCAAAGGTTAAACACTGAATGAGTTCCCCTAACTGTTCAGCAGAACACAAAACTATACACCTTGGTTACACTATGTAAAATATACGATATGGTCAGAGACTGGAGGGACACTGAAAAAATACGAATCGTTGTGTTAGGGTGGCAGGATTATGGGAAAATACTTAAAAAAAACCTTTAGTCGCTAAAATATTTCTATAATAAACAAAGCTTCTGAAAATGATTAAAATGAAAAAACTTCTTTTAAAAAATTTATTCTTTTTTTACTGAAGCATAGTTGATTTACAAATTATGTTAGTTTCAGGTATACAATTAAAATGAAAAATTCTATTCCTTCTCTGCATGTAAAAATTTTTACCTTTTTCTCTTTTTCACCTTTCCCCCTCACAAAAACAGAATTTTGCAGTGAAGTGGGAATTTCTTAGGATCCTGAGCATGAATACAGACACAAACATGTACAAATTTTCCCTAAAAGAAATATATATTTATGTCATTTTAGACTGTTCTCCATTAAACCTTAATCTCACTAAAACATTAAATGGGAAGAACATTACTAACCTCTCACTTAACACAGTACCTGCACAACCAAGGCTTAATCAATGGTAATTGTAACTGTAAGGCCCTCTTCCAATGCCCTAGACCTTGTGATTCTTCTAGGCAGAAATGGAATCTCCTTCATGGTTGAATCCTGAGTTTCTGACACAGTGTCTGGCACATAGTGCCTGGCTTTCAATTAAAATGTTTAAGTGAATAAAGAAACTAAGCAATAATTTTTAAAAAGGGAGGGAACATATGTGGAGGTACTCTGCTAGCAAAAAGGCAACTTAATTCTTTTTTTAAAAAAAATTAATTATTTTTTATTGAAGTATAGTTGATTTCCAATGTTGTGTTAATTACTGCTGTATAGCAAAGTGACTCAGTTATACATATACATTCTTTTTCATATTCTGTTTTTTACATCTATGTACTGTTTATTTATATAATTATGTCTTCATTGTATTTAATATCTTTTTTCTTTTCCTTTTTTTAAGCATATTTATTGGAGTATAATTGCTTTACAATGGTGTGTTAGTTTCTGCTTTATAACAAAGTGAATCAGCTATACATATACATATATCCCCATATCTCCTCCCTCCTGCATCTCCCTCCACCCTCCCTATCCCACCCATCTAGGTGGTCACAAAGCACTGAGCTGATCTCCTTGTGCTATGGGGCTTCTTCCCACTAGCTAGCTATTTTACATTTGGTAGTGTATATATGTCCATGCCACTCTCTCACTTCATCCCAGCTTACTCTTCCCCCTCCCCATGTCCTCAAGTTCATTCTCTATGTCTGCATCTTTATTCCTGTCCTGCCCCTAGGTTCTTCAGAACTAATTTTTTTTTTTTTTTAGATTCCATATGTATGTGTTAGCATACAGTATTTGTTTTTCCCTTTCTGACTTACTTCACTCTGTATGACAGACTCTAGGTCCATCCACCTCACTACAAATAACTCAATTTTGTTTCATTTTATGGCTAATATTCCATTGTATATATGTGCCACATCTTCTTTATCCATTCGTCTGTTGTTGGACGCTTAGTTTGCTTCCATGTCCTTGTAAATAGAGCTGGAATGAACACTGTGGTACATGACTCCTTTTGAACTATGGTTTTCTCAGGGTGTATGCCAGGTAATGGGATTGCTGGGTTGTATGGAAGTTCTATTTTTAGTTTTTTAAGGAACCTCCATACTGTTCTCCATAGTGGCTGTATCAATTTACATTCCCACCAACAGTGCAAGAGGGTTCCCTTTTTCTCCACACCCTCTCCAGCATTTATTCTTTGTAGATTTTTTGATGATGGCCATTCTAACTGCTGTGAGGTGATATCTCATGGTAGTTTTGATTTGCATTTCTCTAATGATTAGTGATGTTGAGCATTCTTTCATGGGTTTGTTGGCAACCTGTATATCTTCTTTGGAGAAATGTCTATTTAGGTCTTCTGCTCATTTTTGGATTGGGTTGTTTGTTTTGATATTGAGCTGCATGAGCTGCTTGTGAATTTTGGAGATTAATCATTTGTTAGTTGCTTCGTTTGCAAACATTTTCTCCCATTCTTGAGAGTTGTCTTCTCGTCTTGTTTATGTTTTCCTTTGCAGTTCAAAAGCTTTTGTTTCATTAGTTCCCATTTGTTTATTTTTTTTTTTATTTCCATTTCTCTGGGAAGTGGGTCAAAAAGGACCTTGCTGTGATTTATGTCACAGAGTGTCCTGCCTATGTTTTCCTCTAAGAGTTTTATAGTGTCTGGCTTTACATTTAGGTCTTTAATCCATTTTGAGTTTATTTTTGTGTATGCTGTTAGGGAGTGTTCTAATTTCATTCTTTTACATGTAGCTGTCCAATTTTCCCAGCACCACTTATTGAAGACACTGTCTTTTCTCCACTGTATATTCTTGCCTCTTTTATCAGAAATAAGATGACCATATGTGTGTGGATTTATCTCTGAGCTTTCTATCCTGTTCCATTGATCTATATTTCTGTTTTTATGCCAGTATCATACTGTCTTGATTACTGTAGCTTTGTAGTATAGTCTGTAGTCAGGGAGCCTGATTCCTCCAGCTCCATTTTTCTTTCTCAAGATTGCTTTGGCTATTTGGGGTCTTTTGTGTTTCCATACAAATTGTGCAATTTTTTTGTTCTAGTTCTGTGAAAAATGCCATTGGTAGTTTGATAGAGATTGCACTGAATCTGTAGATTGCTTTGGGTAGTATAGTCATTTTCACAATTTTGATTCTTCCAATCCCAGAACATCGTATACCTCTCCATCTGTTTGTATCATCTTTAATTTCTTTCACCAGTGTCTTATAGTTTTCTGCATACAGGTGTTTTGTCTCCTTAAGTACGTTTATTCCTAGGTATTTTATTCTTTCTGCTGCAATGGTAAATGGGAGTGTTTCCTTAATTTCTCTTTCAGATTTTCATCATTAGTCTATAGGAATGCAAGAGATTTCTGTGCATTAATTATTTATCCTGCTACTTTACCAAATTCATTGATTAACTCTAGTAGTTTTCTGGAAGCATCTTTAGGATTCTCTATGTATAGTATCATGTCATCTGCAAACAGTGACAGCTTTACTTCTTCTTTTCCGATTTGGATTCCTTTTATTTCCTTTTCTTCTCTGATTGCTGTGGCTAAAACTTCCAAAACTATGTTGAATAAGAGTGGTGAGAGTGGACAACCCTGTCTTTTCCGTGATCTTAGGGGAAATGGTTTCAGTTTTTCACCATTGAGAATGATGTTGGCTGTGGGTTTGTCATATATGGCCTTTATTATGTTGAGGTTAGTTCCCTCTATGCCTACTTTCTGGAGGGTTTTTATCATAAATGGGTGTTGAATTTTGTCAAAAGCTTTTTCTGCATCTATTGAGATAATCATATGGTTTTTCGCCTTCAATTTGTTAATATGGTTTATCACATTGATTGCTTTCAGTATGTTGAAGAATCCTTGCATTCCTGGAATAAACCCCACTTGATCATGGTGTATGATCCTTTTAATGTGCTGTTGGATTCTGTTTGCTAGTATTTTGTTGAGGATTTTTGCATCTTGTTCATCAGTGATATTGGCCTGTGGTTTTCTCTCTTTGTGACATCTTTGTCTGGTTTTAGTATCAGGGTGATGGTGGCCTTGTAGAATGAGTTTGGGAGTGCTCCTCCCTCTGCTATATTTTGGAAGATTTTGAGAAGGATAGGTGTTAGCTCTTCTCTAAATGTTTGATAGAATTCACCTGTGAAGCCATCTGGCCTTTGGCTTTTGTTTGTTGGAAGATTTTTAATTACAGTCTCAATTTCAGTGCTTGTGATTGGTCTGTTTATATTTTCTATTTCTTCCTGGTTTAGTCTCAGAAGGTTGTGCTCTTCTAAGAATTTGTCCATTTCTTCCAGGTTGTCCATTTTATTTGCATATAGTTGTTTGTAGTTATCTCTAATCGTCCCTTGTATTTCTGCAGTGTCAGTTGTAACTTCTACTTTTTCATTTCTAATTCTATTGCTTTGAGTCTCCTCCCTTTTTTTTCTTGATGAGTCTCGCTAATGGTTTATCAATTTTGTTATCTTCTCAAAGAACCAGCTTTTAGTTTTATTGATCTTTGCAATTGTTTCCCACTTTTCTTTTTCATTTATTTCTGATCTGATCTTTCTGATATCTTTCCTTCTGCTAACTTTGGGGTTTTTTTGTTCTTGTTTCTCTAATTGCTTTCGGTGTAATCCTATGCTGTTTATTTGAGATGTTTCTTGTTTCTTGAGGTAGGATTGTATTGCTATAAACTTCCTTCTTAGAACTGCTTTTGCTGCATCACATCGGTTTGGGGTTGTTCTGTGTTCATTGTTATTTGTTTCTAGGTATTTTTTGATTTCCTTTTTGATTCCTTAAGTGATCTCTTGGTTATTTAGTAGTGTATTGTTTAACCTCCACGTGTCTGTATTTTTTACGGATTTTTTCCTGTAATTGATACCTAGTCTTATAGAATTGTGGTCGGAAAAGATACTTGATGCAATTTCAATTTTCTTAAATTTACCAAGGCTTGATTTGTGACCCAAGATATGATCTACACTGAAGAATGTTCCATGAGTACTTGAGAAGAAAGTGTATTCTGTTGTTTTGGGATGGAATGTTCTATAAATATCAATTAAGTCCATCTTGTTTAAGGTATCATTTAAAGCTTGTGTTTCCTTATTTATTTTCATTTTGGATGATCTGTCCATTGGTGAAAGTGGGCTGTTAAAATCCCCTAGTACGACTGGGTTACTGTCGATTTCCCGTTTTATGGCTGTTAGCATTTGCCTTATGTATTGAGGTGCTCCTATGTTTGGTGCATAAATGTTTACAATTTATATGCCTTCTTCTTGGATTGATCCCTTGATCATTATGCAATGCCCTTCTTTGCCTCTTGTAATGGTCTTTATTTTAAAGGCTATTTTGTCTGATATGAGAATTGCTACTCCAGCTTTCTTTTTATTTCCATTTCCATGGAATATCTTTTCCATCCCCTCACTTTCAGTCTGTATGTGTCCCTAGGTCTGAAGTGGGTCTCTTGTAGACAGCATATATATGGGTCTTGTTTTTCTATCCATTCAGCCAGTCTAAGTCTTGGTTGGAACATTTAATCCATTTACTTTTAAGGTAGTTATTGATATATATGTTCCTATTACCATTTTCTTAATTGTTTTGGGTTTGTTATTATAGGTCTTTTCCTTCTCTTGTGTCTCCTGCCTAGAGAAGTTCCTTTAGCATTTGTTGTAAAGCTGGTTTGGTGGTGCTGAATTCTCTTAGCTTTTGCTTGTCTGTAATGGTTTTAATTTCTCCATCGAATGTGAATGAGATCCTTGCTGGGTAGAGTCATCTTGGTTGTAGGTTTTTCCCTTTCATCACTTTAAATATGTCCTGCCACTCCCTTCTGGCTTGCAGAGTTTCTGCTGAAAGATCTGTTGTTAAATTTATGGGAGTTCCCCTGTATGTTATTTGTTGTTTTTCCCTTTCTGCTCTTAATATTTTTTCTCTGTATTTAATTTTTGATAGTTTGATTAACATGTGTCTTGGTGTGTTTCTCCTTGGTTTTATCCTGTATGGGACTCTCTGCACTTCCTGGACTTGATTGACTATTTCCTTTCCCATATTAGGGAAGTTTTCAACTATAATCTCTTCAAATATTTTCTCAGTCCCTTTCTTTTTCTCTTATTCTTCTGGGAGCCCTATAATTCGAATGTTGGTGCACTTAATGTTGTCCCTGAGGTCTCTGAGACTGTCCTCAATTCTTTTCATTCTTTTTTATTTATTCTGCTCTGTGGTAGTTATTTCCACTATTTTATCTTCCAGTTCACTTCTCCGTTCTTTTGCCTCAGTTATTCTGCTATTCATTCCTTCTAGAGAATTCTTAATTTCATTTATTGTGTTGTTCATCATTTTTTTTTTTGCTCTTCAGTTCTTCTAGGTCCTTGTTAAATGTTTCTTGTGTTTTCTCCATTCTATTTCCAAGATTTTGGATGATCTTTACTATCATTACTCTGAATTGTTTTTCAGGTAGACTGCCTATTTCCTCCTAATTGGTTTGGTTTGGTGGGTTTTTACCTTGCTCTTTCATCTGCTGTGTGTTTCTCTGTCTTCTCCATTTCCTTCACTTACTGTGCTTAGGGTCTTCTTTTTGCAGGGTGCAGGTTCGTAGTTCCCATTGTTTTTTGAGGTCTGCCCCCAGTGGCTAAGGTTGGTTCACTGCATTGTGTAAACTTCCTGGTGGAGGGGACTGGTGCCTGTCTTCTGGTGGATGAGGCTGGATCTTGTCTTTCTCGTGGGCCAGACCGTGTCTGGTGGTGTGTTTTTTGGGTGTCTGTGACCTTACTATGATTTTAGGCAGCCTCTCTGCTAGTGGGTGGGGTTTTGTTTCTGTCTTGCTACTTTTTGGCATAGGGTGTCCAGAACTGTAGCTTGCTGCTCGTTGAGTGGAGCTTGGTCTTAGCATTGAGATGGATATCTCTGGGAGAGTTTTCGCTGTGTGATATTACATGGAGCTGCTAGGTCTCTGGTGGACCAATGTCCTGAACTCAGCTCTTCCACCTCAGAGGCACAGGCCTGACACTGGCCAGATCATGAAAACCCTGTCAGCCACGCAGCTCAGAAGAAAAGGGAGAAAAAAAAGAAAGAAAGAAAAATAATAAAAATTAAATATTGTTATTAAAATAAAAAAATATTAAAAATTTAAAAAATTAAATAGTAATTTGAAGAAAGAAAGTAGAGAGCAACCAAACCAACAAACAAACCCACCAATGATAAGAAGTGCTAAAATATATACTAAAAAAGCAAAAAAACAAAACAAAACGGACAGGCAGAACCGTAGGAGAAATGGTAAAAGCAAAGCTATACAGACAAAATCATGCAAAGACACATATAGATACACACTCACAAAAAGAGAAAAAGGAAAAAATATGTATATATTAAAAAAAGAAAAGGAACAGAGCAACGAAGTCAATAAACAAATCTACCGATAATAGCCTCTAAATACTAAACTAAGATAAACAAAAAACAGAAACAAATTAGATGCAGAAAAAAGCAAACCCCAAGTCTACAGATGCTCCCAAAGTCCACCGCCTCAATTTTGGGATGACTCATCGTCTATTCAGGTATTCCACACATGCAGGGTACGTCAAGTTGGTTGTGGAGATTTAATCCACTGCTCCTGAGGCTGCATGGAGAGATTTCCCTCTCTTCTTTGTTCGCACAGCTCCTGGGGTTCAGCTTTGGATTTGGCCCTGCCTCTTCATGTACGTCTCCTGAGGGCGTCTGTTCCCTTTTGGAAAGTCTGAGGTCTTCTGCCAGTGTTCAGTAGGTGTTCTGTAGGAGTTGTTCCACATGTAGATGTATTTCTGATGTATTTGTGGGGAGAAAGATGATCTCCATGTCTTACACCTCTGCCATCTTGAAAGTCTCGCCATATTCTTTTCCTTTATGGTTTCACAGGATGTTGAATATAGTTCCCTGTGCTCTACAGTGGGACCTTGTTTATCCATTCTATATATGCCAGTTTGCATCTGCTAGTCCCAAACTCCCAATCCATCCCTCTCCCCCCCCCCTCCCCCTTGGCAACCGCCAGTCTATTCTCTATGTCTGTGATTATAGTTTTGTTTCATAGATAGGAGAAGGCAACTTAATTCTACCTTTAATTCTTTTTCAAAGCCAAGTCCCTTTCATTCATATCACATCCCAAGAGGGAGTGATGGACACAGAAGCACAACCAGGCAATGTAACACACTAGGGCTCTGTCTATGGCTGGAGAGGTTTAGGTCTTTCCTTAACACACAGAGTGATAAGGAAGACCGGGGCGAGGTTTTAAAGTTGCCATCATATCACCATCTTGAAAGGAAGTTAATGCATTTATCTGTTCATTCAACAAATATTCTTTGAGCTCCTGTTATTCACAAGGAATTCTTCTATGTGTTGGGGATGTGAGAGGGGCTAGAAACTGAAGCAGAGAGGCAGAGAAGTTGACTACAGCAGCTTTTATGATCCCTTTGTTTCCTGGGAGATCTTAGTGACTGCAGCATAGAATAAATGGAGCTCTCAAATAGGATGCAATGTAGGTTCGGATTGCAATGAAGCTCCAGGGGTGAAACCTTAGCTTCCCAGAAGACACCAGGGAAGTGTTATGGATACAGGGAATGGCTCCAGTGTACTGCAAACCAAGATCTTGAGTGAGATTTTATGGCAGATGGATGAGGTGATGAAATGAAAAGTACTTTTAACTTGTTGTCAAAAGCATGGTTTTGAATCCAGCCCTGACTCCAGTTCTAGTTCTATGAATTTAAACAAGTTTCTCAGTGTTTCCAAATGTGAGTTTATAAATCTATAAAACTGAGACAGAAATATTTTCCCTTATAAGTTTGTATTAGTTATCTATTCCTGTGTACCAGACTATCCTAATAATTAAGTGGCTTAAAACTATAGTGATACTGTATATTTATTCTGTGAATTCACTGGGCAATTTTTCTGCTGGTATGCTAGGATCACACATGTGGCGGCATTTAGTTGGTGGCTTGGTGAGGGTCTCAGAGTAGCTGGGACATACTTTTTCATCCTGAACTTCTGCAAGCCATGGCCATTTCAGGGCAGCATCTAAGAAGGTGAAGGAGGAAGCTGCAAGGTCTCTTAAGGCCTAGCCTTGGAAGTCACACAATGTCACTTCTATCATATTTCTATTGGTCACAGGAAGCCACAAGCTCAGATTCAAAAGGTTGGGAAGTAGACTCCAGTTCTTGATGAAAGATGATAAGAAATACTTTGGCCTTATTTTTCAACCTCCTATAAAGTGCTGGTGAGGATTAAATGAGATTATCTATGTGAGGGTATTGTTTTTCTGCTATACGTATGTATGGTTTTTGGTCGTGTCATATATGCATTATACTTTTGTAACTGCAAAATTCTACAACACTCAGTCAAAAGCTAGTTTTTGATGATATAGCTGGTTGTATTATAAATGATCTATTTACCACCATCAATGGATCAATGGAGGGAATTAGGACTACATGAGAGTCAAGTTAACTCATTTCATAAAGAAATGTTTTAGTTTGTGGTGAATGGCTTAGTATCTGATTTTAGAGTATGCTTCTTATGCTCTTGGAAATGGTTTATCTCAATAAATTATAAATATCTTCAAAAGTTCTTGAGATGTTATAGGGAACACATGGACATTTTTTTGTGTGTGTGTATCTGACAAACATATATGCTCCCGGTTTTTGGTAACAGTATTTCAATCATTCTTTATAGAGTAACCCCTTTCCCATGACATGCATTCTTATTGGGACCATCCATCAGGATGCTCCATCATTCTCTGGCCAGGACTGGGGGCAGCTTCCTTATGCTAGCTAGGCCAGTTGGACCCTAGCCTTTGAATCTGAACCCTGAGTGGGGTGGCAGAAGGACCAAATGATTGGAATCAATTCACCCAAATAGTATCACCCTGAAGAAGGTCTCCATGTGTTTCTGCTGCCTCTACCCAGACCTGCCTGCACTAGTCCCCATATAATTCCAACGTCAGGGTCAATGAGCCCTCTTATAACCTGATAATACTTGAAGCAGTTTTTTTGCTTAAATTGTCTAGAGTTAGTTTTCTTGCTTGTAGATAGAGAACCCTGCTGACACATGTATTTATTCAGGGGATACAAAGTGATGAGAATGGTCTTGAAGCTAAAATATCAGAAGATTCCAACTGATAAAACAACAGCCAACAAACTAGTTATGTTTTGTAACAGTTTTTAGGACACTGTACACATTTCCTTGAATAAGGAATGTGACCTTGGCCTTAAGGATCCATAATCCATCTAGGAAGAATAAGTACAGTGATTAAAAAAATAGTTTAGCACAACAATATAATGAATATGCCAATTATCAGTGCCCAGCATAATGCTTGGCACATAGTAAGCACACTACAATTGTGTATTACAATTAATAAATTATTAAATGAATGATTCAGGTAATAAGTACAATGAAGTTTGAACAAGAGAGAGATATCATGAGCAAGAAGTCCTCACGAACAAGGAGGGATTTGAGCAGATTCTCTTAGGATGGGTGGAGTTTTTTGAAATGAAGAGGAGAAATAAGGGAATTCTAGCCGCATGGACTTATTTTGCAAGGAGTATGATAAGTTTAAAGAGAGGTGGCTCCTGAATCATCTGACATCAAGAAAATCTTATTGCAAATACATAATTTTCTTTATTTGCTACTGAATTTTGGTACTGGTAGCACACTGCTCTAATATGTGTCGATTGCCTAGATAATGGGTGTATTTCTTACATATTTGAAAGAAATCTCTTTCAGTAGTTATGTTTTCAACCCCTTCTCGCTCCAACACTATAGTTAAACCATGAGACTTATTGCCCAAAGAGGGGAATATATGGCCTAGGACTCCCACGCAATATGAAGAGGAACTAGAAAGTCTCTCCTCTACTCGAGGAAGGGGTCAAGGAGAAAAAAGGAGAAAAAAAAGGGCCAAGGCCTGAAGCAAGCCTTTAATCTAAATCTCCTTTAGAGGTGAAACCCTGGAAGGCAGTTTAGGGTAAGGTTAGGAGGTAATAGAGATGTTCAGAAATGTTGGAAGGGGGGACTTGCAGGGCACCAGTGTTCACTCTTTGCTTCGTGGGCAATAGCCTTAGAAAAGCCCTATGTTCAGCTGCTGCTGTCCAACACGTCACTGAGGGAGGACTCTAAGAGAGAGTACAGAGTGTCTCACATGCTGCTGGAGTGTAGAGAAAGCAGGCAGTTTCCAGATTTCCCAGAGGGTGCAGAACTTTCCGGAAAACTGGTGGGCAGGGCAAGGCCTTTGTGGATCTCCAACAAAGCCCTGCTTCTCCTGAGCCATGGTCCCTCTGCCCAGATTCTTTTCCCAGTCTGAACACCACCCTTACCTCTCCCTACCTGGGGAGCTTTTAAAAATGCCTGTGTCAAGGCTCCACTCGAGACTATTTAAATCAGAACCTCCAGGGATTGAGTCCTGGTGTCAGATCTGTTTTTCAAGTTCCCAGGTCATTCTACTGTATAGCCTGGGTTGAGAACCACTGCCCTAAGTCTAGTCATGTGTTTGGATTTAAGTTAAACAACACTTCCTCAGGAAAGCCTTCCCTGGTCAGCCACAACCTAGGTCAAGTACTCCGTTATATATCCTCCAAGCAAACAACCAGGACTTCTCCTTCTTGGCATTTAAAATTTGAGTCATCATTTGTCTCAAGTCTGCCTTTCCCTGTAGACTATTATGCGAGGGGAGAAACATTTCTGCCTTGCTCACCCAGTAACTTGGTTCAACCACACACCAACTGGTACAGTTTGTGTTCAGTAAATGCCTCTTGAACAGAGGCTTGCCTTTACTCAACCATGGGTGTGTGATCAAGGCTCCAATTCATGAATCTGGTAAGAGAATTTTTGCAGGTGAGGACTCAAACTAGACCACATACTTATAGGGCTGTGACTTTAAGTGGGCTCATATTTTTGACAGTTTCACTGTTTTTATCTTCGAGATCATGGTGTCATAACAGCTCAGCAGGCTCATCATCACATTGCAACCCTGTGTGGTCATTACTATTCCTGTCTTGCAACTGGAAAGAAGTTAAATAACTTGCCCAGGTCCCTATACACGATTGTCTGGGCACAAATAATCACAAATAAGGAAAACCCCTTTCAACAGGATTCCTGTTTGTGCTGCGCTCTTATTTCTGGCTTGACAGCTGGTGGCTACTACAGGGGGATTTTCTGGGGGGTCTCCAGTACCAGTGCCTAGGGCCCAGAGTGTGGTTTCCTGCCCTCCAACACCGTTATAGGGTGCAGGCAACACGGGGCCTTATCTATATAAGGATACCATAAATACTATATTCTTCCAAGTCACTGTGCCCTGCTTGTCCTGGAGAGGCAGCCTGTGTGTGTCTGTGTGTGTGTGTGTGTGTGAGAGAGAGAGAGAGAGAGAGAGAGAGAGAAAGAGAGAGGGAGAGGGAGAGGGAGAGGGAGAGGGAGAGAGAGAATATGAATGTTTGGGGAGGTGAAATAGGGTCTATGGTCTAGGGTCGTCCAGGAGAAGCCCAATCTTAGCTGTGGGCTGGGGAAAAGGTCCGCCCCTTCACTGCCTCCATCCCAAACGCCAGGTTCCAATATTCACAGGCCTCTGGGTCGGAATCCCACTCAGACTCTTGGAGCATCTTGGGTTCAGCCTGGGTGACTTGAACCAAGGCTCAGAACCGCGCCTCGAGCGGGCTCTCGACGCCGGTGGCAGCGGCGG